>NC_060064.1:19321501-19923898 GCF_020283565.1 Trifolium pratense | reverse complement strand
ATGACAATAACATCTTTATCCCAAGCAACAAGGGTTCCTCCAGTCAGATACTGCCGAGAAGTAGATCTTTTATTAGACTGAAATCAGATACTGCATTTGCTCAGCTACAAAACAAGTGTTTAACTACAAAAATGGAAAGCCACTTTAATTGCGGTACTACAAAATGGATTTGTAAGGTTAGGTTAGGCCTAAAACCCAAATTTTGATATATGCTCTTGTTCGATTCTTTGGAATAATAGGAGAAACTGGGATAAAGTAAAATGTCAAGGGATTGGATTTAGAAATAAAAGATGATTAACCAAAAGGTACTAGTAGGTTAGACGCTTTATTTTGGAACAGAGGCACGTCCAATGCAATACTTGTCCAATGCAATATGATCATCTAACATTTAAATCCTTTACTAAATAAACGAGCATTGGACTACTGATAGGTTAGACACTTATTTTGAAATGGAGGCAGTCCAATGCAAAAAAGATTCCCATCGCTCGGGGTGCCACCGCTACTTCCACCCTTAAAAGTTCACAGGTTTAACATTTTACTCATTTTGAGAAGTAAATATTATCAAACTCCGGTATTGAAATCTTAATTGATTTTGAATCCTCCAACACAGCTTACTTTCACTTCTAACAATTCAACACCATCCATTATTTTGGGTGGCAAGAGGTAAAACATACAACAACTGGACTAAATGATAGGGTACAAAATATTCAAAAGGAAATGGGTGTTTATTATTGCTAGAAAGAATTGAACAGGAAAGAAAGTAAGAAACTCAAATCAAAGGTAATTCTCATTTATCAGATCTCATGACTATTCTAGTTCCCTCTTAGTAATATCTTTCCAAATAGAAATTGACCAACTCTACTCCTCCCTCTCTCTACAATCCGCCCTCCATAAGAATTGACACTTGAGCCGTCTACATGACTTTCTCCCACCTTCTCTTCCAGCCCTTTTGGAATAAACCTTCCAGATCTCTGGTTTCTTTGTACCCTCACCTCCATTATTGGACTTGGATTAGGTCTACGGTTCATTAACCCATTAGAAAAGAGAAAATGCATAAACATTTAAAAAAATCTTACTGAGGGAAAGTAACACTTAGGAACATGACATAGGGTATTTTAATAAGCTCACTCAAACACTTACATAAGTACTCATGCCATAAGATAAGCTCAGATAAAATGTAAATACGTTATTTCAAATGCTACCTGGACCCAAATTTGGTCACTGGTCAGTTAAGAAACACTTGAGGGAAGAGATCAACACTTGAGGGAATCCAGTGAAAATTTCACCGAAGACAATCCCTATCCGTTCACCTTTATCTTACATGAGATGAAAACCAATTTTACTATATAGTGTTTTAATTTTATAAAACTGTTCTTGGGATTAAATTGGGAGCTAATTTTTGTCTTTCAATGGTTAATCTTTCATTCAATAATCTTCAATAATCTTTTTAGAGTGTGTTTGGATGAATTTTGAAGAAATTCAATTTTTTTTTTGTCTAAATTTTCTTGTTTGGATGATTAAGTTAAAAAAAAAAATTCAAATGACACAAAAAAGATAGGAATTTGAAATTCCTTTCTCTCATGTTTCAATTTTCAAATTGACCCTTGATATTAAAAAAAATTGTAAATAGGTCCCTAAAAATTTGCAAATTGGTCCTTTAAAATTCTCAAAATTGCAAATTGGTCCTTTTCAAATTTTAAAATTGACCCAAATTTTTTCAAATTTATAAAAGTGGCCCAAAGTGTTTACTATGAATTTATATATATATATATATATATATATATATATATATATATATATATATATATATATATATATATATATATATATTACTCTATCCAAACATACACATTTAAAAATTATGGTAATTAAAATATAATCATTTGAATTGCTAAGAATTTTAAATCCTCTAAAATTTCTAATTACTATCCAAACGTATAAGTTTTTTTTTTCTCCTTTAAATTGAATATCTCACTTTAAGTACCAAATCCATCTAAATATCTATTTGGATAAAGCCATGATCAAGAGAAAGTTGTAGGAGTAACTAGTGCACAAGCAGCTAGAAGAAAAAGTACTACTGAAAATCATATCAGTAGACTAAAAGGCAATGTCAGAATAGAAACTGTACATCCAAAATATTTTGCTCGCCTGTATACACATATATACTACGTATGGGACACAAACAGATGAACTACATGGTATTTCAAGCCAATTATTAGTAATCCACTATATTATAGAATTACAGATTTACTCATGACAATGAATCAAAAAATTATGACAACCACAACACAAATATACACATACTTATATGCAGAAAAAAAAATCTGATAGGTTGGTTGATCTGGATGGATACAGTGCTTACACGCTGAACCTGAATTTTATTTATGCAAGTTTCACCTCTGTAAAATGCTCTCGATCGATGCAACACAGGGTGCTTGTTCACATGTATTATGAAACTGTATGTGAATTGAGTGGACTCGGGAGGGAACATAAGTTGTCCAGGGTATCATAGATGAACACACAATAGGATAATGAATCTTGTGTATTAAAGTAAATTTCCTATTCATTATAGAGAAGAAAGACTTTTTACACCTGATTTCGAGCAAGACTCACAATAGAAAAAACATGTACTGGCACCGAGATTAGTGTTTTTCATTATGTATAGTTAATTCAAGAATCACTCCAACTGTCTGCATCATCGTCTTCGTCACTTCCAGCCAATGCCTGTTTCAATAATTGACACTAGTTTAGTTTACCTCGAAGAGAAGTGATATGTTTATGCAGGGACAGAGAAAGGAAGACCGCACGCGTTTAACCAAAATTTAACAGAGAACATACACTTAATAGAATAAATTTAACAGAGAAAGAGTGATAGACCTGGCGAATAGAATTTGCTTTTTCCAAGATGGCAGCAACCCTCAAGTTTGTTTTCGGACCCTGAATATTGGGTCGTGTGACCACAGCAGTCCTCAAGTTGAAGGACTGAAAAAACAATATTTTGAAATATCTAAATACAAGAATTTGATACAAGAGAGTTAAAATAGCATGAACAAGATCAAAATTTCTAGCTCTCACCTTCGTTCTAATCTGTTCTAACAATGAGTCTCTATCATCTACCTTTGGTGCTATCTGGGGCCTAACACGATCAGTAACCTTCCTCAGCTGCAGTGGTACAAAGGCAGTGTATTATGCAAAAATTAAGACCACATAAAGAGTAAATTTCACAAGAACAAGAAAACTGTCTTTACCCTGCTTTTGTCAAGAGCAGCAGCAACATCAAATAAATGGTTCTGGGGAGGAGGAAGAAGATTTTTCTTCTTTGGTTTTCCATTTGGTATTGGACTATCAAACTCTGATGATTGGGAAGATGCATCTAATGAGAGTGCCTGATCCCCCTCTGGAGGCAGCTGGCTGTGATTGGGCTGCATAACTTCTGTACTTGGTGGTGACTCGGGTGAGATTAAATGATCTCCTTGATCCCTTTCCAAATCAATAGATGACTCCTCATGCGTTGTAAATTCTAAAACAGTCTCTTCCATGAAGTGATTTGGAGAATGAGAATGTTGCTCTTCTGGAGAAATAGGATCTTCTCCAGATACATGACATTCAGCAGATAGCACCAAATGCAACTCTCCAGGACTATCCTTTTTAGCTTCGATTGTATCTTCCATTATTTGGCTAGCAGACTTAGTCGGTTTGTCTTGTTGAAAGATGGGATAAGACCCAGGAACAGCGCATTCAGAGGGCAGTATTGGTGGCCATAGACTTGAACTCAATACGCTCTCTCCATTACTATCCTTTTTAGCTTCTAATCTAGTATCTTCCATTAACTGACTTGTGAATTGAGAAAGTCTTTCTTGTTGATAGATGGGATTATCTCCATTAAAAGCACATTCAGCAGGTAGTATTGGTGGGCATGGACTTGATTTCAATATGCTTTCTCCCTCTGAAGCAATGACACATCCATGGGGAAGTCCACCATAAGATAACAAGGGTAATGTTAAGAAAGGGTTGTAGATTTGGCTTCTCTCCTGAACTAGGTAATTATGTTGAGCATTTGCTCCATTTACCATCACAGGATATTGCAAAGGAATAGCAACAGGATGCTCTGAAACACCTGCTGATATCCCCGGAAGGTGTAGGCTTTCATTACTATCCACAGCCACAACAGGCAAAAAACGATTCTGATACGGAATGGTTACTCTTTCAGAAGTTGATAAACCAAATTGACTCTTATCAGGTATAACAGGCTGTATTGGTTGGAATGATACCGGACTCACACATATTTCTTCTCTCTGTGAAACTGGGGAAGCATTTTGAACCTTGCTCATTATCCATTGCATTGGTGGTAGAGGCGGCATAGGTGGCGTCTCCTCAAGATTGATTTTGGCTGCCTTGGGAAAAAGATCAGGAAGTAGAGGTTTCAATGAATCCATGACATGTTTTGTTGGGCTAATCTTTTGATCAGATGACATTGATAAGGAACCATGTGAAGGCTCCCCTGGATGGACTTCAGAAGCAAACTCAATGTGGCTCTCTGGCTGTGGTTGATTATAGGAAGGTGGTGAAAACCTATCTTTGCTGTTCTGTAGATCAATCTGGAAACCAAATGTACATTCTGATCTCTGGGTGTCTAGCTCTGAACATTGGGTCGCCATTTTCATGTCATTGGGAGAAGAACCATCTTGTATTTTCTCCTTAAGCAGTGAATGTTGATGATTATTACATATACTAGAGTCAGAAGGAACTGATCCGTTCAGGTTCAACCGTTCATCAGTTGAAGCAATTTCCAGTTGACCCATTTCTATATGTGATTTTAACTCTGGCAAAGAATCTCTTGCAACTTCTTCATTGACTTCCATATTTTTTTCATGAGGATCTTCAAAAGTAGGAGGTTCTTCCAACTTTGTAAGACTACTCACTGGAGATGTGATATATGAAAACGGTTCCAGTTGACTTTCCTTCTTCTCTGCATTCAAGTCTGCGGAATTTTTTGTCAACTCTACCTCATCGGATACCATTTCCATTGTATGGGAATCTGAAGAACCTAGGAAAGATTCGTGCAAATTTGAAGGATTGATTGATGGGGAAGAAATAGAATTTGAAGCTAGACAACTAGCAATGCTTGCACCAGGTTCAGCATTATCAAGAGAAGGAACAGCAGATACATCCAGATCTTTGGACTGAACTTCTACAGGGACCATACCATTTACCATGAGATCGTCGTCCTGCAGTATGTAATCAGGGGAAGCTGAATGTTTAATACAATTATCATCTTCAACTGGACCCAAACTGCAGGTGGATCCATTGATTTCATCGCCAAGATTTATCCTTGATAACTGATCAGGATACATAAATTCAAATTCAGCCGAATCTGGTCCATCTCGTGGATTTCCGTGTGTAAAATCAGAGCATAGTTCTTCTGTAAAGCTATTCTCCACGGAAGACTCCACAACAGGATATAAACCTTCTGAGTCAAGTTGCATTGTTTTAATATCATCGTTAGGTTTTAAGTCTGGGACGTCAAGCAGCAGCTTAGTACCTGAATTCGGGTCTATTTCCATGGGCAGGCAAATGGGATCCTCCCCCTGTGAACCAATGTCTCCAACAACCGATATTTCATAACAGTACTCATTTAGAGAATCTGCCTGCAATGTTTCGATGTGAGAAAGATCGCCACATTTGCCTTCATGAGCTAAATTCAATTCATCGGAAACTTGTAACAGAGTATTGGAATGGACATGATGATCAGAAACATCCAAGTTGTTCGAAGAATTGTTGTCAAAATAAACAACTGGGCAAGTATTATCTTTTATTGGGGAAAGAGCCGCTTTGTCATCTTCCAATCTTAAATGATATTCAACAGGAACATGTGGTGTTTCATCTGATTGAGTCCTCGTAGGTAGGGACACTAGTGAGGTAGCTGTAGGTCCATGATCTGAATACAACAATAAACATTCTGAATCCAGACATGAACCAGAAGAGACTGGTCTAGAATCAGATATTGCTCGCCCCTGATCATGTGCATCATCATTTGTGACAAATTCACCACCAGGTTTTTGCAATTCAACAGTTTGCGGAAGCTGGTTGGATGACATATTTCCAGTCTCCAGTGAGGAGTTTCCAATAGATTGAGAATCTGAAAACGGAACTTGCAGTTGGGTATGCTCTTGATTTCTATCTCCTTTGAATGAACTATTATCATCTGATGCACCAGGGGTTCCTCCGGACCAAGAATCTGGCAGTCGAGCTTGCACTTCATTATGCTCTTCACTTCTATCTTGTTCAAATAAACTCATTTCCTCAGATAATGACGAATCTCCAAATGATTGAGAATCTGAAAATTGAGCTTGCAGTTGATGTTCTTCGTCACCATTTGAATCAGTTACCTTTTGAACATTCAAGAAGCTTTCCTTAGGTCTACACTCATTGTCTATTTCCAACTCTGAGTCTATGGTAGCTAATGCATCCATATAATCATCAACCTCACTAGCCGCATCATCAGAATGGCAGCCGTCTGGGCTGCATTCTCTTTTATTTTGTTCATCGTCATCCTCCAGTTCGGTTTCATCAAGTACCTTGAGATGCTTAGAATACATTTCATCTGTCCCAGTCCCTCCAGAAAAGATTTGTTCAGGCTCCTTCACAAGATATCTATTTGTCCTCCTGTCCATTTCTGCGCATGAATTCAATTCTAATTCTTGTTCATTTGATGAAGAATGTGTCTTTCCATTTTCCATAGACCTTCCCATAGGTGAAATGCCATTGATGCCAAGTATTTTAATCCCAGTTTCACTAGTGTCGCCTGACATCAATTTCACAGGCTGCTGAATGACTGAAGTTTCACAGACCATTTTATGATTAGGTGAGGGGATTTCCAGAAATTTCTCCATGTAGCTTCTCCCAGATTTTGATTCAACTGCAGATCCATCCAATTGTCTTTTTTTCAAATTCACAAGACGAGCAGGATCACTACAGGCATTCTCAATACGCTCCTCAAGAAACAACTGATGAAGTCTGCAATAATAATGGATTAGCACTTTTATGGAGAGTTTTGCATTTGACAAATCAGAGGCATAGCTTAATACACCACAGAAAAAATATTGGAACTCACTTTGAATGTGAGGGCACAACTCCAGGGGCTTCACCATCCCTCAGCCATTCTCCTTTTTTCGGCTGGAAATACAAATCATACATATTTAATATCCAAAATTGTAAATATTCAATTTTTTATTGCATAGAATTGCGTTTTTATGACGTCAATTAAAACAATTCATAGAAAATTTATGTCATGGAGTGGTAAAATCATTGCTTTAATACCTTGACTTTGCGAATTTTCCTTTCCCTGTGAACTTCTACTGTTGCTGTTGCAGAGGAAGCAGGCTCTGCTTTAAAGAATGATGGATCCGTATAACGCTTCAGACATGCCCCAGCACCAGCCACATCAAACCTTTTTAAGAGAAAAATGAAACAAAAGCTTCAGATTTCCATAACATATTAACTAAATTGTATTTATTCTGAAAATTTGTATGCTTTTCAAATCTGGTCACCATACTTGTCTAGAAGAAAAAGTCTAGGTGGAGCACGGCATTCTTCATATGAATCCATTATAAATCTTGGTAAATCTCCACGAGTAATGAGATTCTGTTCAGACCGAAGATTAGGACACCAGTCAATCCCTGCAGTGCAAGAAACATGTTAAAGTTTATCAAGGGTCCCATTATCACCCACAGTTCACATTACAAACATAAACAAATAATCTACAAAAGGACTGCATTGATTGGTTAACCTCCATTTGTGAAAAAAGATGAATGATGAGTTCGTGACAAAAATGCTTTCTCAATTGGAGGAATTTCAGCCTCAAGCTGTTGAACACGAGACATAAGACTGTGGCCTCTTTCAGCAGTAGCCATTACTTCTTCATGCAGGTCGTGGAACAACTCAGCGGCAAACCTAATCAAAATGATACAGTTAAATGCAATGAACTTAACAGCAGCTGGTGGCTGTAAAACTTATAGTTATTTTAGCTAAAAAAATCATCTCATTTTATAAAATCAATAACATTTTTTTTTTTGACAATCATAAAATCAATAACATATTAATGTTTTTTTGTCAAAATGATACAATTAAATGCTATGCTAAATTTTGATGCGAAGACTATAAAGTGAACCTAATTTTCTAAATTCACTGCAGGGAACAGAATGCCATGATCACTGCATTTCTGACAAGATATATAAAATTTCCTACCATATGCATTATTATAGATAAATTCACAAGAATATTAGCCCTAAGATTGTGAGATGGTTGATTAAGAGATTGTGGATAGTAGATCCTAAGATTGACCCTAGAATCCTTAATACTCATAATGTACCCACCAAACCAAAATTGCAGTATCTGAAACATAGTCCACTTAAATCTCATTTTTCTCTATTTTTTTATTAGTAACTCTTATTTGTCACATTGTGATAAAAATAAAATTTCTGTGAACACAAAAAAAGAGAGCATAATTCGTCAAATCATGTTTACGGCAAATAACATAATTTTTAAATCCGCCCTGAAACTTAATTCCAGAATTGTGGTTCACGCATGGTTCAACCAAATATCCATGTATATAGAAAAACATCCAACATCTTCTCAACCAATCTATGTATATAAAAAAAAAACATTTTCTTCCCTTTTTATCCACCCAAAAAGTCACTAAATACAAAGAACCAAAAGGAATCAAGGAATCAAAGAAGAAGACACAAAGAAAAAGCCAAATAAATTAAAACCAAAACAAAATAAGATCAAAAACGCAATCCCCTAAATCCGTTTCCTATATTCAATACTACAATACAATATTAATCATAAATTCATAACAACATTTACATTAAAAAAAAAAAAAATTCAAATTTATCCACATAATCCAAAATTCAACCACCAAATTAGAAACTCTGAATTAACAAATTACCAAGAGATAGAAAAAATAAATTAATAAAAAATCGCTGAATCAAAGCTCACTCTACTAACATCACCACCACCAACAAAACTAAACAAGAATTCAAATACAAAACTAGATTATAATTTAATTATATTTTAATTTTTCAAAAATTAACAAGAATTCAAATATAAAACAAAATTACAATTTAGTTTTTGAAAAACTGAATGCAATCACACGGTAACTATGAGCACAATTCATCATCATCAACATCAAGCAACAACAAAGCAAAAAGCAGTTAGAGAGAGAGAGAGAGTGAACTAACTGAGCAAGGTCACCGAGTTGGCGCAAGAAACCGACGAGTCCAGTCATGGCTACGGCTTCAAGGAGAGCTTCGGAGTCATCCTTATCGGCGGCACCGATGAGCTCCGGATCCGCTAAACCATGCGCATTCCGAATACGGTACCTGGAGATAGGCATTGTTTGAATTCAAGGAATTGATGAACCCTAATTATGCTCCAATTACAGTGAATTTGTTGTGTTGTTGGATACTTTTTCCGGTGACACTGCGTTTTCCGTTTGTTCCACCATGGAAATGGAAGAGAGAGAAAGAGGAGCGAAAGAGAGAGAGAGAGACAGTTTTTCTTTTCGTTCTTTTTTATATTTATTCTTTTGTTTGAATTTATTACTTTGTGTTTATATACTTAGAGATTTCTTTCCTCTAAAGTCTAAACCAAACGATTTATTATTTATCTTAAAAAGTAATCAAAACATGGTGGAAAATGCTAATTAGTACTCTAAGATAAGATACTAATTAAAAATTAAAGAGTTTAATTGTTGTGCATCGTCGGTGTAATTTTATTTTACACATACATCCAATGACACGTTGCCACATCATTTAATGAATGTGACACATCATGTGTTTTTAATTACCATACATGATGTGTCGGTATATTATTGGACGCATGTGCAAAATAACTTTAGACTGACGATGCATATAAATTAAATTCAAAATTAAATATGGTAAATATGTTCCGTAAAAAAAAAATATAAATAATGTTTGTTTTAATGTGAAACTTATTTCTTTTAGCTTTTTTAACTACTCTCTCTCTGTTTCAAAATGTAAGTTATTTTGGGCAAATTAAGAAATGTAATTAATATTTTATGAAAAATAAAAATTATGGGTTAGTTTACAAAATTGTTCTTCATTAATGGTATAAGAAAGATAAATTTAAGAATTGTAAGAAGAGAATAATAAATGTAGTTAAGAGTATAATAGGAAAACTAACATTAAATGTTTCGTTGGTTATGTAAACTAGCACTAAATTTTTTCTGATAAATAGGGGTTGTATTTGGTCTCTAGTTGTGCACTTTGCCTTTGAAATGTAGAAACCACCTCCCATTTATTTTTGTCATGTAGCTTTGCAACTCGAATTTGGGACTGACTAGGCAATTTGCTGCATATAGGGTTACGTACTCACACTTTTCAGGAGCTGTTTGCAAGCCTCGATAACAATTGGAGTCCGTTTCTTTTACAAGTTGCCAATGTCACGGTATTACATGCGCTTCATACTATTTGGTTGGCGGCTAGATGTGGTATTCGGTTTAACAACGCCAAGGTTAGTGTCCATGCTGCACAAGGCAAGATTCTAGTGGCGACTAAGCTATCAGCTGCACTAATGACAAGGCTACGGTCGCGACAAACTGAAGCACCGGTACTGCATAATATGTCCATTGGTGACAGACCGGCTACTGCTGCCCAGGAACTGTTGGTGTTGTGGCGCACACGGTGATCGGTTGGATGAAGGCGAATACCGACGACTCCATAACCAATGGGTCTGCTGCATGCGGAAGGCTGTTTCGGGACTACATGGCAAATTTTCACGACGGATATGTGCAAAAAATTGGAACTGTTTCGGTGCTTCATGTGGAGTTATCCGCCTTGATTATCGCTATGGAATTAACTAATAGCAAGGCCTGGCAGTATCTTTGGTTGAAGAGTGATTCACTAACGGCGCTCCGAGCTTTTGATAACATTGAGTTGGTACCATGGGACTTGCGCAATCGCTGGTCAAATTGTTTGAGCCTCGGACTGAACTTAAAATGGTCTCACATTTATCACGAGGGTTACGCTTCTGCGGATAAATTTGCTACCCTTGGGGATGCTTATGCAAATTTGAGGTGGTGGAGTTCACTGCCTCCCACCCTCCGGGATGTCTTTTTAAGTGATAAGTTGGGACATCCTCAATACCGTACTACTTGATGGTTTGTTTTATCTTGTAGCATTGGGGTTCAGGTCTAGTCCCCCCTTATGATTAGTTTTTTTTTAATAATAATAATAATAATAATAATAATAATAATAATAATAATAATAATAATAATAATAATAATAATAATGAGATATAGATAGAGGAAAGGGAATGATGGGCGGGGGTGCCAACATAGTTGGGATGTCCATCCCTACCTCGATATCTCTAAGCTCTTAATTTATAAAAAAAATTGAATTATGATTTTTGTATTTTTTTTATTTTTAAAATATGATGGCTAAACTCATTGCCTTGCTTAGGATTTTGACCGATTTCTTGGATGTTGATGTTGTTGCTTTTTTTGTAATCTCTTGTAATTAAACTCTTTTGTCAAGGATCTTGTGCATAACTTTATTTCAATTTATAGGATATTTTTTTGACTTCTTAAAAAGAAAAATTAAAAATCTTATTTTACCCTTGAGTTACTTAAGATTATTTTATTAGAATTTTAGTATGCCGTATGTGTAATATAAGATATATTATGTGATTCAATTTTTACTTTTTGTTTTTAAACAATTTTTTTTGGTAGATGTTTTTATACAATTTTATTGAATGTTGAAATAATGAAAAAGTTCTTTTAAAAATGATTTTATTAATTATATATAGATAACCCACTTGGAGTTGGTCTAGTAGTGTTCACTTGAGTCCTTGGAATATACTCCTCTCAAGGTTTCCGGTACGATTCCCCCTAATGCCAATTTCGGTGGGTTAAATCCATACAGAGCAAAAATAAACTTTGACTTTAAACAGGATCCCGCAAGTGGACGATGAGATTGGTGTCCTTGGATTAGTCGGTCCTAAGGCCGGATACCAAGTTTTCAATATATATATATATATACACACACAGACGGTGTAAAAAAAAAAGTTTCATACATTCATCAATTATGTCTCATCATGAATGTTCTTAAAGAATCATTTCATAGTATAACACTCAAATACACACAAAAACTAGGATTATGCTATAAATTATCGAAAGGATAGTCACTCTTAAATCAACTTAATAAAATTTTATAATATTCATTTATAATTTTCCAAAATAAAATTCGAAAATCATTAAACTAACAATATAAATTTTTATTTAAAATATATGAGAGGTTTTGTCTTTTTTACTAAAAATTATATATGAGAGATTCATTGTTACTAGAAATGGCGCGCATTGTGGCGCTTATAATGCGGTGGGTGATGTTGGATCATGTTACTTGGGTTTGGTTTTTGGTAAGTTTACTTGGGTTTTTGGTGATAATATACTTTTGGTACATCATATAATATCTATGGTAAATTATTACTGTAATATTATGAATGAATAAATGTTTTTTTTTGTTAAGAAATTAAATTAAGACAAATACTTAACAGTAATAGGTAAAAATGAGCCACATTAAAATTGATAAACAACGCCATACATATTGTTATAGTAGTTTTTAAGGATTTCAAATATAAAAAGTCTCACGTCGCAATGTATAAAAAAAAAGAATAAGATTATTATTTATAATTACTTAAAAAAAAAAGATTATTATTTATAATAAGAGCAACATATGATGGAGAAAGTCAAAATTGAATTTAGAGGTTGCATCTTAGTATTAAATGTTATGTGCAATATCATTATCGAGTTTTATTAAAAATTGGTATAAGTTCCAATTTATTTATGAATCGATTTTTTAATTTTTTTGTACTTTGATTTGAGCTAACTTGTCGAACCGAGTTGTTCGTGAATTCAAATTGAGTAGAGTTTGAGTTAGAATTTTTTTTCCATGTTGATCTCTTTAGTTGATTTTTGAGCTGAAAAAAAATTAATTTAACAAGTCAAACTGAACTGTTCGTAAACTTTAAACGATATAAACTCAAGCAGAAAAAAGAGTTTGTGTCAAATTCGAGCCAAAATTTGCTACCCAAAAAAATAAAAAATGTATTTTTTTACATGTAGATAAATTTTTCATGTTTAATTAGTGTAATAGTATATAATTAACTACCTTAAATATAAAATTTTGTAGAAACATTATAGTAAATTTGATTTATTGATTTTATATTCATCTTATTTTGACATTTTTTGTCTTTACTACAAATACGAGCTATAGGTGGAGGACAACATGACATATCTATCACTACCTTGATATTTAGATGTTAATTTATTATATATATAAAAAAAAAACAAATACAAAGATTTTTTTTTTGAGAAAAAAATACAAAGAACTTTATTTACAATAAAAATTATTAAAACAATACCAAAAAATGAAGTAGATGATGAAATTCTTTCAAATAATTAAGTTATTTATGTCTAAAAAGAGTTGTTAGTTAGTTTGACATAAATTCAATTATTTATGAATTTGTCTTTTTAAAACATCATGAAATTCAACTTTTTAAAATAAATATTTATTAATCTTATATTAAATTTTAAATTTTATTTTATTTTTTCCTTTATATTTGGCCCCCTCGTAAAAATATTACTAACTTCACTCGAGGAGCGTAACCAAATCTTATACAGTCAAGTCTCATACGAAATTAACTCATTCATCTGCAGTCGCCAATTTGGATGAGTTAATTTAGTTTCTTAAAAAAAAAACTCATTCATCTCCGGTCCTATCTATAGAGTTTTTTTTTTTGTTGACCATTTTTCTAATAAGCTCCTGTGTCGAATTTTTCCTTGAATCCTTTTTTAAGCATCATTCGTATTAAAAAATAAGAGCATACCAACGTGAGTTATTGGGTACTTAGGCTCTGTTTGGATTGATGGAATGCGATGGAATGGAATGGAACGAAACGAAATGAATTATAATAATGTTCAATTGTTTTGATTTGTAAAATAATAATGAAATAGGATGGAATGACTTCCATCCAATACCACCACTTACCTTCAATTTTGTTCATATCCTTTTTAAAATATTCAAACAATGGAACGGAAGATTTATTTCATTTCACTCCATCACATTCCACCCCACTCTATTCCGCTCCGCTCCATTCAATTATATTCCATCAATCCAAACAGAGCCAAGTTTTCGGTCATTCCCGTGAGCTTAGTTCAGTTGGTAGAGATATCACACTATATATGTAGGAGTCTGAATTCGAACCCGAGACACTCCACTTATTCACCTTTAAGGTGAATTTTCTAGAACCACTAGACTACTTGACAAAAAAATTTCGATCATAAAGAGAACCTTAAATATTAGGGGACTAGCTTGCACCGTATAAATGTTTTGGACATTACATCTCAAATCAAAACTATGTCTTATACCGTTGGTATGCATGAGATGAGAGGAGTCTTAAACACATGCGACTTAGGGTCCGTTTGATCTGCAAAATATAAATACTGGACAGAACAGTACAAGACAGAACAACACAAGACAAACGTTTAAGGTATTGAACAAATTTTGTGTTGTACGATGTTTGGTAGACAAAAGATTATTTTGGTATTTTAGACAACTTGTGCTGAGGACAAAAAGTTGTCCCGTGGTTCTGTGGGGGACAAGAATTTCAAGTTTTGTCCTATCCCTTGGCCCCCAATTTGTCCAGCACCAGGAACAGTTTTAAAATCAAACACAGTACAGCAGAAGTTGTCCTGTCCAGTCCCTTATTTTTTAGCAGATCAAACGCACCCTTAAGACTATAAGAAAGTAATTATACAAATGATGATTTAAACACCGTATTACCTAAAATTTTAAGATTCTTAAAAGTTATTTCATTTATTATTGTAGTTTATAGGTTATATGCATCATACCATTTATTTTTATCTTTCATGTTACTATGATATTAGTACGAAGTTTTCACCGCCGTTACATGTAGGGGAAACAAGGTGGATTATCCCTTTCGAACAGAATTTTCTCCATACACATGAGTCATGAATCAAACTTTTGACCACATATTTAAACAAACCAAAATCCTTATTACTTGAACCAATTCATTATTGGTGACATCATTTCATTTATACTATTTGGGAGAAAAGAATACATTTCGTGTGCCTAGATATTTTCGCATAGAAATAAAATGGGTTGAAAACTTGGTATCATATCATTAACATGGTACTTTTTTTTTGGCTTAATGGTAAAAAAAAAATTATGTTAAATTATACTAGTGAGATGAAAATACCTTATCCTATACCATGAACATAATTCAATTACTATTCCTTCAAAAAAAAAAAAACATAATTCAATTACTAGAAATATTACATTTATGGTCGGGATTCAAACTCGAGATCTTCCATTTATTTACCTTAAGGGTCCGTTTGGTGCACATGATAAGAGACATGATAGGATAACTGTATCATATCATGCCGCAATCCAGTGTTTGGTGATACAGCAGGATATGATAAGTTAATCCTGAAGCTTATCATATCCTGTCTCTCTAGTTATAATTCTTATCTTGAATTTGAGCTGGGTTACCAGCAGGATAGAATAAGAAAAAAAAAATTATTGATTTATTTTATAAAATATATTTTAAAATACATAAAATAAAATTAATAAAATATAAATAATAAAATAATTAATTTTTAAATATATATGTGATTTTCTCACTGGAGTAATTTTGTAATTTATATATTCTAAAAAATCAAAATTTTACTAAAATTATAATATTTTAAAGTAAAATGATTATTGAAAAATTGACAAATAGGAAACTGATTTATATTTCTTATTTTAAAGTAAAATGATTATTATATAAAGTTATTTGATTACTTATTTATATTTTTTATTTATAAAATTCAAAGTATTACAAAATAATTTTAAAAAAATAACAATTGTTTTACAAGAGTAATTTTGTCAATTGAATATGTTATATATCTTATCATATTATTATGAGCAAGTATGTATTAAAAACAAAATATAATAGTTATCATGTTTGTTATCCTGTGTGCACCAAACACAGGATATGATAACTGAGTATAACTGTTATCCTGCTGTTATCCTATCCTATTCTTATCCTGTTTTATATCCTATCCTGTCACTATGCTATCCTGCGCACCAAACGGGCCCTAAGAGTTTTTTTTTTAGTTTTTACCACTAATATTTGGTCTACTGGATCACCTAATCTGGTTCAGAGGTCAGTTCTGACATCAAGTGGTTCTAGCTCATTCCCGATCGCAGTTGCGTGAGATCGAACTGTGATCCTCCCTACCTAGTCCAGCGCCAACCACCACTGTACTAACTAACGATCGGTTAAGAGATGGATTTTAGCCCTTATACTACTTGAAAAAAAAAGACCTTATCCTAATCAACACCAACAAAGAATGTCACATTATATTATATTCATAAAAAAGAAAAAAGAATGGCACATTATATTCCCCTCGCGTTTTCTGCGAAAATGCCTTTTCTAAATATTCTTTGATTCTCAATGAACTTTGGAAAATCAATTTTATAAAGAACAAAAAAAAGGTTCATTTTTTTTTTTGGACAATCAGTTTTGTTAGGTACATGTGAAATTGAAATTGAGAAGCTAGCGTTTTCCAAACACCATGATGAGTGGACTCTCAACCTCCTTTTAGCTACTTCCCTTTTTTCAACGCTCATGCTTTTTATTCTCCCCTTAATTATTTATCACAAAAATTTAAAGTCTTTTTTTTTTAAAGAAATTTAGTAGCTAAATATGACAAACTCTAATTCACATATATATATATATATATATATATATATATATATATATATATATATATATATATATTATGATTTCTCTACTAACTAAAGTAAACTTACGATATAAAAAATTAAAAGTTAGTGTAATTAAGTTTGACAAGAGTTTCTTCTAATTGAATTCTAATCTTTTTTATTTAGAAATAGTGATATCCAAATAATAATTAAGTACAAATGAATAAAACATTGTCTGCAAATCTTTTGGATTACTCTATCAAAATATAGGGTCCTTAACAGTATAAGTTAAGACAAGCTTTAATCACGGGAGAAGGAAGCTGTCCTAATTTTTTAAATAATAATTATGCTCACCAAAACTCAACAGAATCATTCAGACATGGCATTAGTTGAGACCATCCAACTTGTGTACACATTATATTAGTAATTCTTTTGAGTTAATCCTCATTTGGTCATTGTAAAATTGAGCGAATTCAATTTTTATTCTTATTAAAAAAAATTGTTAAGATACTATCCCTATAATTTTAGATTCTTCAGCTGAATTAGCCACATACATAATTTTGTAAGTGAAATAAAAAATTAATTTGTAGACTTATTTTCATTGTTTATTGGATAAATACTCAAAATTCTTCCCACCATAAATCTAGGCCTCATCATCAATAATAAAGCCTATCTCAAAAATATATCAAGCCAAGCCACCCATTATAAATAATTTAAGTGAATTTCACAACACTCAATCACTTTAAAACATGAGTTTAATGGATATGCAAAGTCACTCCAAATTAATTTTACATTGATATCCAATAGAAATTAAGCATTTCTTCATGTCATACAATTAGAGTGAGGTGTGATAGGGTAATTTGACAGAATATACAGTTACTATTGATGATCAAACCTAAAACTTCTAACATACTATTCAAATTCCTCAACACTAGGCAAAACCTAATGAATTTTTTTTCTTTAACTTCAATGACAGTGTAAAATTAGTTTACATACATTATTGTCTGTACATATATTGTTTTCTCTTAAAACAATTCATTAATTTTATATTCTACCTAATGAGACAATACTAAAAACTCACGATGGATCCCACAATTTACTAAAGATATTGTTAAGTAGGAGTACAAGTTTTTTTGACAGAGTATATATTGTTAAGTACAAGTTGTTTTAATAAGCATTTGTTCTTGTAAGTTTTTGTCACATTATCCTTCTGTCTGGTAGAAATTGTAATCTTGTTGATGTTTTTATATATATAATATATGATCATGTAAACTTTGCTTGAAAGTTATGAGAAGTTTATTTAGGAAATGGTACTAAGCAAAGATACAATTTTCTATTCTTAAAATGATCAACATCACCTTCAACAAACAGTGTAGGCACTATTTATGCATTAGGTAACAACATGTTGGTTGATTAATTTTGTGGTGTAATTTCATTGGTAGTTGTTTGAGTGGACCAATGTGCACTTTTTCTTGTGAAGTTAATGTTGATTTCAATTGAGTTATTTTTGAGTTTATAAAAAATAATGTACCTAAATAAATAAATTTTTATGTTAATTAATAAGTTTTTATTAGCGAAAATATATTTTTAAAAAATATTTTTTCATAAAATACATCGACAATATTATATTTTTGATTTACAATAAAATTGGAGATCGAACCTACGACTTCTAACATGCTATTTAAACTGCTCACCGGTAGAACAAAATTTTATATAAGCTAAAAAAATTTATTTATTTATATAAATCATTTTATATAAACTAAAAAATAAGTCAATTTAAACGTATACTAAATTTTATATTTGATTTTGGTAAGTTTGGTTGGTTCCTATCCTAATAGTTTATTTGTGGAATCGGTTACATAACAACTTCCATATATACACTCTTTCATTGGTATCCCACATATCTTTGGTTGGTGACCCTTCAATATGGTTACTTTCAGCTTCTCCTCGACTGAATTTGGCTTTTATGGACATACCAAATTACTAACTACTATGCCTATGTGTGATTGTGACATCTATGCGCAAGTGCAAAAATCATACAACCAAATGATTTTATTTATCTCGTAAAAGAAAATGATGTTATTTAGTTTTTTTTTTTTTTTTTTTACTATGGTTATAACATTTCATTCATAATAATATAATTGATACATTTCGATACATCAATAAAAATATTAGAGTTAGCTAAAAAGTGGTTACCCTAGCAAGAGCATGAGCTGTCTCATTTGCTTGTCTCCTATTAAACTCAACATTTTGCTTGTCTCCTATAAACTCAATATGAGAGTTTTCAAAATAAACTAATAGTTTACTTAATACCTTTTGTTAGACATTATTAATGAATTTTTTTGTTAACAAAAAAAAAAACTCTGTTGAAGAAACTAGTTTTCATGTGTTTAGAGATTGTCCGAATGCAATGCAAATTTGGTTAAATGCGGTGCCTCATGAAGCGAGGAATAATTTTTTCCATGGAGACTTGCATAATGGTGTTCATTGGAGAGAGATTATTGGTGACGCGGTACTGAAACGGGAAGGATTAACAAACGCTAATCCTATAACAAGAACACAGGTTCACAAGCGATAAATTTGTCAATAAAGTTCTATGAAATCCACTAGAAAGAATAATTTGGAATCCACCAAACTTGAGAAAATTCTCTATATTTTATTGAATGAAAAAGTTTTCTTCAAGGCTACAATAGTTTAGCTTAAATACCAGGAAAATATAAAATTAACAAATCTAGCTTAAAGATAGTAAAATAAAATAACAAATCTAACTAAATAAAATTATTAAATCTAGATAAAATATAATAAAATTAAATCTAATTAAAATAATAAAATACTAAAGAAGTACTCCTATATCAATTGGGTAATTGGGGTGTCATAGATTATGGGTGTGGCGCAACCAAGAGCTGAATGTAGAGGAGTTTCAACTGTTTAGGCAAAATTGTAAATGGTGGTTAGGAATTGAATAAGCTATTGAAGATCATAATCAGCCATAATTAAAACAAGAATCTAAACATAAATTAAGTTTGTTTAGCTTTGTAATTAATCACGCATAAGAAGTACCGGTACAAACTACAAATTATTCAATTTTATTAAAGCTTATGAACTGAAAAAATTGGTTGATCGGCATATATCTACCACACCGAATACAAAAATATTTTTATTTTTTGAACACGAATACAAAAATATTAAAGAGTTAAAAATATTAAATATTAACGAGACTACAATACTATGTTTAGTGAGAGTATCTTCAAGGATTTTTCGATTCTTGCCTAGAATGTTAGGGGTTTTGCTAACAATAGCCGGAATCATGTCCATGATTTCGTTAATATAGATACCACATAGAAATGATCATTCTCGTTGTAACACATTGTTAAGGAAGGTAGTTAGAAGTTATAAGTTAGTTATGCAGTTAGTTCCTTTCTGCTCTTCCTCATAAGCAACTGATTTAGCATCTTCATTGGGATGAAGAAAGTAAGGATTCAAAGTGTCATTTTGGTACTGGAGGAGCATGGTTGATGCTTGCTGCAGTGCTATCAACAGACATTGTAAAGAGACAAAGAAGAACAAGAACAAGGTGAAAGAATTGCAAGAACGAAAAAGTGCAAGAAGCACTATACCAAGAAGAGTAATTGGTGAGAATAAGGAAGAGAATCAAAGATGGTAGTACCCCAGTTGAGGCTCTGATACCATGTAAAATGTAGAAACTAGCTTCCATTTTTAAGCACAATGAAGCAGAGAACAAGAGCATAAGCGCGCAAAGAGCATAAACTTGAGAAATAGAAACTGGACAATGGAAGAGAAAGTGCAGAGAAAGGAAAATTGTATTTCACCAAAAAACTGAAATTTACAATAGTTGATTACAGTCTTTATATAGGCATACAAAATGAATCTAATCAAATAAGAAGTGAAAGGAACTAACTGCATAACTAATTCCTAAGAGTTAGTTATTTGACAGTTGTTATAACTAACTTATAACTTCTAACTACCTTCCTTAACAGTCCCCCTCAAGCTGGAGAAGATGTCTATCACTCCAAGCTTGCTAAGAAGTGTATGAAAAGGACCAGGATGCAGTGACTTGGTGAGAATATCTACAACTTGCTCTTGAGACGTGACGTGACATGTAACAAATGAAGAACACCTCCTTGAACTTTGTCTCTAACAACATGACAATCAATTTCTATATGTTTTGTCCTTTCATGGAAGACAGGATTTGCAGCTCTGTGTAGGGCTGATTTGTTGTCACAATATATGATGAATGGTTTATTGTGCTGAATGCAAAAGTCTTGTAAAAGATATAACAACCATTGTTCTTCACAAGTGGCTTGTGCAAGAGCCCTATATTCTGATTCAGATGAAGATCTTGAGACTACATTTTGCTTTTTACTTTTCCAGCTAATGAGAGAATTTCCAAGAAAAAAACAAAATCATGTGGTAGACCTTCTTGTGTCAGGGCAAGCACCCTAGTCAGAATCAGAAAAACCTTTGAGATCCAATGATGAAGATGAGCTAAAAAAGAGTCCTTGGCCAGGGTTGGATTTGAGAAATTTTAGGACATGAATTCCAGCCATCATGTGATCAGTGGTAGGAGCATCAAGAAATTGACCGAGTTTACTTACTGCATAAGAAATTTCAGGTCTTGAATGTGTCAAATACAACAATCTTCCAATCAATCTTCTATAAGGAGTAGGGTCACTAAGTGGTTCACCAGATGCTTTGTGAAGCTAGAATTGAGGTTGCATAGGAGTGGAGCAGGGTTTAGTACCAATGAGGCCTGCATCTTGAATAAGATCAAGGGTATATTTTCTTTGACATAATGAAATACCAGCTTGTGATCTAGCAACTTCAAAGCCTAAGAAATATTTGAGCACTCCCAAGTCTTTGATGCTGAACTTTTGATCAAGGAGGGTTTTGTTGTATTGAATTTAATTAGCATCAGTCCCACCTAACACAAGGTCATCAACATAGACTAAAATGATGGTGAATCCAGAGTTGCTTTGCTTAGTGAATAGAGAATAATCAGATTTTGATTGAATATAGCCAAAAGAAGATAAAGTTTCAGTGAGTTTGGTGTTCCATTGCCTGCTGGCCTGCTTTTAACCATATAAAGATATTTGTAACTTGCATACCAAGTTAGGATGAGCAAGATCAAGTCCTAGAGGAGGTTTCATATACACTTCCTCATTGAGATCTCCATGAAGGAAAGCAGTATTGACATCTAATTGATATAATAGCCAATTTTTAGAAGCAGCTATGGCCAATTGTGCCTAAAAAACAAGTAGTAACTATAGAACCATTTGGCAATTTGATGTTTATAGGTTTAATTATCTTCATGCACTGAAAAAAATTGGCAGTATAAGTGTATAACACACATGATCTGTAGCACCAGTGTCTAATACAAAAGTGTCAGAATCAAGTGAAGGTGGAATTGTGCAAATAATACCTAGGCTAGAAGTGGTTAATTGGTTCACATTATGAGATTGCAATGAGCTAGAACCTTGGAGAAGAGCTAGTATATGGCCTTATGCTGTTCTGGAGTGAAGTTTAACTTTCCTAACTGCATAACTAATTCCTAAGAGTTAGTTATTTGACAGTTGTTATAACTAACTTATAACTTCTAACTATTTATAGAAAATTTATAGAATTTTAGGGGGACTCGAGAGGCTTAAGGGGTAAGAAAATAATCCACATTTTAAGAAGGTTGCATAAGCAATCACCTGAAAATTATTTAGTTTTAACTCTCAGCCCATCAGAAAATGCAAGTGTGAGAAGCCCATATTTTTGTGCTAAAGTTCCTAGACTTCTTCTTTTCGTGTCCATTGAATATTTTCCTTCTCCTCCAAAAAATTTCAAAATACCTTTCTCGCTACTTGCTACTTAAGTAACGAACTCAGGGGGCCTAAAATTTAGAAAAAACACAGTTGACATCCTAGGATGCGAATTGAGTTCGCTACTTAAGTAGCTGATGACAGTCAATTATATGATGTTTTTAGTAGTAGTTTAGGTAGTTTTAATAGCAATTGAAGCCCAAAAGCAAGCAAATACCTGGAAAAGTGAAGTTACTTGGCTCAGAAGCAAGAAAAGTGGAAAAAAACAGCAAAAAAGGGCAAAAACATAATAAACAGCGCGCACGACCCACGATGAGATCCAGCGTGGCGCGATGAGAAGGCGGTTTAAATTGAAGAAAATCTGCAACAAATCTTTTTCATCGTACCATGATGACTTGTCATCATGGCACGATGAAAGACGGTTGAAGAAAACAGAAAATCCTGATCAAATCTTCCATCGTACCACGATATGATCCATCATGGCCACGATGAAGCGAAATTACACGCCATCGTGGCCACGATGGGTGCGATGGACGCGCAGAAAAGCTCAAAACCCAGCTGAAAAACTAGAAATAGAGTCTTCTTCCTCCACTATTATTCATTCAGAAATCACTCAACAATAGTGATATTCACTCTAGAGTTAGGAGAACTCTAAGAAGAAGGCAAGGAGGACCAAAGAACTCAAGGTCAACAAGGTTCTTTTTTTTGTTTTTTGTCTTTGTAATTTATTTTTCCTAGGTTAGGTGGAGTCGAGGAACTCCCTTACGAATGCTTGATTTTGTATAATTTGGGTATAAATTCAATTGTTTCTGATTGCAAACTCTTTTATTGTCTGATTTTATATTTATTTTAATACTGATCACATTAGAATAAAATCTAAGGAGGTAGTGGATATCGGATAGGAAACAAAGCTAGTTACCTATTGCTGCATACCACCTGGTCACTAGATTCCAAAATGGGCTATCATACCTGGATACATGCAGCTCAGTATAATCCTTGTTTCCTGGTATCTGTTTTAAATTTTTGTTATTACTTAGTTAATAAAAAATTGCATAAATTTAATCAAAAGAAAACTAAAGTTCGACCCCCTTATAATATCGTAGGAAACTTTGTTTTCTTGATGGTTATGTTTTGGTCGTGAATCACATGTTTCAAAAGTATGCATTTAAAGAAGGGATAGTGATAAAAAGATGTGTTGGCCATATAAAATATTAGGAGTTTTTTTTTTTTTTAAATGTAAGTATTATGATTATGATTATGATGATATAAAACATTGAGCTAGTGCTTGAGCAACACGCGTTCTTTATTCTCGTTGTCTCAAATGTTGTTCGTATATTTTTTGTTTTTGACAATAATGTTGTTTTTGTAGATTAAAAATTAAAATAAAGGCCAAAGTATATTTTTGTAATTTTTTTTATCCCATGTTCCTAATTTTAGTCATTTATTTTCTCAGTTCAAGTGATTTTGGCTTTCGTTGAATAACTTGTAGATTACTATAGTTGTAACATATATAGTTCTTGCGTCAAAGAAATAAATATATATAGTTCTAACATCCCAACTGCTTTAAAGAATTATCGATTAATTTCATAACCTAACATAAATCTTTTACTGTATTTTTTTTCACTCTCACACTTTCTAGAACTAGAACTTTTAAGTAGGCCGCTTATTCAAAGAATACTCTTAAGTCAAACATACCTAGAGTTCATATACCAAAAAGAAGATGCATTTCTTTATATAGATAATACAAATTAATTCTTATAAATCTTCATTCAACTTTGCAGTCTCATACTTGGAAGACTTCATTCTAATATGGATTCAATTCATATTCATAGGAGCTGCTCGCTGCTCATTGTCTATACAATCTCTTGCACACAAATGATCACTCCCCTTCATACGACCAATTTTATTACTTAAAATAAAGTATAATGAATGAATCGAAATAATGAATAGGTCCATCTATCTATTTATTATTTCGATCTATTCATTCAACTTTAAATTTGGATATTCACTACTAATTAGTTACACATTTTTTTTTTGAAGAAGCTAAATTAACCCACCCAAATTGACACTAGAGAGAATCGAACCTCAGACCTCAAGAGGAGCACACTCTCAGGTCCCAAGTCAATACCAATGCACCAACCCAAGTGAGTTCTAATTAGTTACACATTGATGCTATCTTAACCCAGTCGCATACGTCATATGAGTTATTTTTAATGTTGGGGAATATTAATAATGATATTCAGAGATTTAATGTATGAGGTCATGTTTTTTTTTAGAAAATGTATAAGGTCATGTTAACACGCGTCTTTAGGCCACTTGATAAACTATCCAAATAAAGAAACTTAGCAATAAATAATACAAGAAATTTCATGTTTAAAAGATTGATTACACAAGTACCAATTTTTTCTCTCTATATTATACCGTACTCCTTAATATGCACTCTTAAGACACTTGTTAACATTTTCCTAGTTAATTTATAGAAATTGTTTGACTTTAATCATAATTACCTCTAAAATCACGGAGAATATCCTCTCAAGTGACTTTATAGTCCAATCACATTCTATCCATTCATTTTTTTTCGTCATATATAATTTTAATTATTACTAAAATTGTGAATGGTGGGGATACCCACCAGAATCCCTCGAGTGATAATCCCATGGTTGACAATCATGTCCCTAAAATCACACATATAAATGATTGTACATGATTTACCGTTTATCAAAATTAAACTCATAAAAATACCGAATAAAATACTTTTTTTATAGTCCTTGTGAGCCTAACTAATTTAGTAGGGATAATACATTGTAATATGCATGATCGGAGTTCGAACTCAGTTACTCACAATTATTCACTTTAAAAAAGGAAATTTTAACCACTTAACTACTTAAAAAAAAAAACTCATTTATATAACATACCATGCATAAAATAATAAAATGAATCTTTTGAAAGTTTTTCCTTTTTTTTTATTTTTTATTTCGAGGCAAAATATTTTGAAAGATAAAAGACTAAAACCATATTTAATTTCAGATTTTTCATTTTATTATTTAGAACACGTTTCTAATTGAAGAAAAAAGCATTTTATTAAATACGAGAATAAAGTTATAGTGTCACATCCTGGGCAAAATTGGTCCTCTAAGATGAAGACGAAGATAATGCATGACAAAGTGCTGGGCCTGGACTTATTAAAATTGGGTCAATACTTAATTGTATGCATATACTTTCTTTCGTTATCTTTTAATTTTCTAAGAGCATATGTTTTTGGGACCAGAAGCGCAATACATATTTGTTAAACTTTGTTATTTAAATTCCATTAATTGTGTTTATGGCTTCTTTCCACTTTCTCTTTGGTCACAAAAGGTGTTGATGCCTAAGTCACTAGGTTTGGTATAATGGTGATGAGTTTGAATAGTACGCTATAGGTTTTGGATTCGATCATCAGCTCATTGTAAACAAAACAAACAAAAAAAGGTGTTCCTGTCCTGTTTTCTTATTAAATGTTCACACTTTATTTTTTAATAAATGTATTAATGCAGTATTATTTTTTGGATTTTAGAAAATTGGTTTTGAAAACCGTCACCAAAGAAATATTGGATTAAATTGCAGACTATGCCGTTCTCTTTAAGACATTTAATGATACTAATCTTGTTTCTTATCTAAATCCTATTCTTTTTTGTTGCTTATTCATTAGGTTCATACATATAGTTTTATATAGATTGATAGACTATTGGTCAATGGTCATGAACTTCTCGAATTGTCCATTTTCAAGAATTTCGCTATAAAATACTAATAATTTTCATAGACCCATATTATATCATTACAGGGATCAAGCAGTTTTGTCAAAAACCCCAGCTTATTTTGCACCGGTGCATAGCTGTCTTGAACCGATGCATAAACTGTCATGCACCGATGCATGCTTCTAGGAATGTAAATAGATATCCGTGCGGACGGATAATATGATATATATGTATCCGCTCCGTTAGATAAATACGATATAGATATCCACTCCGTATCTATGGGAGTATCCGTGGGAGTATTCGTGGATATTTACATATATGTATGAACAATAATTTTTTTTAAGAAAATTGTGATTCTTGTAATTTTTTTATGTTAATTACTTGAAATTTGTTTATATTCTTTCTAAAGAAACAAGAAAAAGATTATTAACAGATAATAATATTCATACATTTCACTTTCAATTTAACATCAAAAGTCCACATTTATTTTCCTTCCTTTCACAAAAAAATAGTACTATCCATACATTTCTCTTAAGAAAAAACTTCATACATTTCATTTCTAATCAAAACAAAGAATTAAAAAAGCTCTTATATAATTTTCTTATTTACTAATGGGTACGGATATATATCAGATACCATTAAATTCGCATACGTATCCATTAACTATCATGAAATTGAAATATCCATTTATCTTACTAGCGGATATCCATTAGACTATCTGTCTCGTGTCCTAGACGGATTTTATATGCGGATATCCCTCCGCGAGTACGAATATTTTTGTCATCCTCATCCCTACATGCTGCATTCATTGATTTTTTTTCTCTTTTTTTGTTGTTGAACCGATGCATAAAATTTCAATGCACCGGTTAGATCAAAATTGTTGCATTACTGCCACTTCATTTTATTTCCTCTATAAATAGCAAACTTGCACACTATAGAGCAAATTGCAGCAAATTGCGGCGGTTAAAACCGTCGTTAAAAGCTTTTTGCTACCACAATCTTAAGCGTTGTAAGCATTTCGCTGAAATAGGCGTCGGAAGAACATTTTGCGGCGGTTTCTGTGGCAGTTTATATTTAGCTGCCGCAGTTAGCATTACAACTGCGACAATTATTTAATTAACTGTGGTGGTTAAAATAACCGCCGCAATAAGGCTGCCGCCATTAGACACTTTTTTTGTAGTGGTAAAACTCCAAACCAAGAGATTTTTGTGAATCAAAATGAGACTGCACACGAATCTTGAGGAATCATAAACATACAAACACTCTTTATCATCTTCTACATCAATCTAGCTCTCATCTCTCAAGTCTAACGCCTTGCATGCTTTGAATGCGAAGAATCGTTGTGGATAATATCAATCTGGCTATATTGTACATCAAGTGTTTGATAAAAATACTTAATGTCAATTTCATTGTTTTTTGAAGGAACTCTTTGAATATTGTACACCAAGTGTTTGATAAAAACACTTAGTGTCAATAATTTCATTGTTGTTGAATAAAACTTTGAAAGATTGAACACCAATTGCTTGACAAAAGTTCCAAATTGAGTTTTTCCATATATTGGCTTAATTGGAGACTAGAGTATTCGAGAGCGAGTAATTTGAAACCTTTTTAATAAATCGATAGAGTTATTAATTCGCTGGTTATTCAAATTTCGCTGGCTATTAAGCCATCCGTCTAACAAACTAGTATAAAAATTACCATGTTGTTCCTCTCCCTCTGTACTCTCTCTGATTTAAGTTTTGTTTATGTTCTTTATGATTTAAATTCTACTCTCTTGTGTATGTTAATATAAAATTAAATAATTTGATCAAGAACATTATTTTAATTGTGTGTGAATATGGAGTTTTTCAAAACAGGAAACACAATTCAAACTCCTTTTCTCGTGTTCCCAAAGTGAACCTTCAAGGTGTGTTTTAGTGGAAATCTAGGACACGTGTGTCTTAGTGAAAATCTAGGACCAATGTGTCTTCGGAGGATGTATTTGATTGAGATTTCAAAAGACTATTATGACAACTTTTTGTTGTTGAAGATTCTAAAAGATTTTGTGGAATTTTAAAAGACTATTTTTAAAGGATACTGTATTTTACAATCAACATTCTTAATCCATAATTTTAATGGATTTATAAAACAAATTTTAAAGATTTCAAGCACTTTATGGAAGTCTAAGATTTAAAAGGACTCAATGATTTAAAAATAAACAAATTACAAGAGTGAATCAATAAAAGAGCTTAATTGCACTTTTGGTCTATTTAATATGTTCCACGATTTTGGTCCCCCAGCGCTCTATGTGTCACTAATGAAGAAATGGGACACATCATTGTTTCATGGTGGCAAAATGGGGTCAGGGGCAAAAATACAAAGAAAATTAAACTAGATGGACAAAAATGTGTTTTTTTAATGGGGGGACCAAAATCATGGAACATATAAAATAGAGGACAAAAATGCAATTTACCCTAAAAAAATAATATAACCATGAATCAATTGTAAAAAAATAAAAAAAATTGAATCGTAAAAAAATAACAAATAGTTGTACAAAGAAAGAATGATTCAATGTATTTAACAATGAATCAAGTTGAAGAATAAACGAACCTCTTCCTTCTCAATTCAAAAAAATTCTTCGCACAATTTTCACTCTCAAATCCAAACTTATTCATACACGATGTAGATGTGGAAGAAGGTTTGCGGCCACACTTCTCAGCATTTGAGTTTCATTAATCAATCTGGGATGTTTGATTCCTCTCACAAGGTTTCTACCGCCGCAAACTCTTGTGCCATTGCTGTCGGTGAACCATTTGCTCTGTTGTGTTCTGTCACAGTGAGTTGCCGATAGGTGAATGCTTCTGTGTTGACGGTCAGATTCATTCGTTGTACCTTAAGAGATCAGGTTCGTATGGGCGCATCTTTGGTTTATGCTCATGATCTTTAATGCGCCACATTTTTTTTTTGCAATTTGATTTTGCGCCATACACGAGTTCACTAGATTGTGATTGTGATGCTTGTAAGATTAGTTGTTTGATCATTTACCTTTTTATAGTTGTTTTTAACGCTTTCCAGTGTTTTTATTTTTATTTTTATTGGTTCCAATTTATGTCCCTCCCATTTTTTTATATCTTTTTTTATTTTTTATTTCACTCAAACTTTAGAAGCTGTAGATGATTTACCGTATGCTCCCATTAGCTAAAAATATTTGAAGAATGAATAATTGTTAAAATAAAAATTGAAAAAATATGTCTTCCCAAAAATACCAATTCTTTCGAAAATTTTCTTTTCGGAGTACTAAATAACGTTTTTCAATAAAAAAAAGCTGTTAAAGTAAAACAAAAAAGAAACAATCTTAGGTTCACTCATACAAAAAGATTGATAATGCAGATGCCAAGTGTAAAAAATAATTTGACATAAGAATTGGTCGTTGACTATATTAAAAAATAATTATAAGTTAATGCGAGATTCATTAATCATTATCAAATGGTGAATTCATCGATTTGCATTTTATTTAAATATAAATATATACCGATATATTCGTTTAAGTAGACAATTATGATAAATTCACAAATAATATTCGTATATTTTTCTATATTAAACATTATGTTTTTGAACTTATCAGAATTATACACTTCAACAATATCTCGATATACTCCCTCCGGTCCTTATTATAAGAAACACTTTGACAAAATCACACAGACCAAGGAAGGTAAATTTTCTCATTAATGATTCTAACATTTTATGTTATATTCCAAAACTAACCTTTGACTAGCATGGAAAATAGGTCTCTCTAATTAATGCACTAGCATTATAATGAATTATTTGATTATATTTAATAAGGGTACAAATGAAATTGTGTCAAAGTGTTTCTTATAAAAAGGACCAAATAAAAATTCCAAAGTGTTTCTTATAAAAAGGACCGGAGGGAGTATATATCTAAATAAGATATGTATATATGGGAGTGTTCACCTTATTAAAATTATATTATATGTGAGTGTGCATTATTCTACTTTATTAGACATCAGATACTGCTGTCCAAACCTTATATAAATAGGCTATTGTGTAACTCCCCTACTTGCCATTCATCAAATCCTTCTTCTTCTTCTTCTTCTTCTTCTTCTTCTTCTTCTTCTTCTTCTTCTTCTTCTTCTTCTTCTTCTTCTTTGCTTCCTCTCAACTCAACCATGGGTGTAATGTCTGAAAAACCCCTTCATGAACTTCCTTTGCACTCTACAGACACCACATTTCCTCCTCCTTCATCTAAGAGGTACACAAGTTTATATATCAAAACTATTATAATGTCCTTTTCTCTTTATCCTTCAAATATTATTATATTCTTTAAGTATATTTTAGTTGACAATGAAAACTTAATTTCATATTGGATAAAAATGTCTCTTCCAGCCTCATTAACTGAATTTCTAAAATATTCAATCTTGTTATTCCCAATAACCAATTTTAGAAGACAAGCTATATTATAGTACTCAAATGTTCATTTCGCATTTTATTGTATAGGGCCGAAATTTAGACCAGATACATTTCATTTTTTGAATCATATTTGTTAATATTTCATTTTAAGATGGTATGGTCTAATATTAATATTGATTATGCACATATATTGACAAATGAATAGTGTACTTTTATTTTTTATATAAAATATATGATCTTATGAAATATTTGATATTGTTATAGGTTGGAAGGAAAAATTGCAATTGTAACAGGGGGAGCCAGAGGAATTGGAGAAGCAACAGTGAGAATTTTTGTGAAAAATGGTGCAAAAGTAGTAATTGCGGATGTTGAAGATGAACTTGGAACCATGCTTGCAAATTCACTCTCTCCATTAGCTACCTACATCCATTGTGATGTTAGCATTGAAAATGATGTTGAAAATTTAGTCAATTCAACAGTTTCTCGCTACGGAAAACTCGACATCATGTTCAACAATGCTGGTGTTCTTGGAAACCAGTCCAAGAACAAAAGCATTGTGAACTTCGATGTTGAGGAATTCGACCGAGTCATGAGTGTTAATGTTAAAGGAGTAGCTTTAGGGATGAAACATGCTGCAAGAGTTATGATTCCAAGAAGATTTGGTTGCATAATTTCATCAGCTAGTGTAGCTGGAATTTTAGGAGGACTTGGTCCACATGCTTATACAGCTTCAAAGCATGCTATAGTTGGATTAACAAAAAACACTTCTTGTGAATTAGGGAAATATGGTATTAGGGTTAATTGCATTTCACCATTTGGTGTTGCAACTTCTATGCTTGTGAATGCTTGGAGAAAAGGGGATGATAATGAAGTTGATGATGATAATGAAATAAATTTTGGATTGCCTTTAATTGAGGAGGTTGAGAAAATGGAGGAATTTGTTAGAGGGATTGGTAATTTAAGAGGAACAACTTTAAGGGCTCAAGATATTGCTGAGGCTGTTCTTTTTCTTGCTAGTGATGAATCTAAGTATGTTAGTGGTCATAATCTTGTTGTGGATGGTGGAGTTACTTCCTCAAGAAATTGTATTGGATTGTGATGTTGTACTTTCTTAGTATTCATTTTCCTTCATTTTCTTTGTGACTTATTAATTAATTAATGTAGAATCAATCAAGTACATTTATGTAAGGGTGTTAATGATTTTTTTTTTTTTTTTTTTTTTTTTGTGTATGGTTGGTAGTAGGATTTAAAAATTGCAATTTTGATCTCAATTTCCTTGACTATACGACTGACACGTGGTAAAAGACACATGAACGGCCATGATTGATTTTAAACCATTTTAATTTATTTAATTTTAAGAAGAAAAAAACGTTTCAATGCCTTTGCTTCACTACCAGCCAAAGTTCACGGCTCTTCCCCTCCGCCGTGTCTACCCACCACCATTTCCCCTCACCCATGCCTCTCCCTTGGTGTACGAAGCGACACCGGCATCTCTGCCACTCTACGTCCCCTTTTCCTTTTATTCTTCTCTACAATCTCTAGCTCTCTTATTATCTTCATCATTGCTTCTAGGTTTCGATTTTGTTCAAATAGTTACTGTATTTTGCTAGATAATGAATACTGGTTGTGGTCTTGTGGAGTGTGAATGTATTTTTTGTTTTATCAGTTCAAAAGATTTATGGTTGGGGGCAAAGAGAAATTCTCTTTTTTTTTTTTATGTCAAAAACCATTAGTTGTGGTGGCAGACTGAGATGTTAGGTTCAATGACCGGTGGGACAGCAAGACGGCACGGCAGCACCGCCATTGGCAGCAACCGGCATAGGGCGGCTAGACTGAATTTAATCTTAACCGAGAACACGATCTCAAGTTTTAATTGTTTTAACACTTTCAATAGATTAAAAATTAAATCCCAGCCATTCATTTGCTAACGTGACACGTGTCTTCTACATGGTAAAGGAAATTGAGATCTCCATTTCCCCTCCAAATGGAGAGGATCTGGACTCTGAATCTTGATATGGTTTCCACGCAGCTTCATGAGAATGTGTATTAGTTTGGACTAATGATGGATTAGATTTTTTAGTAAAGACTATTGTGATTCGGTTCATGTGCAAATATATGGAAGACAGCCAATAACATTGGAGACGTCGAAGCATCTAACTAACATTTGTATTTCATCGTATCATATCATATAGTATTAAAATAAAACCCTGACAATAAGCACATACGTCAACAAGACTTGCTTAATTTGGGCTGTATCTTAGTTGTTGGGTAGAGATGGAATCACTAACATTAACATCTATCATCAATAGGATGCTCGAAAATAGGATTTGGATTCTCTACATTTAAAAATAGTAAATTCATTTATATTCACTTGTATTTAGGGTAAAAATGTTAGAAAATAAAATAGAGAGAAATAATATAGTAGATGATAAATGATAAGATAAGTGTTAACAAGACCGTGTCTACATAATAAAATACATTGACTTTTGTTCAAATAGATGACACAAAATTACTATGAGAAAAGCAAGCTGTTTATTAATATTAATATTAATATGGGCTTTAGGTAGCGTTTTGCTCAAGCAACTAATCAATACTTGATATTTTGAATAAATATTTTACCCGTTGATTAATTCTACTCACACAGTACTAACTTTACATGGTTTCCACCTGACTGTTGTTTATTAAGGGGGCTAGTTTGTCAAATGTGTATACAATAAACTATTTAAATATCATTGTTCAAAGTCATAGTTTTGCTCCACGGTGTGCCGCAAATTGTATTTACTATTGTAGATCTTGGGTTAATTCCGATGTAGTTTACTTTTTAGGCAAATGTTAACTTGTGTCTTCGGAACACTCTTTAAGCTCTTAAATAGAAAGTATTTTATCGAAATTTTATGGAAATGCGTAAAGTCAACGCATTGAAAATTATATTGTTTAATTTTTTGAATAAAATTTTTCTTTAAATAGAATGCTTAAAGAGTGTCCCAGGACACCGGTTAGCAAGACCCTACTTTTTATATATGAATTTATAAGGTTTTTTCTACATTATTCATTACTCAACAACTAACTAAAATAAACCATCAGATCGCAGCTTTACTATAAACTATATTGTATAATAGCGCTTTGTTGCTGTTAATGTTGTGGCAAGTGAGAATCGAGTTAAAACCTATATTGCTTAAAAAAATCGAGGTTCAACACTTTATAAGTGAGATGATCCTTAAATCAAAAGCCTTAAAGTTTTGGGTAAAAATATCTGGGCCGGCCCAAGGGTAAGGCTACTAAAGCCCTTGCTTTAGGCCTCCAATACAAATACTCTCTCCGTCCCAAAATATAAGCAAAAATGATTCAAAGAAACTTGATGTATTTGGTTAAGAATTTGGACCAAATACATTCACTTTTGTTGACCAATTTTTGCTTATATTTTAGGACGGAAGGAGTATATTTTTTTATCAGACAAAAAAGCCTCGTATACATACAAAAAAGCCCGATATACATGTAAAAAAAGTCTGATACATATTTGTTTTAGATCTCACTCACTTTTAAAAATTATTGGACTGGGCATAAAAAATGTGGTGTCCAACTCACTTATATTGTTGCTCAATGTGGATGATCCTCCAGCTGCCCTCTCGTGATCCAACATTGTATCTAAAGTCTTGAAATTTTAGTTAAAAATACGATATCCAACTCATTTATATTATTAATCCGAGTCTAATGTAAATGATTTTCTGAAGGCACCCCATGACCTAACGGTTAATTTCATATTTTTTACTCGCTATGTCAAAACGTAAAAAAATGGTAACCACCACTACCAATTACGTTTTGTCACGACTATTTTGGTAGTAGTGGACATTTTTTAAAACTTTGGACTTACACTAGCTAATATACAAGCTGCCTTATTTTATATTGAGTCATCCAATGTAGATGGTGGAGTACTTTATAGTTTATACTAAAGTACAATCAACTTGATTAAAATGTCATATTTTCTTAATAATAATGTTATGTACTTAGCTGTTTTTAATGAGCACTTAGCATTAAATTGTGACTCATCTAAGCTGTCATGGCCATAATCTTCACCTTTAAAGAGAGGGTTTGCGATTTGTGTGGTTGACCAATGACCACATCAATCCCAATCTATGGGAATCTATAATAAAATTCATAATTCTTTTGATTAGTATTAGTAGAAGAAAAAAAAGTCAGATACTACAGCAAGAAAGGAGGTGGCATGGGATTTGAGTGTATTGAAAATGTTGAAGATCAAGATTTTGTTGAATATAACTATGACCGTATCTTGTTTTGGATTTTGAACCCCTCCTGCCGACGCACTAACTACCCTTGTGACCCTATCCAAAATATAGAGGAAATTAATCAACGTATTTAGTCTAAATTTTTAATTTAATATATTAATTTTTTTTGATAAATTTTTTCTTATATTTTGAGACGGTTGGAGTATATATATTTTTTTTTATCATCAGTATCCGGTCCACTGAATCGTTTAATATATTTTGGGAATCAGTTCTAGTATCAAGTGGTTCCAACCCCTTTTCGATAGCAGTTGCGGGGATTGAATCATGATCCTTCCTACCAAGTCCAATGTCAATTACCATTGCACGTACCAACTATCGATTGGTTACGAGTATATGACTTTAATATGCAGTGGATCAACAAAATTATTATATTTACTTAAGGTAAGAGGTGTTGACGCAGCAAGAAGCTAATCACACACACAATGCACTAAAGCGCACACACACAGTGATAGGCGCGTTTTGCGCCTTATCGAGCTTCTAGTAAAAAACGGGCTTCGAGTGAAAAAACGAGCACAAACACAATTTTGCAATAACTCGAGAAGAATAATGGAATTTTGTGATATCTAAGAGAGAAGAATGAATTGTTTAGAAAGAAGAAGAAAATTTTATTCATCCACAATGGGCCACAATCAAAGTTACAATAGGAGGGTGTATTTATACACCTTTCTTAAGCTACAGGTAACTAACACAAAAAAATAACTTTCAACTTCCTAACCAACTTGTTCTTCACTTCTGCAATATTCCAGAGCTAGGTTACCATTGTTCATTTGCTCTCTCAAGTAGTGGAACCACAATTCTATATGTTTGCTCCTACCATAAGCAATATGATTCTTTGCAAGGTTGATAGCAGACACATTATCAATCTTCAAAGTAATTGTCTCACACTTGCCTTAGCTTATCTCTTCGATTAAATTTTTCAACCAAATAGCTTGACAAGTACTTAGTGATGCTGCAATGTACTCAGCTTCACAGGAGGAGAGGGCTACTACAAGTTCCTTCTTTGAACACCATGAGATTGGTGCTCCACCATAGAAGGAGTGGACTTAACTAACTAACTATTTTGGTAGTGAACCTGTATAAAAATACCGTATAGTTTTTCTTCATCTGTACCCTCTCTATTTTAGGTTTTCTTTATCTTCTTTGATTTAATTTTTTTTTGACAGAGTCTTCTTTGATTTAATATCTAAACTATTATGTGTCTGTTAATTTTTTTTTTTTTGTAAGTCAAAGATGTAGATTAAAAAATAAGGAAAAAAAAGTACAAGAACTGGGGGGATGAACCCAAAGTTGAACAAACCCTAATCAATCATAACAAACTACCACCAATCACGAGCACAACACAAATATGATTAGTGAACATCTACGAGCATCAACTAAGGTTTGAACGTTGGCGAATGAACCGTCCGCCAATACGGAAATGAGTCCACACAACATCATCTCCCTGCATACAACAAGCAAAACGACTCTTTCGAGCCAGTTAGACATTGTGTTATTAAACCAATAGCAATGAAACTAGTGAAATGAAGGCAAACTTAAATCAGTAAAATGTGCGGAACTCAATAACTCTAGAATCAGTCAGAAAATCAAACACCGGGAGTACCCACGATGTTACGAATATCCCAGACGACGAAGGTCGCACAAACCACTGTGTTATTAAACCAATAGCAAACCGTGTAACGTCCGGGTCTGACGAGGGCGGGGAGTGGTTGTCGGTGCATGAGGCATGACAATGAGCTTCTAGGCAAAAACGAATCACATCGGAATGAGAGGGATCCTGAGACCGTGCAGGTATGAGACTGCATGGTTGAAGGAAGACATATAAGAATTGTTTGGTACTACCTATCAACAAGATGCATCTTCTTTTTGATAGATCATTCGATAAGAACGCAACAGTTAAGCGTGCTTGACTTAGAGTAGTCTTTGGATGGGTGACCTTCTGGGAAGTTTCCCGAAAAGCGTACGAGTGAGAACAAGATACGCTGAAAAGACTCGTATTGGTTTATAGGGTCAGTCGACAATGCGTAAAGTCTTCTGGGATGTTAAAATTGGTATCAAGAAGTGAGACACAAATCGACTCGGTTAAGCTAGCAAACGACCGCAAGTTAAATGATTTGATGAAGAACATATATTCAAAAAAAATTTCAAAAAATAGTTAAAAATTGAAAACACAGTTCAAACCACTTTTTCTTATGTTCTGTCACTACCTAAAGTTCCCAAGTGAAAATGAATAATATAATTTCCTTGTTAATCAATCACCTCATTTTGAATTATTCCTACCACTAATTTTATCATACTTCAAATTCAGTATGCTCTTTTGTGATTTTAACTTTTTCTACTATGAAAGGCTAAAAAAAAGTTAAAGAGATCAATATAATAAGAAACATATTGAAGAGTCAAGTGATCAATTGAGGATGCAAAGAACAAAAAGTGACACTTGAATAACATAAAGAAACATTAATAATGATTATAATTTTAGAAGGATTTTATTTGACACAAACAGTGCATAATTTTTTTTATTATAAAATGATCCAACCATTTTCTATTGGTTACATACAAATGAGAAAAAATATGGCTGCAATTATCAAGTTTGTGTATGCTATCATCCTATTTATTTCTCTACTTTTTGTTGTAACTGAGGCCTTTCGTAAGCACTTTTTTCTCATCTTATTTATTTTATACATAATCTGTTATCCCTTTTTAATAATATAATCTTGTGTTTTACATTATATAGAAGAAGATATCCTAAACAAAAATTGCACAAATGTCTTTGAATATCAATATCCTTGTGTTGGAGCTGCACATATAGTATGCATTGATGGTCATTGTTATTGCTGTGGTAATTTACGGCTAATTCAACAAATAATTTTATTACTACTAAATTTATAATATTATTTAAACGTCAAGTTATTCTTATGATTTCTTGCACAATTTAATTTTTCTTTCTTTAACCTATAAATTTCTTTGACAGGAGCATAAGCATATATATAAGCAAGGATTACTTTTACCTTTGATTGTTATATAAATACATATATGGAGAATAAGCAATAAAACATAAGCATATAGCAAGGATTATTACTTATTACCTTAGCTTGCTTTTATAATATAATAATATATATGGAGAATAAGCAATAAGCAATAAATAAAGATAAATGATTATGTCCCTGTAAAAAAAAGGAAGATAAATGATTATGTAAAATCATTATTCTATTAAGTTTTTTGTTATATATTGCACTCTTTTTTTCTTTTTTTTATCAGATTTTATTTCACTGAATTTTTCTGATAAAGGTTTTATGAGGCTATTGTATTAGTCACTTTCTCGGGTTTTGATCTAAATCTTTCAAAATATTTGTTCCTTATTGAAATTTTTAATACTATTTTACTTTGAGGTGGTCACAGATAGCAGTGTAAATAAAGATTTTTTTGGGTACATAATGAAGATAATTATTATTAAATAAAATGGATAACTACGAATATTAAATAAAAATAATCATTATTTTTCTTGTATGTATAACTATTAGTTAAATGGGCCAACTTTGAATCTTCACATTAGATTTGAATGGTATATAACAAAATGATGTTTTCTCTCCCGACCCCCCTCATTTCTTTTATACCCCAAAAATTTAATTTTGTCCCTTGCGGTTTGAAACGTTTTTGCCAAAAAATTTTGGTTTATATTCACCGAAGACAAATATTAGACCATTTCGGTAACTGCGAACCGAACATTAGCGTTTTCGGTACACAGAAAACGAACGTCAGCTTGTTCGGTACCTGCGAACCGAAATATGATAGATTTTGGTACGTTGGTCGCTGGAATTAGGCTATTTTCGGTAGCAGTTTACCGAAATAATTGTTTCGGTACATGCGAACCGAAATGTCCTAGATTTTGATAAGTGGTTACCGAAATTTATCAGCATGTCATATTATTTCGGTTCGTATAAAATGGGTTATTATTTGACTTCACCCAAACAAATTTTCAAACCAAACTGGAATGATTGGAAAAAGATTTTCAAAAGTTTAGCCACAGTTGTTAAACCATTTTAGCTACAACTTTATCTATAGTTTTTCGAAAAGCTGCATTTTAGCTTCAAAAAAATCTTTCATTTAGATACAGTTTAGCCGTGACAAAAATTTTGTAAAACTGATTTCAATGATTCCAGTTTAAAAGTGGTTACCGAAAAACTTTATTCTCAAAATTTTGTTACCAGAAGTTTTAACTCCAGTTTTCTTGAAATAATTTATGTATCGAAAAAATATTGTAGAGGTGAAGTCAAATAATAAAAGGGATAAAATAAAATATTAGGCGGTTCTTTGGAGTGAGAGAGAATTTTTTTGATTTATGATCCTAATTTATTTTTCGAAATATTAAAACCATAAAAGACTCTTTTTCTAATTGACGGCTTTAGTAAGTAAATTAGGTTTTGCGTCATCCTTTATATAGCCTGAGTACAACATGAGCTTGATGAAAAATAGGGCTAAACAAATAGTTGATCCATGGAATATTCAACATACATATTTTAGAACTAAATCTTTGGTTTCCTTACACGTTGTAACATTCTTCAGAAACACGCAAGGTATAAACCGACCTCCTGCAGGTTCTAGAAACACATGCACGTTTTTTGGCGCACAAGCTACGTGAATATATTTTTCAATCGAATCTTCAGTTACTTCACACATAAGACAAATCTTTAGGACATTTGGTCCAACATCTAAAATTTTGCTTTTTAGGCCCCCTATAATGATTTCCCCTCTAGACTCCATATATATCTTGATTCTTTTACACATATTTAATGTAATTCCATTGGACTCTCTTAATGTAAATGTTACGGTATAATGAAAATCAAGACATCTATAAGTCTATTGTAACTCTTAGCATTGCAAGATCTGCATTATCAAGTATGAACCAAAATAATTCAAGCCATCATATGTATGAATGGTAACACTAACAGGTATTAGATTTAAGAAATACACATTGATGGCAGAAATTAAATTACATTCATCTTATTTCATATCTCAAAATTACACTATTCATGAGTAAGCAAAAAGAAAATAGACAGAGTTAACAGAAAAACATAAAAACATTATTCATGATTCAACAAGCCCAGCCCCACATTACCAAGCCTACATTCTCTAATATAACATTAAACATGACACAAGACAATTATCATAGTACCCCATTAGACACAAACAAGGTTTCAAAAACATGTCCCTCCCTAACTTCTTTAGTCAACCTCTTCAATCTTAGGTCCAACTCTAGAACTTGCCCCATTAGAGGCACCACCACTAGGCATACCATCTCTTATAGGCACATCACCACCAGCACCACCTTGATACATCTTAGCAATAATAGGATTACAAATTCCTTCCAACTCCTTCTGCTTATCCTCAAACTCATCCACTTCAGCCAACTGATTTGACCAATGAATAGCCTCTTCCACTGCCTTTTCAATCTTCTCCTTATCATCAGAACCAAACTTTCCACCAAAGTTCTCATCCTTAATAGTATTCCTCATATTATAAGCATAATTCTCGAGGGAATTCTTCGCCTCCAGTTTCCTCTTCACCTCTTCATCCTTTGCCTTATACCTGTCTACATCTTTCACCATCTTCTCTATCTCTTCCTTACTCAACGTTCCCTTATCATTTGTTATAGTTATATTGTTCTTCACTCCACCTGTTTTATCTTCAGCAGAAACATTCAAAACCTTTGTTCTTGTAGGCTTGTAGCACCTCATAAGATTCGAAACTGATTGAATGAAACCCTTGATAGCCATTTTTGTTTGAAACCATAAAAGCCGCCCTTCACAGCCCTAAAATTCAATTTTTTTCAAAGTGATGAAGTGTATGCGGTTCGCGAAAACCAAAGACGAACAGTTTCATAAGTTACAATACGAATCAAAGCAAGTTCGGGTCTTAATTTACGAAGCCATGTGTTTTCTTGCTTTTTGCCATTTTCAACCTCCTGTTGTAGCTATAAAACACTACTTCGGTACCTGCGAAACGAACTGGAGCGTGTTCGTATCCTGTAATACAAATATTTGGTGTTTCGGATTGTATGAACCAAATTAATCTGGGTCTAAATAGGGGTATTTTGAGATTCTTGGGGGGTGTAAGAGCAACATGGGGGGCCTAAAAAGCAATTTTCCCAACATCTTGCTAGAACATTGTTTTAACAAAATGCGGCCAACATAAAAAACCAACAAATTATTTGAATTTATTTGCAATTCATAGATGATACGTTGATCATAAAAAAAAATAAATTGGAACAACATTTTGACCATAAAAGCTATTTTATAATTATTTGAATTTAGGGATAATTACACTCACCTGATCTCCTGAGTTTCCTTCAAATGACACAATCACCCCCCTAATTTTAAAATAGACACTAACCTCGCTTAAGTTTTCATTAAATTGGTGGTTACCTCCCTTCTCTCTTTAACACTGTTATCCCTCCGTTCAAATACATCAAGTCCCAACCATCTTCAACCATTCAAATGTTTTTCCTTTTGTTGAATATATCCTCCTTCCATGAAACAGTGTTACAGCTACAGAGAAGTTGCTCTTAATTTTTATAGTCCAAGACATAACTTCACCCTGTTTTTTTGCTGCTTTGCATCTTGTTCGTGCAGTATGTGGGGGTTGTGAGATGAGAAGCTGCAAATTATGCAGGCGACATGCCTTTTGGGCAGGGAAGAATTAGAGTGTAGTATTGATTTTGGATATGAGCAAGATTAACTACAAGAAACAACATTCTTTGCACCGTAGTAATTTAATTAATGTCTATACATACCACCGAATCATTCAAATCCTCACTATCATTGTGTTTAATAAGAGAATAGTGGGGGTCTGGGGTTGGTCCTAGGGTCGGATACCAAGTTTTCAAAAAAAAAAAAAAAGAGAATAGAGGGGGTCTAGGGGTGTATGTTATATGTAAACCTTAAGGGAGGTGAGTGCATTTTGCCCTTGAATTTATTACATGGTTGAACGTTACTTTTCATAAATTATAAATGTTAATTTCTCTTAGTTGTAAATACCCCATTCTATGGTAGATGATAATCAATAATAAATTTGATAGGAATGATAATGTGGAATGATCAAATAATATTATTTCTATTTTTTTATATGTTAATCAATCAATCTACTCATTGTGAATTATTCTTATGAGAGGAGATCCATATTATTGTTGCAGTGCACTGTTCACATTATTAAACATAAGTGGATGGTCCAGATTTTGACTGGACAATTTACGGTGGATTTTGGAATTGAGAAGATCGTTTTTCTGTTCGTACCACTAACTTTATCATAATTCAAATTCAGTATGCTCTTTTGTGATTTTGGCTTTGTCTACTATGAAAGGCCAATAAAAAAGGGTTAAGACATGAATACATTTTTAAGAAACATTAAAGAGTACTCTAGTGATCAATTGAGGGTGCAAAGGACAAAAATTAAGTGACACTTGGATAAAATTAAGAAACATTAGTTATAAAAAAAAATAAAAAAAATTAAGAAACATTAATAATGATTATTTTTTTGACAGAAACATTAATAATGATAATGATTACGTATAATTTTTTTTTTTACAAAATGATTACGTATAATATTAGAAAGATTTTATTTGACATAAATAGTACGTGCATAAAAAATTTCCTTATAAAATGATCAAACAATTTTCCATTGGTTACATACAAATGAGAAAAATATGGCTACAATTACCAAGTTTGTGTATGCTATCATTCTATTTATTTCTCTACTTGTTGTAACTTATGCCTTTCGTAAGCACTTTTTTCTCATCCTCGTCAAATTTTGTAGTTTTTTTTGTCCTAGAACTTCACTAAAATAAGTGGAAGTATCAGAGTTTGAACTCTGGTCACAGCAATAATTTACAATGTCCCTGTCAATTGAACTATGCTCACGGGAACAATTTTATAGTTATTTTTACACAATTTGTTAACCCCTTTTTAATAACATTATTTTGTGTTTTACATTATATAGCATCTATCCTAAATAAAAAGTGCGCATCCACTTCTGATTGTCTAAATTCTGCTGGTGATGATCCTTGTATTGGACGTGCATTCGTTATATGCCAAGAAAAAAATTGTGTTTGTGTTGATTAAAAATATTAACAGTTAAGTGAACAAATAATTTTATTACTACTAAACTTATAATTTTATTTAAATGTCATGTTCTCTATTTAAATGTCATATTCTCTATTGATTTCTTGCAAAATTCAACTTTTCTTTCTCTAACCTATATTAATTTCTTTGACAGGCACATAAGCATATATATATATATATATATATATATATAAGCTAGCATTTTTTTTCTGAAACTGCAAAATATGCATTTATTTATATCTCAACTAAACAAGCACAAGAAGTACTTGAAGCGCAACAGAATTACCTTTGCTTGCTTTCATAAATACATGGAGAATAAGGAATAAATAAAGATGTATGATTATGTAAAATCATTATTTTATGAAGTTTTTTGTTATGTATGTATTGCATTCTTTTTTCCTTTGTCAAATTTTATTTGATTGGGTTTTTTTCTACAAGTAGTCTGTTAGTTAGAAAATTCATCTTAAAAGTGAATAAGTGGAGTGTACGGGATTCGAACCTCAGCTCCTGTACATATAGTGCGATATCCCTACCAACTGAGCTAAGCCCACAAGGACTGACTGAATTTTTCTATAAAGCTTTTCTCGGATTTTGATCTAAAAGTTTTCAAAATATTTGTTCTTTAATGAAATTTTTAATATTTTTTTCCGTACAAGCAAAACTGGATTATATTAAAACCAACGAATAGCCCTTACTAGCACAAGGTGTACCAGAGCTTTAGGATTTTACTTTGACATGTTATTTAGCAGTCAAAATAATTGATGAATAGCTAAACTCATTTACATGAGGCTGACTGCTTGCCGGTTGGTAGCTGTATGAGCGGTGATCGTTATTTCTTTTACATAAACTAGGAAGAAATGAGAGAATGAAAAAAATAAAAAAAATATTGATTAATGGATATAAAAAAGAGTGAGTGAAATTTAAATAAATCTTCACCATTTATTTTTGATTCGTCTTTGGTGGTTTTTGTCTTTCATCCTTTGATCTTTCTTGTAAAATTATGCACAACTTGACGGAACTATTAACTTTACTCCTCTACGTAATTTAAGCTGGTTTCTCATATTTATTGAAATCTATGGTCATCCATAAACAAATTAGTATTCTTCATCTTTTAATTGAAATTGAAATTGAAATACTACTTCAAATTCTTCATCCCCTCTAAATCAGGTAGATTCCTATCAGAAAGAGGTTGACGATTAGTTCATTCAAAATTCATTATAATTTGGGTTTTTTTTTTTTATGTTTGCGTTGCATGGGTTTGGTTAAAATATATAATTAAAATAATTTTATAAATAAAAAATAATAATTGTGATAAGTATAATAATCACATACAGTTAAATAATATCTTTTTCTTGAAAAAAATAGATATTATTTTAAAATATAATTATATTAGTATATGTATAAAAATAAAAAAGTTGTTTAGAAATTTGATATTTTTTATTAATTTATATCGTAGTTTTGTTTATAATATTTCATAAGTTTGAAAGGATGTATCATATTTTATTTTAATAGTGTAATCGTATAAGATCTTAGTTTTCTTTATATGAGTTGCAATTTTATAGTCACATGTCACTTTCCTTTTTATTTTTTATGTGTCCCTTATTTTATTTTCAATATATAAGTTTATCGTGTAAGATCTTAGTTTATCTCAATGTGGAGTTGTATTTTTTTAAATCTTTGTGTGACTTCATTTGGTTTAGATTGACATATCAACTCCCATTAATTACATATTCAATTAATGACTTGGCCGTCGTCAATGTTGTCGATCCAGACACAAATATTTTTGTAACTTTGATTTTAGCACATTATTTCCAAACGTTTTGCCATTTTATGATATTAACTTGAATATTGTGAATTTGTTCGCAAGTTCGTCTTTTTTGTATTTAGCAAGCTTGTTTAAATTGTATTTGTCTTTGATGTACTCTTCTAATTTAAATAATTGAATATTTTTGTTTTAGCCAAAAAGTTTATTTTGATTTACAAACCTTAGCACATAATGGGTTGTTTTTGACTTTGTTCGCCTGTGGTGTTGGAGCGAAGTCCTAAGAGCAGAGATGTTTACACTCTGACTTGGTTCGCTACTATTTCGCATTGATGAGGCTTCAGGCGAGGAAACAGAGCAATTTTGATTCCATGTTGGCCGAGCGAAGGTCCTTAATTTGGCTAAATTTTCTAGTTCTTTTGTTCCAAGTGCTTCCAACATGTTGTTTACCTAAAAAAAAGGAAATTTAGATAGAAATGGCTGATTGATCATTTCAAGCCAATATTTACATTAGTTGAATTTTTATATTGAATTACTTATAAAACAAGTTAATATGTACGAAAAATGTATAGGAAAATTAACGTTCATTTTGCACTTATCAAAGCCATCATGAGATAATAGATTGAGTTTTCAAATGTATTCACGTAGACCTTCACATAAACTACTTAAACATATTGTTGTTGGATTGGGTTCTAGGATTGGTTGCCAATGTTTCCTAATCTGAGAAATCAATGACAAATTAAAAAGTGAATTAACTAAGTGATTATATTGAGTGCGCCAAAGGAACAAATATGACACATCAATATAATTAAGAGACATGCATATAATATTAATTCAAATTTTTGAAAGGTTTTCTTGCAATTTCATATATGCTAAAAAGTATAAACTATTCATTGACGTACATAGATCATGTGGAACCTTTTTAATATAAAGTGATCAAATATTTTTCAATTTATAACATGCAGAGGAAATAAAATATGACTGAAATTATTAAGTTTATTTATCTTATTATGATCATATTTATTTTCCTATTTCTTGTTGTAATTGAAAGTTTAAGTAAGCACTTTTTCGCATGATTCTGAAATTTTAATCATAATCATGGCCTTAAACACAATATTTGATCACTTTACGTGACATTATTAATTTTTCTTTTGAATCACAGCAATTCCGGAATGCTATGATGATGAAGATTGTCCACATATGTGTCTCTATCCTAGAAATAGAACATGCATTTGGTATTATTGTACTTGCATTTAACAGTTAAGTAGAAAATTAATTCTATATGAATATCGTTATGTTCTTAATTTCTTATCATTATTTGCATTCTTCGTATCTTATCTTATTTTTTATTTTTTTTACCTTTCAATTTCTTTGGCAGGTGCAAAAGCATATTACTTACATTGCTGCCTTAATGATGAGGAACTAAAATGATATTTAGTATATATATAATAAGATTTTAGAAGAATTTTTTATTTAATAATTTGTATTTTTTAAAAAATGAATTTAATTTGTATTTAATTTGATTGTAATGGATTTAGCTATTTTAATCAAGTGGTGCTCAATAAAAGCTGACAGAATTGGCTTTATGGCCTATTTTATAAATAAAGTCTTTATAAATTACTCTTGTAAGACACTAATTTTTTAAATTTGAAAGGAAGAAGATAATAGATGGAGTATTTGTTGCAATCAAATTTTCATTAGTTGTGAAATAGGAGTGATTAGAAGTTAGAACATCTATTTATAACATTGCTTGTTATCCAAGTAAATGACACAAGCTACTATAACTAATTAAATTAACCACATACGGTAAGTCTCTAACTTACTCAAAATGACTTGGTAATGGATTATACAACAACATATAACTCCCTAATCCATAATGTTAATCATACTATGCCAATAATTTTTCTTTTAGGACTTCAAAACTGTCAAGTTTTATGGCCTTAGTAAAACCATCAGCAAGTTGAGCTTGAGTAGGACAATATGATGTCAAGGTTACAAACAAATAGCTACGCTTATAAAAAAAAAAAAAAAAGTTACGCCAAGGCATAAATCTGTTTACCTTTTATTTCTCATCAGCTTTGCGTGTGGCACATAAAATTTGCGCATTGGCGCACCTTTTATTTCTTCATTGTTTAATTTGCCTCATTTCTTATTACCAAAATTTTTATAATGTTCATGTCCCAAGAGAATCACTTTATATATCATGTAAAAAAAAAAAAAAACATAGTACGACTACAGAGTTGCCTCGTTAGGATAATTTTGATATGATTCAAGGTAGTAGATTTCTTCAACTTCTTGAAAACTAAATTAAAATATTCATAAAAATGACTCAATCGGACTCAAAAATACACTAAAAAGACACCAATTTTATTATATGATTGGGAGTCATCAAAGATTTTGAATTTTTGTTGAATATGAATGTTATGAATTTCTGTTTTTTTTTTTAATGAATGTGCACAAATTATATAAAATAAAATAAAAATAAAAAGATAACAATGTTAATATTTTATAAAGTAAAAGACTAAATTACAACAATAAAAAGATAAAGGACGTATGAATATTCACTTAAAATAAAATTAAGGAACCGCATGAGCAATTTTTCTAAAGACAATATGATTATGTAAACTAATTCCCTTCTGTAGTTCTGCTTTTAGTAAAACTATGATTACACAATCTTTTTCGCCGTTGTTGTGAGATTGAGGTTCACGGCGAAGAATTTCTCCATAATCATCGAGAACCTTCGTAACCGAAAGAGGCTTGACGACCACACCATCGGGATCAAAAACATTTTCGAATCATCCATGACAAGATCTAATGCTTGATTCAATCCCTCTCTTTTTTCTCTCTTTAATTGAATGAATTGAATTGATTTGAATTGAATTGATGCATAAAAATATTATAAAAATCGAAGTTTTGCAATATAGAAACCGAAATACAACTGATGTGTTTAGTTACAACAGCAAAGGTGTTAGTGATAATTACTTTATGTTTGAGCCTTAACGGAAATCAACTACTTTTCATGGAGAGTGAGACTACTATTCAAAGAAGAAAAAAAATTAATATACCTTCTAACATGTCTACCACATGTCTGGTAACTTCTTTTAAACCTAGGCAAACCTATGAAAAACTTTTAAAGAAATAATCAAAATGATGTATCTATATCCATATTAATTAAGTAATATCTTTAGTTTATGCTACGAAATTTGTTAAATTAACATTGTTTAATGCGTGACACGAAATGAAAATTGAGCTATGCTGCATACCAAGAATTTGTTATCAATAAAGTGTGGCATGGCATGCATCAATTTCTTGTACAATCATGATTCTCTGGATTGAAAGCGATTCTTCTCCTAATTAACTAAGTCGTCTCAACAGTGAGTTAACTAAGGATTATTAATGGCCCAATAGTGGGGCTAGGAAGCAAATATCATGGGCCTCAATTAATGCCTATATAGTAAGATGAGATCACATATAGTCTTATAAACGAGAGCTTCTTTTGATACCTTATGTACTTCTTGTGTGCCCTTTTTATTTTTATTTTTACCCTTTCGTTACTTAAAGAACGGATGTTATAAAAGTGAGAAAAAACACTTCCTAATATGAAATTTTTAAGATTTTACACGTCCGCTACTTAAATAGCTGGCATTATAAAAATGAGAAATTTGTGGAGAAAAAAAAAACACGCCTAACATAAAATTTTCAAGATTTTACACTTTTGTTGCTTAAGTAACAAACAAGAGTGTTTTGGTAATTTTACATGACGCATGGGAATTTTTATTTTTTGAACAAAAACGCGTGAGAAAATTGATAGGATATCAAAAGAAATTCACCACATAAATTGGTTGCTAAAGACGATAGAGTGGATTGGTTCTCAATTCTCATCCATGAAAAGTTTGTTGTTGTGTCAATTGAATTTTATTGTATGTGGGGGCTATATGAGTAGTCACTTTGGTTGATAATTGATTAGGAGAATGTCCAAACTCCATGCACACGAGGGGTTTCCATGGTTGGATCCAACTGTTGCTTTTAATTAATATAGTTAGGTTGCATGTATCTATGCATAGAATCAAGAATTGTTGTCACATTATGTACATTTTTATTTTATATCAAAAGAAATATTAGAGATATATGTAAGATTGTCATGGTCCAAAAGGAAGATCATTCGAAAGTAGGGAAGGGTTCCTCTTCCAATCATGGCATACATTATTTGAGGGATTTAATTATTGGACCCTATATAGGTTACAATTTGGGATCACCACTAGTTTTATTTGACCTTTGTTTTGTAATATACTTGAAATTATTGCTTTGGAAAATATGAATATCAAATAATTTTCTTTGATAAACAAGTGTTCGCATAAAATTATTGATGATTGGGAACGAATCTTCTTGTTTATAATATTTTTAAGTGGAATCTCGATCACTCATTTATTTCTACTGCATGCGGTCAAAGTCTTTATGAGAGAATTGAAGGGTGAGGATATCGATTGAACATAAAATTTCACTTGCCGCGGCGAGGATTAGTTTTCATGAGACAACTTTTCTTCAACCAAATATATAAAAAGTAAGTGAGAAAAGTACTAATCTAGTAAATCTTCTAGCTAAAATAATTTTTCACTACAAAAGTGAAGAGATTTTATTTTTTTTTTTAAGCAAAAGAGAAATATATTTATTAAAAAAATAAAAAAAAAGTTAAGAGATTTCAATTTCTTCAACTAAAGACAAAGTTGATGTTTTCTTTAATCTAATTTAAAATTCGTTTTCAATCATGAATATCAAACCAAACCATATCAATAGAACACAATTCATCCATGCAAGTATAATTAATTGCTAAAAATGCAAAATGCACCAAGAAGATTCTGATTAATATAAGATCTAATTTGAGTTGAATGGTCAAAGATTATGAATTTGCTGGATAAGGTAATGCCATCTTCATAGTTATAATATTGACCTTGATGGATCAACTACCTTAACTGGTCCTACTAAAATGATTGAAGAAACTAAATGGGATAAAATTAAGCTAAAGTTTAATGACGGCCCAAATTGTGTTACCACATATATCGTAAGTTAGGAGTTGCAGTAAATGCAAATGGGGTCATTTTCCTTTGCATGAGTTGTGTGGATAGTGATGATATCTAAGAGTTTGTTACATCTCTTTGTTGTAGATTAACTCACAATAAATTTGTTCATTGATCTTTCCATGATTGAAAGAATAATTCAAAGATCAATTGATATGCATTGGCTGCCGATGTGGTGGCATTTGGATCTGACGCCGCCGGTGTGTGGTTGATGTCGTGTGTGAGTAGTTTTCAGGATTCTTTTTGAGTTTCTGTTGGTGTCCAAGTCTGTTGAGGTTTGCAGGATTCTTTTTGAATCTCTGTTGGTGTCCAAGTCTGTTGAGGTTTGCAGGTTTCTTGTGTATTTGGTTGACCTCTACTGCGTTGGTGTTGACTGTTTGGAGTTGGCTTGCGAGCTGAGACTTATCTGCCTAGGTTCTCATTCTACTGTTGTCTTATAAACTTTGCATCACGAAGCCGTTTTTTGGATTCAGATGCCTGATCACTTTTGAGTCGAGATTGGGAGTTAGTATGTAGTAGCGACTTTATGGGTCAGGTAGTTGATGTTTTCTATGGTGGTCTGAAAGCTTAGGAGTGTCTTTCTAAGAATGAAATTAGAAGTGAACATTTTATATATGACGCCTTTGTGTTGTAGCCCCTCTTTTACTTGGTGTTCCGCTTATATACGGCATATTTGTTTTGTAATCCCTCTTTTACTGATTTTTGTTCCTCTTGTGCAGAGAGCTGATTTTTTATTAATAATATATTTGCCGTTCAAAAAAAATAATTATGGGTCTGTTTGGCAAGCCAAAAAAGCTAGCTTTTAGCTTTTGTCTTATGGCTTATAAGCTAAAAGACCTGTTTGATAACAGTCTTTTCATAAAGAGTTTTATCTTATTTTACTGACTTATAGCTTCTTTTTCATAAGCTATTTCAAGTAGCTTATGAGCTTTAGCTTCTAGCTTTTCATTTTTTCTTCATCTTTTACCCTTATTATCAAGGTTGTCATAATCGAGTTTTTACCTCAACTCGTTTTACCTCGGTAAACTCGACACGTAAACTCGACTCGTAAAATCGTACGAGTTTACCAAAAATTAAAATTATATTAAAATTATTATGTACATGACATATATACTAGTATAATACTATAAAAAAGTCAATATTTCAAAATATAAACTTAATTATAAAGGCAAAATATACCAAATCATCATATAAATAGCATTATGTCCATAAACTTAGTTTGTGATGTAAGGCTAAATTTTATTTATTCTCTAAGGTTGAATTTTGTGTTTTATCATCCACAAATACACTATACTTTTGCATTAATGTGTTTTTGTAATATTTATCTATTATGAAATCATGACACTCACTTATTTGATGGATAATAACTAATATAATATGTAGTTTTATTGTTCATTACATCTCTTTTTAAAATAAAAATAATAATATAGAAATTAGTTAGCTCGGCCCATCAGACCACATAGCCAATTACCAATCGAGTCAGACTTAGTTTAGCAGCTCATAAGCAAACGAGCCAACCCATTAAAACCCTTTATAGATGCTAGCCCACCGGACCAAGGTGGGCCTGACCGGGCCGGTCCACTTGATGGCTATAATTTTAACTATTAATTATATAAATTAGCTTTAAATTTAAAAATAAAAAGTAAAAAATTCTTACCATAATTAACAATGAAGACATCATTACCGTTCTATATATGTAATATAGGTCCAAAGAAGTATAAAAAAAATTATAGGTACAAAGACAAAGGGAAAGAAACATTGGTATAAAATCAAATTAGCAATAATCTATTAACTTTGTTTCATTCAGTTGGATCTTGGAATTTTGTGGTGGAATAAACTCTTCGCCATATTCGTGGAATGACGGTGTTATTATGGTTGCTATTTGCCGGTCATGGAATCAATATGCAATATGCAAACATATACTTTTGGGAAATAATAAGAATTTTGATGTACAGTTTTGTTTTAATTATCACAAATCGTGAAATAATTGATAAAATCAAGATACTAAAAAGGTTTACGAATACAGTAAATTTAACTCAATTGATAGAGACATCATATTATATAAACAGATTCGTGTATAACTTCAAATAATCCACTTGTATATTCGGTGAAATTTTAGTCATTAAACTATCCTTATTATTCATCATTTTTTTATTTTTTTTTTAATTATACTGTCCGGTATTGTTGTGTCCCGTATTTATATTTTGCAGATGAAACAGACACTAAATCCTAGTATTTGTTATGATCCTGTGTAACAAAGACCCCGATCTAAGTGTCATTACTCAAAATATGTGTGTGTGGCTTCACATGTTTTGTGTTGTTTTTAACGTTAAACCACTCGTTATTTTACCATTTAGAAACTAGACACGTTTGACACTGAATTATTTACTTACGAAAGTTTATACTCCCTCCGTCCCTATTTATAAGAGTTAGTTTGACAAAACACGGGTTTTAAGAAAGTTGGTTTTAGTATTAAATTGTTTGACAAATTATTTTAATTTTCCATATTTACCCTTAAGAATGACTTTCCTATAATTAATAGAGTACCCACTTTACAAAAAAGAATTAAATGCTATTCAAAAAAATATGTAAAGTAAATAAGGGTAATTTTGAAAAGAAGAATGTTAACATGTGCACCAAAAGCACATGTTAAGGAAGCAAAAATAGAAAGTATTAAATGATGAAACATTAAATTTTAACTTTTTAAGCATTAAATTTTTGTATCATTAAAAGTTAAATTTCTATATTAAGATACCATAACATGTGTCATATATGCACATGTTAACAACACCCTTTTGAAAATAAATAATCAATGTCATTGATAATTGCAAAAGAATTTTATAAAAATGAACAAATTCTTTGTCAAACGGAGTATCACCGAAGCTTATCGTAAATTCGGTTGTATGTCGTTTTTAGATTAGTCATAATATAAAATAGGGCAAACAGTTATTTTGGTCTTCGAATGTGTAACTCGTTGTCACATTAATCCTTGAATGTATTAAAATTGTAAACAAATCTACAAATGTTGTTTTTATTAGTCATTCTCGTCCTTGAATATGTTTTTGTTCTTGATTGGGCCTGAAGCCCAAACGTTGAGGAGACTCTTCCCTTGGACCGCCGCGAAAGCTCCAATTGCAGAGTAGCTCATGAAGATCCAACTCAGGTCAACGATCACAATATCCAGCCATATTATAACGGCCGACCATCAGAATGATGAGAATTAACTATTCATCATGGCTCTTCGACAATTTTTCGACAGTCATTGATAACATTTAACATGAAATCAACTGCCTTGGCTCAACACTGGAGGCTATATATACTCCTCTCACAGAGAGGAGTCAGGTACATTTTATCTTACTCTGAAAACCTTTGATTCACGCTTTTACATGTTATCTAGGTACAATCAATTTTTAAGTAGTCAATTTAGCCCTCAAATATATTATTTGTTGGTCAATTTTGTCCAAAAAAACTACTATCAAATAAGATACTAGGGATGAATTTTTCATTTCGATACATTCAAGAACTAATGTGATAGCAAGTTACATTTTCAATGACCGAAATGGTGGTTCCTCGATCTATAAAATATTAATCAACATACATATAATGATGGTTTAATTATTTTAGACATAATGAAAATATCATGACACACAAGAATAGAGATGAAAAATTAGTGAAACAGCCAACATATATCATTGTTATAAGGAAGTGACACTTGTTGTGTCAAGTGGTGATTAAGTCTCACATTGTTTAGAAAAATAGAGGTTGAACACTTTATAAGTGAGATAACTCATAAACCTAATGCCTTAAAATTTTGGGTTAAAGTGTGGTGTCAAACTCACTTGTGTTATTGTTCTTAGCTACCCGCTCGTGGCCCAACTTTAGTATCAAACTCGATGGTTCGACGAAGGGTTTGATCGGCTCCTTATATAGAAAGTTCCTCATGATAAAGTTGTCATAAACTTAATTTCTTAAGATTTTGGGTAATAGTGGGATGTCTAACTCATTTATATTATTATTTTGAGTCAAATATAAATGATCATCTAGTTGTCCCCTCGTGACCCAAACTTACATGAAAGCAAATTTTTGCACTAGAAAAGTCTATGTCTCTATGATCATATCATAGTAGACAATCCATATGAATATATTTACTTCACTTGTCGTTTATAAGGCTTAATAATTACGAATTTTGGTCATTATTTTGTTTATATTTTTTTCGTTATATAGGAAAATGTTAGAAATCAATAATTCTATTATAGTTTTCAAAATCAAACTCACGACGTCGACCTCAATACCTCATACTTAAAACTCGTTCAACATCCTTTAACTCTAGTTTATTAAAAATTGCCTCTTTTGAGCTACTAAGATAACAAAACTGAAAAACATATTGTTGAATTATATTGATCTTTTGAGTCATTGGGAAAATACTAGAGTCACTTGAATTAAGAGAAAACAAAATATTGTACGTTAATGGCTAATTTGGAGTAGCAAAGTCTTTTCACTTGATTCCATATAATTAATAAAATTAGTTTTATTATTAAAAAAAATATATTAATTGTAGTAACAAAGTCTTTTGGGTCTATTGTAACAATATTTGTTTGGTCAAATGAAATTAGTTTTACCGTAAAAAATAAGACATATTAAAATATTTTCTATTTTCACATCTTAATATTTTTGTTCTCAATACTCTTAATAGAGAATTAGATATACAGAATCGGATGGTCCTATTGTGGTTTGATATATAATCTACCATAGATATGATCTAAGCTCAAATTAATTAATGTAAACTAAGCATAAATGGATCCCCTGATGTCACATTAATTTTTTTGTATTTATAGATTTTACTTTTTGTTTACTTATGATGAATAATACTCCATTTAACCTTTTGAAAAGGGCAAATTACTTTGTCTTAACTCAACTTGCATATGCTTTTTAGAGGTAGTTGCCTATGCTGAAAAAATGGAGGATCCTCCTACATTCCAAAAACATCAATTCAAACTTCATAGCACTTTTAGATTATACCTAAAGATTCAAAGAAAAGGGTCCTCCAACTACATACCAAAGATCTCAAGTGTTTGTTAGTCGTCATTCTATAGATACCACCCCGCCAGATAAATAATCTCACATTACATTCTCATCTTACAAACTAATTTTATAAGATGAGAAAAAAAGAAAGAAAAAAAAAATAATTGTAAGTCATGGATCCAGTCTAATTTAAATTTTAAGATGATATTAAAATTTATCTAAGGTATGTTGGGTTATCCGTTATCGAGTCACTTAATTACATGCTATCAATTTTTTGCTATCGGGTCACCCAATATTTATATTCACACACCAAACTTAACAGTATTAGACATGAGGGTGTGTTAAGAGTTTCAAGTTGGCTAAGAGATTGCTTGAAGATATGTTTATATGTGGCGACAATCTTCACCTTACAAATTAAACTGATTTTGTAGGGTTGAGTTATGTTGAGAATTCTCATTTCAGTTGCGAGATGACTTGAATATGTGCTTATAAGTGTGTGCAATCCTCACTATACAAGCCGGTTTTATAAGGATGAGTTAGGCTCAATTAACTCTCAATTTTAAGATGGTATCGGAGCCTCCTCCACATTCTGTTGAGCCGTCTGCTATCAGGTTTCTGATTGGGTGATCCACCATTTATATCCGCACCCCAAGCCCAACGGTGCTGGGCGCGAGAGTATGCTAAGAAGTCTCGCATTGGTTGCGAGATGACCTGAATATGTGTTTATAAGTGAGGGCAATTATCACCTTACAAGCCAATTTTGGAATGATGAGTTATACCCGACTCTCAATTCTAAGAAGTTGTGTTCAACTCAAAGTTTTAAGAGAAAAATAATAATTAATCAAGAAGAAAGAAAACAAATTTTTGGCCCAACTAATGAGAGTTTCCCTCTTAGTCACACTTCGTCCATTTGATTGGAAGGAAGGAAAATGGGTAGGAAGAAAATCACGGAAATCGATGAAAGAATTTAAACTTAATCTTAGTCCAAATTTATTCTGATAAAGAATCAGGACTTCAGATTACTATTATAATAAATATAAGGTAATTACATATGAATAAAAGGTAAACGAGTAACAAGCTGCACTGCTATCCCTTTTTGAATTCTTAAAAACAACATTCATAATTTTAGGGGACACAACATTTATTCTTTAATTTCCGCATTTTCCTTTCTTTTCTCACTTTCTTTCCAACCAAAATGACTCTTTTTGTTTCATCTTAAACACAAAAGAATACTCCGTCCGTACTACAATATATGTCACTTTGGGGAAAAAATTTATACCACAATATATGTCGCTTTATATTACCCATGAAGCATTTAATGTTATTTTTCCTATTATACCCTTAACTATTTATTACTCTCTTCTTTCAATTCTTCAATTTATTTTTTCATACCATAAATAAAGGACAATTTTGTAAATCAACTCATGATTTTTCTTTTCCATATAACATTAATTACCTTTCTTAATATGTGTAAAAGTGTCAAAGCGACATATATTGTGATACGGAGGGAATATATGTTAAGAGTTGCATATTAAATAAGATATGAACTAAAGCTCTATTTAAACTGTTTTCATTTTATAAACCGGTTTTATAATAGAATAATTATGCTTAACCCAATTTCTAATACAAGAAAATTGGCTTTTGGCACTAAAATGGACATACGTCTACAATTTGGCATCGTTTTCTCCTCATAAATGAATTCTCACTTAGTACCATATGTTATGATTTAATATATGCATATTTTGGTGTGACACATTTTGTCGTTTTAAACATTACCATCCAATCCCTCACCTCCTAAATCAATAAATCTCAACCGTCTATGCTTAATTTCCATAACAAATCAATAACACCAAACATTAACATCCACCTCTCATCCATCCCTATAAATAATCACCTTTCATGCAATTCAAAATCAGTGGTAACTCAACAAGTACCATTCTCTCTAGAAAAAAAAGTTCCATAAAAAAAAAATGGACTCCATGGTTGAATTGCAAAACAAGTCCATAGTTGAAATTCTCTACAAAGCACTTTTGGGCCATGGAACAATGGAAATGGTAGCAAAATTGCTAGCAAGTGATCTTGAGTATTGGTTCCATGGTCCACCAAAATGTCAACACATGATGAAAGTGTTAACTGGTGAAACTGATCACAAAAAAGGGTTCAAATTTGAGCCAAGAAGTGTTACTTCAATTGGTGATTGTGTTATAACTGAAGGTTGGGAAGGACAAGCTTATTGGGTTCATGTTTGGACTTTGAAAAATGGGTTAATTACACAATTTAGAGAGTATTTTAATACATGGCTTGTTGTGAGAGATTTGAGGCCATTAAAGTGGGAAGATCATAAGCAAGATAGTATGACATTGTGGAGGAGTCAGCCGCGCGATCTCTATCGTCGTTCGCTTCCTGGACTTGTGTTGGCTATTTAGACATAACATATATCATTGTTGTGTTTTATTTGGTTGTTATGTGATGTATTTTGTACAATGTTGTATCATGAATTTGGTCTTGTGGTTTAATTTATATATCATTTTTCAACTTATTAGTAAGTTTTTGGTGGATATGGTTAATTATTGTATAAAATTATATTATCACCAAATTGGAAGGGAAAAGAATGAATAAAAGGTTAAGGAAAGATTTGAAAGAAGATAGATAAAAGCTTAAAGGAGTAATATGAATATTATTGTACTTTATTGTTGTTAATCATTTTTCCAATTTTGCTTTTCACTTTTTGTAGAATGACTTTTGAAAAATGGATAATACAACCCCACTTACTGAATATATCTATTTTGGTCTAAAACAGAGTGAAGGTATATCTCTAAATCTCTTTTCCAATAAACAGTCTTAAATAGTCCCTTCTTACTAAACTAAAAGTATATAGATTTGTTTTGAGCAATGTTTTTATCCTCCTTCATTTCTAGAAAATCGATTTTGTTCAGATGCACCATTTTGGACGAGTAAAAAATATGGTTTTCTCCAATACACCGGTATGGTTTGTTGGCCGTCAAGAACAATGCATCTGAATAGAATCGATTTTCTAAAAATGATGAACATTAAAACACTTTTCTTTTTTCTTGGGGGACATAAAGCAAAGTAAACCAATGACTTTACTTGCTTGTGGCTTTTGGTAAGATTGCATGGCTCTACAAAACAAAATAAAAACCAATATTTCGAGAGCTATTTTAATCGGCCACTCAATTAGTTTTTCAATAAATTTAAAGAGTAATTTTTTATTTATAATAATAATTGAAGCGAGTATTTCTTAAAGACGACATCACCCGAAATTTATCAATTTAGTCGGGTCGAATCGATAAATTTAGTCCCTTCTTACTAAACTAAAAGTATATAGATTTGTTTTGAGCAATGTTTTTATCCTCCTTCATTTCTAGAAAATCGATTTTGTTCAGATGCACCATTTTGGACGAGTAAAAAATATGGTTTTCTCCAATACACCGATCTGGTTTGGGATGGAAAAAACTATGTTTGTTGGCCGTTAAGAACAGTGCATCTGAATAGAATCGATTTTCTAAAAATGATGAACATTAAAACACTTTTCTTTTTGCTTGGGGGACATAAAGCAATAAAAGAAATTAAACCAATGACTTTACTTGCTTGTGGCTTTTGGTAAGATTGCATGGCTCTACAAAACAAAATAAAAACCAATATTTCAAGAGCTATTTTAATCGGCCACTCAATTAGTTTTTCAATAAATTTAAAGAGTAATTTTTTATGGGTCATGCTAACTAATGCCCACTAGTTAAGGATACAAAAAAAGTAATTTTTGCATTGGAAATGACACTTTTTATACTTTACAAACATTGACTATACAAGTTTCGATGTAATTTTACTATAATTAGTATCCTTAACTAGTGTCCCGGGGGCACTAGTTAGCATTTTCCATTTTTTATTTATAATAATAATTGAAGCGAGTATTTCTTAAAGACGACATCACCCGAAATTTATCAATTTAGTCGGTCGAATCGATAAATTTAGACAAAACTGGTTTTTTTCTCTTCTTCAAGTTGGATAAATTTAGGTGGAGAGGTTTTTTTAAGAATCACAGCTCTGTTTTAGTTATTGGTATGGTTGAATTGAATGCGATTGTGTGACACAGAAAAAAGTGAAGCTCGAAGCTCTTTTTGCAGAACTTGACATATAGATTTGGCACGTGTCGACATCGTTGACGAAGTCAATTATTCAAACATGCTTGGAAAAGTGAAATTGCAAGATCATTAAACGTTTTATTGTTTCCCATGTTTGAACATTCAAATCGATTATCACTATTTTTAATGATGATTACTTAGATTACTTTATATAAAAATGGTCCAATTTTATTCAGTCGAATTTTTATTTTTTTAAGTAGTTTAGTAGTTAGAAAATTTACTTCAAATAAATAAGCGGAATATTTAAGGTTCCAACTTCAACTCCTATATTTAGTGTAATATTTATGTCAACTGAGTAAAGCTTATTTTGATGATTTTTTATTTTTGGGTCATGTTAACATGTGCCCTAAGGACACATGATAAGATACCTAAATATAAAAATTTAGCATTTAATGATACAAAATATTAAATGTTAAAAGAGTTGATTACACGATTTTCAAGAGTATATTTCCGCATTTATCTCATTAAAATGTGCCTTAAGGACACAAGTTCACATTTTCCTTTATTTTTTATCCTCAAGGACACCATCTTGTTAGCATCCTATTTCACTAGTATACTCAGATATTTCCAGCAAGCATAACCACTTCACACGTCCCTATTACCTAAAAAATGGGGCCAAATTTAACATGAACAAGTGGTTCATGTGGTGCACCATGCACAAGTTTCGGATAACATTATAACGAATACGAATTTTAAAAAATCGACCGTTGGATTGAAAGATTATATCATATAGATCATTCACAAAAAATTTTAGAAAAATTGAAAATTATTTGATATGTTATTGAGACCCATCAAAATTAACGGTATTTAATAAAACTCATAAACCGTTAATTTTGATGAATCTCAATAACATATCAAATGATTTTCAATTTTTCTAAAAATTTCTATGAATGATCTATATGATATAATCTTTCAATCTAACGGTCGATTTTGAAAAATTCGTATTCATTATAATGTTATTCGAGACTTGTGCATGGTGCACCACATGAACCACTTGTTCATGTTAGAAAAAGCCAAAAAATGGATTTATCTTTGGAATTTGAATGGTGGACAAATGAATTCTTTTTATTTTTTATTTTTTATTTTTTTCAAATTTTGCCACCAACTTAGATAAAACATAAACACAAATTTGTAATGGGCATAGTATTTTTTTTGTGTTTGTTTAGAATTCTGAAAAATATTTCTTTTTTTACTAAACTTCTAATTAATGAAAGCATAATGTCTTAAAAAGAATTTATGCTAGTACACTCTTGATTGAGACAATATTTTGTTTCTTGCTTTTCCAACAAATCAATTTAATCTCTACAAAAAAAAAAAAGGATACCAAGATATTTTTTTAAAAAAAATAATAGTGACAAAGACATTATTTAATTTTACCAATGCGATGCCATGATAATGACAAGAAATAAAAAATTTGCATTAAAAGCATGATTTTTAAATTATTAGTAATTCGATTTAGACATGGTCATTGTTTGCTGAATTTCGTTCTTTGACAGGAGATCGAAACTAGTAACCTTGATTCATTTATGGTGGTGACAGAGATGTGGCAGTGTTAGGAAAGACGATGAGTGATATGTGGTTTCCGTTGAATAATGGTTATGTATCAATATTTGAAAAGATAAATAGTTGGATAACACTCCTTTTATGCATCTTTTCCCGAGTTATATGCGTTAGAGGCGCACAAAGAAGTTGTTGTGGCGGATAAGGGAGTATGGACTTAGGAGTATTTCAGTTGGTCTTGTAATGTGTTTGTTGCTGGCACCTCTTCAGTACTGTTATTTAATTTGTGATTCGTTTTCTGTTTTTTATTCGTATGAATTGCACGCCCCAATTCATAATTTCTATTGTTGATGTTTTTATGTTTGAATATGATGACAATTTTATGATAATTAATACTTAATTTGAATATAATTGATGTGTATTTATAAGCCCTGCTTCTGTATTGATGATGAGATTAATTTAATTTAAAGAAATATGTCGATGTTATATGATGATGATATATGATGATGTTTATGTTTGAAGTGATAATGTGATGATGAATTCTTGATGATCGATAATGTTAATTTCACTTTTAATTTAGAAAACCAATTTTTAATTTACTTCTTTGGAAATCGGAAAAGCTTTTAGAAATATATTGACTTGATTTTTAAATTAAAGATTTTATTTAAAAGTTGGAGTTTTTGGTAGTTATTTTAATTTTATTTTGAGAAATGTTGTAAAATAAACTTTTATTTTGTTAAATTGCATTAAACACCCCTCTTGTGTGCCGACCATAAAAATTAACCCTAAGACGGAGGGATAAATGGTGTAACACCCCGATTTTTATAATTATTATTTAGTTTTAATTAAATTCAATTGAATATAAAATATTTAGGTGTTATTTAATTTGTTAAATATGATACGGTGTGAGAGAAAGTCATGAATATAATTAAAATAAAATTTTATTTGATTTTACTAATTTAGATAAGGAGGAAAATAAAAGAAAATGGTTTTTTGTTTAAATAGAGATTATGTGAGAAAATATAAAGATATGAATTACTTTTTGAAAGATTTGGTTAGGAATTAGTACGAGAGATTATATGAGAAAATATAGAGATATATGGATTGCTTTAAAGATTTTGTTGAGAAAATTGAAAATCATAAAATAGAATTAGAATAGATTTTTAGCTAAAAATAAGGTGTTTTTATTTTTATTTTTTGGTAATAAAAATAAGGAGTTTTTAGTTAAAATAGGATCTTTAGCTAAAAATCCTATTTTAACAAGGAAATATATTTCAATTAACTCTTATTTTTAGTTAAAGATTCTATTTTAATTCTATTTTATTATTTTCTATTTTTTCAACTAAATCTTCCACAAAACAATCTACATATCTCTATATTTTTTCACATAATCTATCATACTAATTCCTAACCAGATCCTCCAAAAAACAATCAATATCTCTATATTTTCTCACATAATCTCTATTTTAACTAAAAACTATTTTCTCTCATATTTCTCCTTATCTAAATTAGTAAAATCAAATAAAATTGGGAAAAACTGAAACGTGCTCTAAGAGTACATGTTAATGATTGAAAAAAGGAAATGTTTTATCATAATTCATATATCTAATTCACTTTTTAAACTTGATCACAAATTAATTACACAAAATTTAAGAAAATATTTCTACTTTTGAATTCTTAGCATGTGTCGAGCAAAACCCAGTAAAATTATATCTTAATTCTATTCATCAATTTCTCAATCATATTTAACAAATTAAATAACTCCTAACACCTAAATACTTCATATTCAATTGAATTTAATTAAAACTAACAATTATAAAAATTGGGGGTGTTACACCATTCCTTGCATTCAAATAGGGGAGCTCTTCCTGTCAAAAAAAATAAATAAATAGGGGAGCTCTCAAGCTCGAAAGTTTATTTCTGACACCGGCATCACAAAGATATTCCCTATGAACAGGAGATAAGATTTCCGCAGGTCCGAATTTTGACCACGAAACAGAATCCCTCGGTCTTAGGGTTAGTTTTTATGATAGCCACAAGAAGGGTGGTAAAAGCAATTGAACAAAATAAAAGTTTATTTTACAACTTTTCTCAAAATAAAATTAAAATAACTACCAAAAAATCCAACTTTTAAATAAAATCTTAATTTTAAAAATCAAGTCAATTTATTTCTAAAAGATTTCTCGGTTTTCAAAGAAGTAAATTAAAATTGATATTCTAAATTAAAAGTGAAATTATCAAATTAACATCATCGATTATCAAGAATTCATCATCACATTTCAAACATAAACATCATCATGTAACATCAACATATTTCTTTAAATTAAATTAATCTCATCAATACGGAAGCAGATCTAAATACGAATCACAAATTAAATAAGGAATAAACAACTTATCAATGAGGAAAAATAAAGAAGACATGGGAAGACGATAAGGACTCCTCACTACCCCTAACCCTAAGCTTAACACTTTATAATGAACAATATCACCCCTTACCTCAAATTTGCGTTTGGAAGGAATTATGCCTAGACCTCAATTTATAGAAAAATTTCTTTATATTTTTCTCCCATATTTCTTATTATTTCTATTTCTTCCTTTCCTAACAAAATAATTTTTGTGATTATAAGTATCATTTTTGTGATTACATACAAAATATTAAATATTCAAATTAAATACCCGTAATCGATAATTTAATGTTGAATTCAATCGTAAATTAAATATTTTACTTTTAATTTAAAATTTAAGCCATATGAACATCAATTAAAGAATGTATAAAAAAATTAATAAATTATTAATTTCAAATTAAAAAGTCAATTTTAAATATTGGATAATTTACACACAATTGATCTTCTCTCATTTGCATGAATTGAATATGACTAGACTCATGCATTTTATTAACAAAGAATACCAACAACTATACATCAATACATATTGTAAAGAATAATATCTCATTTTTTCATGTGTTAACATGATTCTTTGTGTCATGCATCTCACATGAGAATGAATATTATATACGGTTGAAATACAAGGTGATTGTAAATTTTATCCCTGTTATTTTATTGTTATGAAACTCATATTATATTTATGTATCTATTATTTTATCAAAATTAATTACTTATTTGTTTCGTCTCTCACTTATTTTTATCTATTCTATTGTATTTCATTCTTTTTTCCTTTCTTTCTTCTTTTTAAATACATGCATAAATACAAGAGACATGGTTGGGAATGCACTAGTATAAAAAATTGTTAATTATCCTGCGAATCATTAACATATATTGTTAAAAAGTCTTACATCGAATGTGAGTTAACCTGGACAAGTCTCTTCTATTAAATAACACTTTGCTAATGCTAGCAAACCGAGGGCATTCGTTTTATGGTCCTCTCCTCATCAGCTGAGCTGTCGTAGATAAAGTCGGTAAAAGCTTGCAACACATCAAGGGTCATGTGAGGAATCTTATCCATGGGAAATGGATCATTCTCATTATATGTTCACTCGCGTTCAAAAATAGTATATAAAATGGGGATCTTGACTTGATGACTACACGATGGACAGTCACGATATTTCCAAGTAAGGCAAATTGAGCATCAGGTAAGGTTTTGTTGAAACATACATAACAGGTATCACTCATCCTAACTTCCCTTCGAGGACTTATGATTTTCTTCTCGTACCCATCAAAGTATTAATCATTACCATACAAAGTATTGTTTGAGTGAATGCTTAGGAACTTGATTTCAACATAAAAGATTGTGGGCAAGTTCGCGACAAATATCCACGTGAAAGAATGAGCTAGAGTAAACGCATGTCTTATGATATCATCTAAAAATGAGTCAAACAAGACAAGTATAAGAAAGTAATTCTATTGATTTGTAACCTGATAAATTTTACTGTATTTATTAATAATAAATGCAATTACTTTTTGTTGCTTGAAGTAGAATCCATAATCAGAATTGAAAATGAACCAATTGGGTAACTATTTTCCACCCTCAATTGGTTCTGCATAGGGAAAAGCACCAACTACTACTCTATTAAGCTCGTAAGCATGAGTAAAAACAAGGCTACTGCTCTGGTGAACTTCGGAAATTTTTTTGATAGGCACAAATATAAATATGAGATGTTAGACACACTCACATAAACAATCAAAAAAAAAAAATAAAAATAAAATGATGTTGATTGATGTGAGTATATTACTTTTGATTTAAATTTTTGAATTAGTGCGTGTGCCCAAATAAAATATTATTTGAGTTTGTGTCTGTCGAAGATTTTCTCTTGAACGTCCTACACTTGACATATCTATACGTAAAACAATACATAATAATTTTGGTGTATGGTTAAAAACTTAAAATTGAAACACAGAGATTTAAGTTTCTTATGATAATTATAGCCTTTTTGTATGGAATCACAAAAATGATAATTGGAACAAATAATTTCATCCTAACCCAACTATTTTCATCATATCTCTTATTATTTCTATTTCTTCCTTGGGAACTACTTTTGCCACCCTACTGATTACTCGCGCCCCCTATTTTTACACATCCGCTAAGTAACGGACGTGTAAAAATCAGAAATTTTGGGAAAAAAATTCGTCCGCAACTTAAGTCTCGCGAACAGTGTTTGAATAATTAGTAGGATGACAAAAGTAACTCTCTTCTTCCTTTCCTAACTAAATAAATTTGATTGGTTTCATTCCAGTAAATAATCATGAACTAACCCCACCACTTACACTAATACCCCACTTTCTAATTTAATTAAAAACTCTATTTCTACCCAAAACTATTTTATCTCCTTTTCTTTCTTAATTACTAAAATCAAATAAAATCAAAATTATTTTCTCTCCTTTTCTCTACTTTTTTTCAAGCTTTTGTTTTTCCGCTGTGCTAAAGTGAAGCAAGTATGGGAGAGTATCTTCTCTTGGGTGGGAATAGATTATAACTTGAAAGTTGATAATTGGGAGCATTTCTTGAATTTTGGAACTATTGTTAGAAATAAGAAAGGAATGACAGTGGAGCATTTAATTTAATTTGGCTCGTAACAACTTGAAGTATATAGGTAGTAGCATATTTTTATAATTTGGCGGAATAAATTAAATTGATTTCTTGGCTTTGATTTAGTGGTAGAGCATATCATAAATCCGACTATTTTTTTTTAATTGGTATTCAAATCCTTTATGCTATATTCAAAGTATCTGAGAATACTCTTTTTGTAAAGGTTGAGTACCCCTTATACTCTATCTATCTATTAATGACAATCTTTGCTTATCAGGAAAAAAAAATTGATTTCACCGCTTCCATCGTAATATTTCCATATTTGTTTTCTTAATCAAGGGCACACATTAGCATTTACTATAAAAAAAAATTAATATTCCTTTCAAAATATAAATTGTAGCTTAATATATATGTGTGTGTTTGTGTGTGTATAATATATAATTATTTAAACAAGACTTTATATGAAACAGAGGAAGTACTATTCTTGTTTGATTGCATTTGAAAACATACATCGGAGGGAAAGAAATGGAAGTTTCACATTATCAAGAGAAGCTACACAAATAACTTACAGTAATAAATAAACATTAGATGAACACAATTCAAACATTCTTTTGAACATATTTACATGGCCCTTTCAGATGCTAAATCAAGAAGCGTGCGGAAGAATTGATGAGGATACAATGGTGGTTGTTCTGCTAGTGCCTGAGATATGAATAGAATGATGGAATCAGTTAGAAACATATGTATGAATTTATGATGGATTTTGTGTCATATTACTTGAATTAAGATGATTTAATTTTTCATATAGATTCTAATTTGTATCACTTTTTAAATTTAATTTGTGTGTTTATTAAGCAGCTTCATTTTTCATACACATTGAGTTCATGTCATTATCTTTTGCAATAAGGCAACTGAAGAATAATGTTTTAATTCATTCAAACTTTGTATGATCAAAAACACATATACACACTTAAAATGAATATAAAAGACTTACCCACAAAAAATTATGATTATGAAAGAAAAAAAAAGGTAATAATATGATTAGAAGAATTTACCTGATGAACCAGAACAGTGGAAGGTGTCATTCCAGGCACAGTATTTACCTCTATAATCAAAACCTACAAATTTTAAAAGTTGTCAATGAGTGAGATGATGATAACTCATTTCTAACTCGCCATTTTCCGTATTTTCAAAAGAGGTAGCATAAGTTTCAGGTGAATCAATAGAAAAAATGATGAATCTACTTCAACAAACCTCTCCGCTGTCAACATTGACAAATGCATCGATACGTGAAAATCCTTCTAATTGTAGAGTGTTTGCAATCAGTTCAATATGTTGCTTACATTTCTGCAAAGCTTTCTCACTACAAAGAGAAGAACAAGCAAAGTATTAAAAATAATTTGATAAAACCTTCAAAGAATATATCTAGACCAAACACAACACCCTTGAATCGGGAAGAAACGACAATACGTTAACTGAATATCGACTTAAATATAACTTAGAAAATCTACATTTTGTTAGAATTTTTCATTAACAGAAATGACAACTGTATTTCAACAAACCTATAATGATAAATATTCCAAAAAACAACTGATAGGTGATTTAGTAGTTGTCTAGATTATCAAATTGAGAATTAGATAAATATGCTTATAATATCAAAGCCTGCCAGAAGATATACAGAACTTAATTATCAGCAAACTGTTGACAGAATTGACTCTTATCACAAGAAGCCATGCCCTTGTTAATACTAAACTCAAATTCTAGTAAGAATGAAGTAATAAACCTCAAAGAACAAGACATAAAACTTATGAGCCAGAATTTATTTTGCAACTGGGATGTGGAATCTCTATAACATACCTCATAATTGACAAAGGAGGTGGAGTCAGATTGATGCCAGTCCCACCTACGAAGCAATGTACAAGGATAGGGGTAAGCCAAATTAATTCATTTTGTGGTCATATAAATCTAAACCAAACAGGCAGGTCTAGAGTTTGATCCCTGTTGCCTTAAATATCAGCTATAGCTTGGATGGGCCTTTGCATTTTCCACACTTCGAACTCGCTCTTGCATGAGGGGGTGTATTATATAAATAAATAAACAAAAAATAATTTATATGCTGCAGCAGTTTACACTTTAAAAAATATGGTTCATGACAGGTCATTAGGATTTGCTTCGTAGTAAACTTAAGTTTCACTGTTCCAGTACTCTTAAGCGAAAATGGCCATCCTAACATTTTCCTGTAATTTTCAAGTTTTGTTCACTTCAATTACAATTGAAGTTCTCTAATATATTTTAGCTGCCTAAGAAAAACTAGCGGAAGGCCATGTCTTTTGCAATTATCCTTCTAAAAACCAGATAATATAATTCTGTGGAGATCACCAACCTTGGAACTTCTCCTCTAATGACAAAATATCACCAGTTTCCTTGACAGTTACACTAGGACTTAGTGAGTGCATTGATCCACGTTTTCCTATGACGCCTACTGTTATTTCCACCCATCTACTGTGCCCTTTCCACACGAAGCCATGACCAGTCTCATTCTTAACATTAGATGACACAATTATTTCATCCGTCTCTATGAAAGGTTCAAAGATCAGGAGCTCTGGAGGAGGGTTTGGCATCTCAATCATACCATGTGCCTGTGTACATCAGTAGAAAGCAAGAGATAAGATGTCATTAAAATTAAAATTTCAAGTTGGTTACTAAAATCAGTAACTCCGTAATTGATAATCCTATGTAACCTATGAATAAAAATTACGGAAAGATTTATCATGGATTAAAAAGGAAAAAAATAACAATTAATTACACTCAACAAGCCCCTTCATATATAGTGACAATGATATTTAATAGTTTAGAAAGTAGTGATTGTTATGCATATTATGCTGCTACCAGTGTCTTATAATTTGTATGGGCACAACAATATGATAAATGCATAGGGAGAACTTTGTCGACAACACATTTCTAAAAAATCACATGTTTCTGGAAGTGTACTTAAGGACGGTACAATTTTTTTGTTTCTTTCAGATGTGTACATCCAAATGACATATGATGACTTTATTTTGTTCCTATACCTTTGATAAGCTATTTGGAGGAATCCTTAGTAGACGTTCCTCTAGAGCTTTAATGTATATTGCAAGGTCATTGGAACAACTGCATGGAAATAGAATGAGCAACTAATTGTTAGAAAGTCTATTTAACATGTGTTTATTATGTACTTCCCTTGTAACAAAATAAAAGCAAAATTTGGCACATTTAAGTTGTAACAAAATATAAGAAAAAAGTAACTCTTCTCATCCTATTTATCTTAATAAGTGTGTAAGTGGTTGCTGTAAAAAAAAAGTGCTTAAGTGGTTAATTTTGGTTATATTTATTACGGAGGGAGAGGAAACAGCTAGATAGAAAATCAGGATAAAGTTACTAACTCTAATCGTTTAAAAAACTGTTACTGACTGTAATAAAGGATTAGATTGATCCTTTGTAATTATTAATGATTCTATTTCGTGACTATAAATAAGAACCATGTGTGGTTATACAGCACACAACATTAACATATCTCACCCTACAGTAATCATTGAAATAAACATTGATCCTTTAAAAGCATGCTATAAGGCGCTATTTCATAACTTTTAAATCATTGATAACATGAAAAGGGATGCTAACAAATTTACAAATCTACCGTAATCTTGCAACCCCGGTTGAGCATCCATCTTTTGCTGGCTTAACACATAATGTTTCACATTGTAGCTTCTGGGTGAGGTCATGCCATATATCGTTTATGGGCTTATTAGACAGATCATCTTTTGTCCAGACTTCCTTATTAATCGTAAGAACTCCCGAACTTGTGAGCTTTCAAATAACAAGATATTACAATGCACCATCAGAGAAAAATGTCAAATTGAGAAAAATAATGAAAGTGGAGTGTGTTTATGTCAAATTGAGAAAAGTAATGGAAGACGAGTGTTTATCTTTCAGCGAAAAAAGTATTTTTGATTAAGGGAAACGTACATGCTTTACAGCAACAGAAGTCGCAACTTTGTCCATACAAACATTTGATGCCAATGTACCAGGACCTTCAACAGAAGATAAAAGTGGGGGGAATATACGATTACAATTTAAAATAAAAATTGAACCTGGGAAGTGGATACCATTATACCTAATACTAATAGTCTCATGTAGCAAGGGTACAATATAAACAAACCTGTGTAGGGAACTCCTTCAGCATCCAACAAAGACTGAAGTGTGCCATCTTCTCCAATGCCTCCATGTACTATATATGTAACAAAGGATGAACATTGTAAAAAAATACACAATCAATTTCATAAACATGAACTCCTTTAAAGTTACTCTGAACTGAACATCTAAATCATTTGAAAACTGTTTAAAGAATGTGTCATAGTCCAATCAGTTATCACTATTTAAAGAAATAACGGGAGCCTTTTAAACCACTTTTAGATAAATTGTCCATTTTACTATCATTGGCTTTTCCACATGGTCATACCTAACAACTGTTTCCCCTATAACCATTCCGCATCTACTTCAAAAACCAAAAACGAAACAAAAAAAAATAAAAATAAAGCAGTGTATTTTCATCTTGAAACATTACATCAAATTTGACTTTTGTCAACGTGAATCACACTCTGCATATACAACGACTTTTAAAATATGCATCTTCAATAATCTATAAATACTAAATAGAGAATATGAAAACATTTTTTCATGCATCAATGAAGAAATTGAATTTAAAAAATTAATCACTAGAAAACACTTGTGCTTTTAATACCTGCAATGAAAACTGTTGCCTTGACTTCCTTGGCAAGTTTGATCCACTGCCTTAAAGAAAATTTCTTAGGCAGTTCGTCAGCAATATCAAATCCTGTAAACCAATTCTGATCCTTCAAACCCTCCATGAGATCATTCATTACTTTATTCCGTAGATGCGATGTTAGTGCAGCCCGATTTGGCTCAATTGCTTCTATGCACGCATCAAGTACTTCCTCAGTAGTATGTCGCAGCACAAGAGAATATCTGTAAAAAAATAAATGTTGAATTACTTCATTCTACCAACAATACGATGAGGCCGCATGAATGAATCACAATCAACTGTTGTTACTGATCATGGATTGAGTGGCTATGTTAGGCAGCCAGATTAGATTAAAAATTTATTCTAACACTGAATATAGGGAAAATTGGATACATTTCTGGACGATAGGGTGAAAAAGATTGAACTTGATCACTTGGTCACTGAGAGTTTGATATCATGCCATGCCAATGACAAACTTCCTAAATGCTTAAGATATTGGGTAGAATGGTTTTAAATCTCCCTAACAACTTTAAAATAGACAAGTTGTACCCATAAGTATATATTCAGAAATTGAAGACAAATCCTGATATGGAGAAAATAACCAATACTTACGGTAATGACCAAACTGTTCTATTCCATACATCATCAGCCTTGATTCCCAAATCGACACTAGATGCATAATCACTTGTTGAGGAAAGTAAACATGGTGTTACCTCAAGCTGTAAGAACAAATTATTATTAGAAAATCTTTTCAGGGAGCAAATGCCATAAGTTTACAGAATGAAACAGTACTTGTGTGTTAGGGCCCGTTTGATATAGATTAAAATAGAAGTGATTTTAATACAAATAATTGGTGATTATTTTTAGAGACTTAAGAAAAGGATAAACCATGGCTGAAAAAGCATTCAAGTTGAAAACTATGCATGTTAAAATAGTTTCATTAATATGGTTGAAAAAGCATAGACACCATAAACTAAGATTTTCTTCAAAAGCTAATCAAAATAGCTATTTCATTTTCAGCATAAATATCAATTTTTAACAAAATGATTTTCAAAAAAGCTTATATGCGAACATAACTAAAACATCGAAATTGATTTTTAAAACGTATAAGACAAACGGGCCCTAAGTCATTGGTAAAGATGTATAAATTATCTTGACAATTTTATTATTAACGGCTACAAAATATATACCAAAATATCATATTTATGAAACATTTTTAGTCTAAAATAACCCTTGCTTGACTTACCCCACAAAAATAAGATATTGGCCTATTTGGTATGTTTTGATATATTTATTACAACACATCATATGATGATTCTAAAGGCGAAAAAACATGAAACAGCTCAAAAAAAAAGTGCAAGAATTATGAAATTAATGCTTACACATCTATTTCCTTAAAATTTTGTAAAAAAAAAAAAGAGAGAATTAAAGTTCGAGCACATAACTACAATTTATCAGATGGACTATCAGGGTATTATGTATACTGAACTTTTACTTGAAGGTTTTGTCGACACTTACATCATCGAAGCCTAGCAAATTAAGCCAAACATTTGTACCACTCATAAGAGATACTTGCCGTTCTGATGTGTCCCCTCCAAAAATGACAAAAACTTTTCGAGCTCCTTCACGAGGGGCAAATGACTTATTAACTTCTGAAGATTTTGATCTGCTTGGAATCAGACCTGATATACCACTTACTGATGCAAGGTTTGGAAACCGCAAGCAAGCATGGTGAACAATGCTCCTAAGGATGTTTGTATGAGAAAAACCAACCTGAACAATATAGAGGGCATTTTCAGGCAGTGAAAAACATGAATCCATACATTAATACAGAAACAAAATTAATATTTTTTTCATTTAGAAGTGCTTGAATGGTTGGTGCCACATTAAAACATGGTGCTTGAAATACACAAGAAAACATGACATAAAACAAAACATTAAGTCACCTAGAAACATTGATTCAAAAAAATAAAGTCACCTATAAATGGAGAATGTGAATTTAATTAGAAGAGGCCAAAGACCAATTGCAGCCATACATAAGTATGACAGAGAAATACCTTATGAGATATGGTAGTATAAGGAGCTTTGGTATATATTATAAGAAATGTGAGGCAGACATAGGCATGGCAATGGGTACCCGCGGGTACGGTTTTTACCTTCCCCGTTCCCCATACCCGAATCATTGATAAATACCCGTTCTCCGCCCATTACCCGACGGGAATGAAAAATTGAACCCAATCCCCGTCCCAAATGGGTTCGGGTATACCCAAATGGGTTCGGGTATCCCCGAACCTTGCCCTGCCCTGCTGAACCTTACCCGAACCCAAAATTTTCCCGAACACTGACATACATACAATACAAAAAAATTCAAATAATAAAGTACAAACCAAAATTTCAATGCATTAAACATACAAATGAAATGATATTCCAAAATATCAAACCAAAATTATCAAAACCATAAAATAGTACCGGTACAAACCAATATTCCAAAATACCGTCAAAACAACCAAATAACCAAGAATGTTCTACATCATTGTTCACTGAAATTGCTAAAAAAACAAATAACTAAGAACCATTGTTCATTAAAAATCCTAACTCAAGTAGATAAATTATATGATCTGTGTCATTATAAATAAATAAATAGGGGTAATATAGTAATTTTATATAAACGGGCGGGTTCGGGGACGGGTTCGGGGTGGGTACCAATATCTCTGTTACCCGCCCCATCCCCGTGTTTTGAAATCGGGGAAAACCCGAACCCGAACCCAAACCCAGTCAAATCGGTTTTTCCCCGTCAAACTCGGGGTGGGTTCGGGCGGGTACCCGCGGGTACGGGTTCTGTTGCCATGCGACACAAACAGAAGTACCTTAGAAGCTTGCTGAAACAGAAAACTTGTTTGTTCCATACCACTAATCTGAAATATGCAATGAAATATATAATCAGCAATAGTGAACAATCAACATTAGTAGTAAAACTTCTATCTGTATTCAGAGTTGAGTATACGGACTGAGTCCCGTGGACCAGCCCATTTAACCCGAGGCCCGCACGGGCTTTGGACCAGGTGTTTTTTTCGTCCATTTGAATTTTGGTCTGCGTGAGTTGGATTGTTAAGACCGTGGGTTACGACATCTAAATCCGCAGATTCCGGGTTGGTCCACAATTCATGTAATGTTTTTAACATGAACTACATTTATCCACTATAATTTGACCCTGTCCAAAAAGGAAAGATTCTATTATATTTTTCATTATACTCTTAATGTTGGTTTGGAATGTTGAAGTTCTTTATATACATATATCATTTGTGGGTTTTTACTTTCTACTTACAAGTTAAAAACAATAGTAGATTTTTAGTTTTTTTCAAAAACGAACATTTATAATAACAATTTTTAGTATTTTATACAAAAAAACTTATTATTTTTTATTTAACCGTGGACCAACACGGTGCAGACTCGGACCAACTTATCGCAACTCGTTATCATTTGCAGACGGACCAACCCGGACCATTTAACGTGCAGGTTTATGCGGGTTAAACGGGGAGAACCAACCTATATACCTAGCTCTATCTCTATTCGCCGAAGAGAGAAAATCGCCTCACCATATTAATGTCAGTGAATATTATGGTACCAGATTCAGACCTTCCAAACTCACTTTCTGAAGATGATAGCTTACAACCTGAATCAGGCAAAAACCATCCATCAATTCGTGCAAAATCTTGCAGGCAAAGCCGTTTAAATAACACAGACGCTCCTTTGCGAATATTCTCAATTACATCCAAAGGAAATCGAGGTGGAGTGTGATAAGCAACCTGTGGAGAACATATACTTCACTAGATTAGAAAGAAACTTGGCAGTATTGTCTGAAACCAAATACTTGTGAATATTGCATCATTTCACACTAATACTAACCTGTTGGGTTGGAAGGTACTTCCTACGGTAATTAAATATTGCATCATTCTCTTTCAGGTCATTTGCACCAAGGAATTGAAGCTCTACCTGTTTATCTAATTACAGTGTTATTGCTCTGTATGAAATATTTATTACGCAATAATCAATTACAATTTCCATGTATAAATTGTTTGAGTAGTTTCAGACTGACAAAGGGTGATACAGAACTGCAATTCGGTTATAAATACAAATTATGGCAATTTACAGCCTTGAACAACAGCAAAAATACATTATACTAGCTCAACTTATTAACTCCTTCATATGCATTCGAAAGCTTTTCAAACAAACCCTCACTCCATTAAACCAAACAAGGACTGATACTTGAACTATCTCATATAACATCCTCAGCCCCTTCCAGAGTGATATAAACAAACATAAAAAATTTCTAGAATTGCTGAGAATAAATAAGAAATCTCGTGGGAAGAAAAGCGGAACATACCTCGGTAGGAAGTAGCGCAACAGGGCAGCTATCTGAACTAGATCCTACATCAAGGACAATGGCTGTAAACTCACACCCTCCTTCAAGAAATATTTCTATTAGCACTTTATCATCAATTCCCTATAACATTCAAAATCAATGACCAAGACCAATAGTTAATATATATTATGAGAGAAATATGGTCTTAATCAACATGCACTACTAACTTTTCTTTATATCATTCTACTAATGTTTCGGTGTATTCATCAACAGAATTCCAAATTGACAGAAAATACCTCAGACATAATTTCATTGGCTTTCACAATAGAATCATTCACACCGTATGCAACCGTAACACCAATGCTTGATCCTCCTCTTGTTGGTTTCACCTGAAATATCAAATTTTAATTTCTTAATAGGCATCACAAACTGCTTCGCAGTGAGTTAAGAACGAATCACTAATTACTGAACTAAATCAAGTGCCTTACCACAACTTTCCCCACGTCAGGGTCCAGCTGGTGTTTCCTAAACCACTCTGATAGTTCTGATTTGTTTGTTTCATACCCCTATTTGACATCAAAATGTTATAAATTTATAAAATCTCATGTAAGTATGAAAATGTGGATGAATGATGTTTAAACTTTAAAGAATGAAAATACTTTCACAAACACGTAAGTGTGGATGTAATCTAACACAAATAAATATAGATGACCATTAAACTTGCAGCATCCAATTATCGAATATTTAAAAACATTAGAAACTGGGAGAAATATATAATTAATCATCGCAACAAGGAGAAATAATGACTTTGTCAAAACACAATTTTCAATACCTGAACTAAGAAACTGGGCACCGTTACGAACCCATACTTCCTGAGCTCCAATGATGCTTTATACTGGAATAATTATAAGAAAATTAGTGCTTGAGGATATAGTCAAACTAGAAAGTAACCAAAGTTTGATAAAGCTAACGGTGATATGAAATAAATTTAAGATGTTTCGGATTTAAAGTTTCATATAGTTTAGGCTTAATTAGTAAAATGGTCCCTTAAAGATATTTTTGGTTTCAGATTGGTCCCTTAAAGAAAAAAAGGTCCAAATAGGTCCCTTAAAGAAAAAAAAAGTCCGAATAGGTCCCTTAAAGACATCTCCGTTAATCAGTTTGGTCCCTAAAAAGAGGTCTAAATAGGACCAAACTGATTAACGGAGATGTCTTTAAGGGACCTATTCAGACTTGTTTTTCTTTAAGGAACCTATTTGGACCTTTTTTTCTTTAAGGGACCAATCTGAAACCAAAAATATCTTTAAGGGACCATTTTACTAATTAAGCCTATAGTTTATTAGTGTTTCCCAATTACTTTCTCATGTAGCACAATCAGGATCCAAATAATTAACAAGTATGTATTGTCTAAATACTAAATGAAGCTTTTAAGCATATTCCCGTACTGAGCTAAAGAATTCAAATTATGTCATTTTTAGAAAATGATGATGTAAACCAATTTTGGGTCTAAAAGTTCAGATGTTTTGCTTCATCCCAGTTATGATAAAGAGAACAAAATTAATGTAAAGAATACTTTACCTTGTCAAATGCTTGGCAGCACTCACTTGATCCTGTGCCAACAAATGGAACATTATACTTTTCCAGCAATTCCTAAAAGTATATATCACATAAATATCATTTAAATATACACATACTAATTATTGCCGAAAGAAATCCCTACATACACGCACAAATGTTTCACCTGAATGCCACCATCTTCACCAAATCGACCATGTATGACTGGAAACACTATGTCCACAGATGCAGCTAGATGCTCTGCCAAGTCAGCCAAAGTCGGGAAACTTTGGGCAAGGCTGCAAATTTAACAAGTGGCCGTCTTTACTTTCACAAGTTCAAATGTAAATTATTTCATACTTCATTATGAGTATTTATTCCTTATTTTATGACATTTATTCGGTGCTTTGAAGGGAAAATAACAAGAAGGGAATTATTTGAAAAAAGATTTTCATTTGCGGAACAGTTAACCACATAAGGGTTTGATTGAACGATGAGTGATTGTTCATTAACCACTCTTTGAAAATCACTAACCAGTTATGGAGCTAATTATTCCCAAACTGGAAATACTTTTACTAAGATTTCTTTATTATGATTTTCCGTGATACGAAGTGTTTACTAACCTTTCAAGTTTAAAATCAAAATCAGCAGGGGTATTGGAATACACCTGTAAAAAAATATTGAAATAAGAATAATGGTTGGGTTGGAGAAACAAATTTTCCTTTTTTATTTTATTATTTTCCCATTTCACTTTAAACTTAATAGTAGAACTATTGCTGAGAGTGAGAGTTTTGAATGAAGAAAGTGATCAATTCAGTGATAGAACAATGAAACAACACCTTGACAAAAACATAAAAGAAAAATTCAAAACATAAATTTCAATAACCCAAAATTTGATGATTTGAACTAGAAAGCTGGGAAAACATATTTCAAGTGATGTTTTTAAGAACAAGAAAGTATTATTTAGTTAAACACTTAAACTATATAATGTTGGTATATTATATGTTACATCGCTGACTATTCCAGCCTTGTATTGGATCGAGTCTTTTAAAAGGGGTTATTTATACATGAATTTTGTATTATTCAGATAGGAATTTCTTATATGCCTATCAATATAGATAAAACTATATTTCAAAAGAAGGATAAAAAGGAGCACATGAAACACAATCTTGGGAAACATATATTACACTAACCTGAGCAGAAGAAATTGCATGTGCATTGAGATTGCAATCAATATAATAGCAACTCACATGTAAATCATCTCCCTGTCAAGTAAACAAAAAAAAGGTGGAGACATTGATAAATAAGTATTGGATATTGTGTTGTTGAAAGTTTCAAAGGTATGTCCCCTCTTACTAAGCTTCGAGTTGGTCACATGTAAAAATAAATTTTTAAGAAGTCCCACGTCGGTTGAGAGATGGTCTGACTAAGTGTTTATAAACTAGAGGCAATCCTCACTTTACAAGCCGGTTTTGTAAGAATGAGTTAGGCCCAATACTCAATTCTAAGATGGTATCAGAGCCTCTCCACGATCAGGGCCGCCTGCTATCAACTATTGATCGGGCCACCAAGCCCAATAGTGTTGGGCGCGAGGGGGTGAGTTAAGAAGTCCCACATCGGTTGAGAGATGACATGACTAAGTGTTTATAATAGGTGGGTGGGAGTACCAGGATTCAAACCCACGGAGATATGCTCAACGGGAATGATTTTGACTTAATCTAATTTGACCTTTTCATAACTTTTGGTTCGATGTTGACATTGAAAAAATCTTGCAACTATTATAAGCTTTTCAAATAACAGTTTCTCTAAAACTAGCTTCTGCATGTTAATTTTCTCCCTTGTAAGCTCTCTCATTTACCTTGTCAAAGACAAATTAACTTTTTTTTTTAACAAATTAACTTCAGCTGTGCAAAATTTATTGTTCAAAATATCCGTAGTCATCGTAATATTTTGCTAGGAGTTTAATTTATTTGCCTAGTTATACAATCATATATATAGAAGACAAGTGGTTAATCACGACCAGAGTTCGATTTCTAAGTGAAATAAGTTTGTCAAATAGTCTAGCGGTCACATGCTTAAATCTGCGCTTTAATATATTAAATGTCTCTGTTGTCTAATTGGGATCACTTCTGGGTTCTTTGATGTTATCATACTTTTTTTTTTGTTGATTAAGATGTTATCATACTTTTGGTTCACCAAAAACACTAACTGCATTGTATTTTACAGAACTAAATGGAATAATCCTATACAGCTATACTATTAAATTTGGAATGAATTAGAATTTAGAACTCCTTTTTAAGGAGCGGAAGAGTTAGTTAACATGATAAAAAAACACTCTTTTCTATTGAATTACAAAAAAAAAAAAATAGTACAGCAGAGTGATAAAAAATTAAAAATACACAATTTCCTCAAATATATTTTATAAATATATTAAATTTTGTAACAAAAAAAAAAGTGATATATCAAACTGACATCATAGTAAAAAATAAAAAAATAAAAACAATTGAATTTTGTGGAATATTTTTCATAAATGAATTTTGAGAAATTATTAAAACTTTCTTATATTTTTTCCGAAAATAGAATTAAAATAAACTAAAGCTTGGAATTTCCTTTTTGGTCCTTGTCCACTTTCTCTCTCCTTTTTTTTTTGTCAAGTCTCTCTCCTTCTTCTTCTTTTTTTTTTTTTTATACACTCTCTAGTCTCTCCTTTTTATTTAGCTGAATTTCAATTTTGATCTTTATTTTCACTTATTTACAAAATTGTTCCATTTATTTTAAAAAAATTCGGTTTTTGGTACATCTATTTTTAAAAAATTCAGTTTTAATTTTAAAAATTATTTATTTTTATAATTTAATTAATAAAATATAAATAATTAATCCACCTAAATAAATCATCTCACCATGATCATACTCAATTGATAAAGACTTCCCTTATTTACTTTATAAAATGAAATTATAGCTGCTAAACTATTTAAAAATAATAATTCTGAAAGTAAATTTAGAAATTAACAAGAAACAGCAGAGTTGATAATATAACTAGAAAAAAATTATATGTACCTGCAAATGATCAAGAACTGATCGAGCAGAATTAAGCGAAATTCCACGTTCAGCAGAAGGACCACCACATATCAAACCAACTCTCAAAGCCCTTCCTTCTTCAATTCCCTTCTCAACCACTCCATCGTTTACCACCACAACCTCTCCGATCGAAGCACGTGCGGAAACGGTACTGGAACAAGTAGCACGGCACGTGCTGATCAGTCTCTGATTCAATTGCAAGCGTTTCACGTGAGTAGCACCGAGGTGCACGACGCCGTTGCGGCGGAGGAAGGTGGAGATGGAGGAAGTGCTGGGAATTGTTGATGACGTGGCCATAACTGGAAAAAGGAAGGTTTTTGGTTTAGTGTGAGATGGAGCATTGTCATAAAGATGAATTGTGATGCGGACTTTATATATGATTAATTAATTCCGTGAGAAATGAGTTTTGGTAATTTGGATTTTAAGTGATGAATAGAAAACAACTTAAAATTGTACCAAAAAAAAAACGAAAACAACTTAAAATAGTTTGAGACTCAATTTTATATTTAATTAATTGGTTGAATTTGATTGATCAGCTAATTGAGATAACAATTGAGCTAATTAAATAAATGAAACTTCGGAGTTTCTGTAACTATTTGGCTATTTACGATAAAAGTAAGCTATAAGCTAAATTGATAATTTGTTTATTCCTAATTATAATAAAATATTCACTTTTTAGATACATTCAAAATTTAATATATCGAGACAATAATATAGATTTGATACACCAAACTTACAATATACTTCATCCGTAACATAATATATGTCGCTTTGGTACTTTTACACATATTAAAAAAGATAATTATTGTTGTATAAAAAAGAGAGATTATGAGTTGATTTACAAATTTGTCCTTCATTTATGGTATGAAAAAATAAATTGAACAATTGAAAGAAGAGAGAGTAATAAATAGTTAAGGGTATAATAGAAAAAATAGCATTAAGTGCTTCATTGGTAATATAAAGTGACATATTGTGATACAAATTTTTTCCCCAAAGTGACAAATATTGTAGTAGGGAGTGAGTATGTAAAAAGTAAATCTCATCTTATAATTATGACATGAGGAAGTAGTTCAAAAGTTAGCTATAGCTGATGGCTGATATTTTTATAGCTGAAAAGTTAGTAGAATGAAAGCAAAGTGTTTGGTAAATTTAGTTGTTGTAAATATAAAATGACATAAAAGTACATGGTTAGTGGGTAGTTATTATATGGTTAAAAAAATAACGTGTTTTGCAGGTACCTTCTCCACTGTAATCAAACCTACCTGAAACCTTTAACCACTGTAACTACCTCAAGCCTCGTCGTCGGAGCTATCTCATTCTAATACGACCAGTACAAAAGCAAATAGGGTGCAGATGGAAAACCATTACAACATCCTAGATATTTAAACCGAAAATAAAAAGACAATACAAAATATTAAGGTGAAAATTTAGTCAAACCACATAATCGTCACAAAATCGGTATACAAAAAATTTAAATACAACCAAGGTGATCTAAAAAAAGAATCAAGTACACACGCTGAAGCACTATTCAACGAGTCCGCGTATGGGCACAAAATCAAATAGCAAAAAACAAAGGTGTTGTATGAGCCTTCACAACTCAAGAAGGTGATTGAACTGACCGCCAACACGTACCAATTCACATACGAACAACCCCTATGACAAATCATAGCAAGTAGCTAGAAATAACCCTTTCAAGCCAAACAACCCCAAACCTCAACAAGCTAGATTTGAGAAATCTGAACCAGATCCGAACCAAAGTAAATCACATCACGACGGTGAAAAGTTCTTGAAGCGGAATTGAACCTAGAAACAAATTTTTACCGAACCTCACAAGAACAAAGATGAACAATGAATCTCACTTCTAAAGTGTTTATAAAACTCTTTAAGTGTTTCACAAAACTCTTGCCTCCAAAGTCACCAAATGTTAGAAAATCGCAAATTTGTATACCTAGACAAAACCTTAAACCTCACATAGTCAGACCGTACAACTATTGCGCCTCACGTAAGCATTCCCGTACCTCATACAATAGACAGGTATCGGCGCACTTCTAAAAACTTGAAAGTTGCGCCTAGCACATATAATAGTTGGACCAAAATTCTCACTTCAAATTTTAAATTTTAAGGCGCACACAACACAACAAATATATGGTGTGTTTGTTAAAAAAAAATCACTTTTGTCTTTTTAACGGTGTTTGTTTGAATTTTTAGAAAATTGTTTTTAGCTTTGAAATGAAAATTTAATCCTAATAATTTTTTTAAAATATTTTTTATAAAGAACAAGGAATTTAAGTGTAGGAACTTTACATTTAAAAAAAAATTATATATAGTAAATAAACCAAAAAGTAGCTTCAAATTTTTAAAAAAATTACTAAAACGATTTCTACTTTTTTTCAAATAAAATTATTTGTTTAAAAACTTAAACAAACACACTCATAATTTATCATGTAATTGAAGTTAATTACATGCATGGAGACAAGGAGAATAGCGTTTGCAAAACAAACAGTACAACCACATTGCTGACGCATAATCTTTTTATTTGTGGAGTTTATTATATGGTTTTTGGACGGCACCACAATAGGACTATGTACTTATTTTGTCAAAAATCAAGACCAAATTGTTCATAATTAAGCATACTAATTATCTATACAATCATTGATGAATGTATATTTTACCGGTTGGTGGTTATTGTTTGTGTATCCGGTTTGTAGTTGGCGGTTTCAATATTTGTTTTTCTGAATTTTTTTAGTTTCGTTGAAATTTGTAGATTTTTTTTTTCACAATCAATATTCGTTTTAGTGGATTGCCTAATTTGGTTTAGAGTCAGTTCTGATATCAAATGATCTTCTCGATCGCATTTGAGGGGGATCGAACTGTGGTCCTTCCTATCAAGTCCAGCGTCAATTACCATTGAACCAACTAACGATTGATGAGATTTGTAGATTTTAAAGTTCCTAGATTTGTCTCTATTGTGTCGGTTCCATTTCAATATCCGTATCAATTGTGGTAATTGATTTCAGACTATTTGGCTTGAAAAAGTTATTCCTGCTTGTCACAGAGAGTTGATGATACGTGACTCGTTTTCATGTTGATACTTGGTTTATTCGCCAGAAACTTTTAGGGATCATTCTAGATTACCTAATTTTATATTTCCTTAGAGTTTTTCCTTTACTTTTTCTTCTTCTTTCTTTGACTTTTTTCTTTGTTTTCTTTTTGAGGGTTATGTTTGACCGATTTGGTTAATAATATTTAGTTATTATAATTTTTTTAAATGATAAAAAATGTCATTTAAAAAAAAATACACATTTATTTATTAATTTAAAGACTTAATGTGTCAATATATTCAAATTTTTAAATATACCTGTTATACGTAAAATTTTACATAGGATTCGAAAGTGAGCCAGAGTTCGAATTGTACATATGCTAATAAAGCGAGTTCGAAAAATACATCAGGACGGCTTCGAAATGTCAAGGCAAGTGCGCCAAAAAGAAGAGTTTGCCCATCAAAATTTAAATTCAAACAACAATTAAAGATTGGAGCGAATGATTTTCGAAAAACAGTTGTCCTACACGTGATTGACATGCAAGGATCGAAGACAATTACCAAATTTTCAAATTTTCTTATAAATAAAAGAAACTTGGATTATTTTAAAGGCTTAAATGCAGTTTTGGCCCCTCAAGTTTCATAATTGCAAAAGGGGGTAAACTTGGGGGGCTAAAATCGAGCAATTGAAACTTGAAGGGCTAAAATCAAGCAATTGTGAAACTTAGGGGGTTAAAATCAAGCAATTAAAATATGGGGGACCAAAATCAAGCAATTGTGAAACTTGGGGCCCAAAACTGCATTTAAGCCTATTTTAAAAAATTCATTCCCGAATATACTGCTTAAAATAGAAATGCATCCACATGCAAACACTCAAATATTTTATAATTCTTTTCTTATACAACATGATTTATTTATTTTTGAGAAAATTGGTGGTTTACAAATTGGTGGTTTAATAATGTTTTGACACATCGATCATTATTACATCTGACTATGAACTTTGCAAATAAGAGAACACTTTATAGGGAGTATTGCTATTTTGTGTTGTCTTTTTGCTAACCTTATATAATATGATATGATGACTAGGAACCAGTGGTTGACCTTTGTATTTGCATGGAGTGTCACCTTCCTTTTGTATTTTACTTCTTTTACAAATAGGACATTTCTTTTGTGCACAAATGAGAACGACACCATATTTCTTTAAGATTAATGTTACGGTGGACCACCTTCACAATTGGTTTATCGTGGACAATTAATTTACGGAATATGAATTTTACGAAATTCAATGTTGGATTGAAAGTTTATATCGCATAGATCATTCATAAAATTTTTAAAATTTTTTGAAAATTATTTGATATGTTATTGAGACTCATCAAGATTTACCTTATTTAATAAACCGTTAATCTTGATGTGTCTCAATAACATATCAAATGATTTTCAATTTTTCTATATTTTTCTATCGGTGATCTATATGATATAAACTTTCAATCCAACGGTGGATTTTGTAAAATTTGTATTCGTTATAATGTTATTCACGACTGGTCCACCATAGACCACTTGACGAAGTGGTCCATATTAGAATTTACCTTTTTTTAATTGTCCAAAACATAAATTTCTTCGGTTTGTCGAATTTGAGAGTTTTTTTTTTTCATAATTTTTTATTAATGATTGTATGCTTCTTTTCTCCTTCTTTTGGAATGAAATATTGTGGTGAACAGGGTTACTCTTATGTCCAACATAGACAACATGGTAGGTGAGTTGAAGGACGAGTTTTAATCGAAAGGACCGAGTTATCGATGTTAAGAAGTTCTAAATTGGATGTGAGATGATCTTTGCATGAGTTTATAAGTAGAGACAACTTTCCCATTTAAAAATTGGTTTTTGTAGAGTTGAGTTATGCTCAACTCTCAATTTAAAAATGATGCTATAGCATATATGGTATCCTCCATGAACTTTTTCGCGGCTTTCCATTTTCTGGAGAATTTTCTTAATTTCCTTTTCTTTCATTTTACATATTTGTTTCCTTTTTTTGATCAATTTCAATCTATTCCATTTTTCCACCGCTTCTGATCGATTCAATTTTTTCGATCCAGTTTTGTTTCAATCTATATAGCGTCCATTGGCATGGAATATGAACAATGTCAATGTCATCGTACAACTCCTCTCACATGTGCATAAAAGTTTTAACAATCTAATAAAAGGGAATGCAAGATGAGTCGATGACATTGTTTTTGTCGCATATCAATGAGTGTTGGGGTAGATGTTGTGACGGGGATGGAGTAACTTCCACACGAGATCAAGATTCTCACCAAGTGGTTCTTGAATCAAAATGACAAATTAAAGAACAATTTAAGTTTAACTAAAAGATGAAAAACTACATAAACACTACGATTAACATGACTCGATGAAAATGAATGAAAACGGGAACTACAATTACAAAGCAAGTACCATATCAAAGAAAGATTGTAAATTTGAAAGGTTGTGAAAACAATAGACCACGTTAAGCGAATCACCTTCAAACATCACCTAGAAAAAGCTCATATATGGAGAAAATTGAATCACTAGGCTTAAACTCAAAGCCTCAGCAACATCAAAATCCAAAAGAGATTCAACAAACCAAGTGGCTACTCCTACAACATGTCCATCTAAATATCTAATACGACACCAATACTCCACATATTGTTAATCGGGCATCAATGTTAAATTGTAGTCATCCACTATGGTCTAAGCCTTACAAACAATATTCTCCACAAGAAATTGTTTCTATTCTCATCAAAACAAGATTTGTTATGAGCAAACCAAATGTCATAACATAAATAAAGAACATATGAGATGACATCTAATGATTATTGGAAAAGACCTGATCAAGCCACAGCAGTAAATTCACAATAAATCCAACCCTTCGCTATTCCTTGTCATGGCAGAAATTTTGTAGCACCAAGTTACCTTTTATTATGTCAGTGTTGGTAAATAATACAAAAAGTCTTTAGAAAAAAAATGAAACACTAAATACTGAATACATATATTAATGATGAATTGTGAATACAACATCAAATACAACTCAATTTATCTATCTATTACTAATGGTCCTGTAAGTGTGTAGACCACTCGAGACTGTAGTAGTTAAACACAAGTTGTATTTCGTAAACTGACCGAACTTCGTAATCAAATAATGTGTTCTCTGTTTGCGTTTTCATAACTTTTTTACTTTGAGCCACGTTGTTGTTTTAACACTATACAATACAATGTAATTTGATTAATATATCCTTACCACTGACACTTACAAAGTTGGAATTACTTCATTGGCTGAGAATTCGATTCTGATTTATTCATGTCAAATCATCCTCTTCCATCACTTTTGCTTCCAAAGCATCCTTAACTCTTGCTAAAAGGGTTGACTTCCAAGACTCCTACACAAAAACAGTCACATCAAACTTTAAAAACATGTAGAATTTGATAGGACATGAGAGAATAACAATCCAATATGTCTCTTGATAAAACTGAAAACATGTTTTTGGCTACTTCTTGAAGATTGCAAAAAGACCATTCAATTAAAAATAGAAGGATAGAAACAGATTTGAGACCAAAATGGCATGCACTAAAGTAACTTTGTATAGTATGGACCCAATAGATACACTAAAAGTTGCAGAAGATGATATTATGGCGAAAAGGTGCAAATAGCATTAACACAGAAACCAGACACGACACTGACATGGCATCTCAACACCAGTAATAATTGAATGTGACCACATGAGTCAGTGTCGAGTAACCATTTTTCCCATGTACTTATTATTACTTGGGTCTTGGGACATAAAAATATACCAAGTGGGTTATGCTTTCAAACTCCTTGATTACTTGAGTAAAACTTGCAACATCTTCGTTATCAATTGATGCAGCCAAATCCTGAAATTTGATAATAACTTTCAAAGATCAAAATAAACAGCAATCAAGAAAAAAAGCAGCAAGCCAAGCTACTATTAAGACAAATTTTCTTATGGTGTTTAAGGGGGACAAGGAATTACTCCAAATAAACAAAACTGCAAAGCTAATATGACAGGAAAGTTCAATTACTTACAGCCAGAAATTTGTATTCACGAGTTCTAGAGAATGTTGGATCCAAGTCCTACTTGACGAAACGAAAATATGTTAAAAGTATGAATGTAAATTAATATACTCCAATACCAATAAGAAACATTAAAAAGAACCTGATAGCGCTCCAAGGCGTTGGTAATTGCAACAATATCCCCTTTACAAAGCTCGCACAGGCCAGAATTAAGAAGATACCCTCTGACTCCATATTTCAATAGATTGTTGTTCAGAGATTGTTGTGCAATATCTTCATAAATCTTAATTGCGTTCTGATATCTGGTAAATATCAAGTCAATCAATATAGTTCAAGATTTTATGATTTCTAATCTGGATCTTCCTTAATCAGATATAGAAAAATTGAATTGAAGGGAACCGAAAGAAAAACACTAACTGTTGAAGTTGAGCAGACAATTGTGCAACTTTCTGTTTACACTGGATCACAGAGGTTGCTGCATCCCCGCGAAAATCAAAAAGTTCCGAAGCCCTCTCAAAATATGATTTAGCATGCTCTAAGTCTTTATCAAGCTCATACAACTCACCGATTTCCTAAATCCAGAAAGATAAAGGGTTTAATCTCGATATCAAAATTCATAAATGAAAGAATTAACAGTATGCATTAAGAATGAGGGCATAATACTAACATCACAATGCATGTATATGAATTAGTTGTCAGAATTGGGTGAATAGAAAACAAAGGCACATGCCAACAAGCTTGTCCGAATCTTTAGGACTTGGTCGTGACGTAAAGGAGATTGAAACAATCGCTTGGCTGCCTTTCACTCTCCACAACTCAATGCTGATATGGTGACACAAATGGATGGGGGCATATAGGATAGTCAGAGGAAAATTTTGAAAAAAAATTGTTCTGAGAATAGAAAATTATGGGAAATTGTGATGAAATTAAGCCAAACAGTTCATCACACAGAGATGACGGAAAAGGATCAGATTTGAGGAATCTTGATATGGATGAGTACAGAGTAAGTACTGCATGGAAATTAAGAAAATGGAGCTGCAAGATGACCCCATTGAGTGGATCACTAGGGCATAGACTTATTGAGGTAAGCACAAGATGGACTTCCATGGGAGAAGTTGCGGGGGAAAATAGTGACATGGTTTGGGGGGTGACAGTATATATTAAAATCCTTTCCAAGAATTGACTGAGTTGGAACAAAAAGATTTTGCGGAGTTTATCGACGTATTTGAGGTTCTTTTGTCATAAGTTAAGTGTTTTCTGGAAGATAAATAGATTTCAAGCCCTCCAATATAGAGACAAACACACTTGCGTTCGGAACAAGAAACACAAAGTGGCGTACGAAAACGGGGTCTTCTAGTACTATTTCAAGGCCATATATCAAAATGGCCTGCCATGAAAATCAGAGGTCTACACGAATTAACATATCAAGAATTCATTGAGATGAAAAGCAAAGGATCATGCTTTAGTTGTTGAGGAAATTTCCATATCTTACATTGATATGCAAAAAACCAATTATGATTAGTGATCCTGGGAGAATAATAAAGAATTGAACAAAGAGGGGAGATAGTGGCAATCGAAGTTGATGAAAAGTTAATTTCCTACAGTCAGCCTAAGAGTAAAAAGTTGTTTGGTCTTTGAATGTATTAAGCACTATCATCACTATAGTCTCTGAATATATCAAAACTACAAAAAAAAAAAAACTTTAAATTTGTCTTTCGTTAGTTAGTTAGTTAGTTAGATTCTTGAATGTGTATTCCATCTGCCAGCTTAGTCAATAGTTCCTGATACATTTAGGGACTATAGTGACAACGCTCTGTACATTTAGGGACCAAAATTACTATTTACTCCAGCCTTATTTGGGGACAATGATGATTTTTAAGACACGTAAAGTGAAGGAATCAATCAGGCATCATAGGAAACAACAAGACTAAATGCCTGATAGTAGTTACGTACGGTTAGTTGGTTACGAAATAATTAGTCATGGCAATTGTTAGTAAGTTTAATAGATGTGATTAGGCCGTTAGGATTAGAAAATAATATTTGCATAAAATACTCTATGGAATAGACTTGGTCTCTGGGACAACAAGTGCATTGATGTAACTTTGTAACAGGATGTAATTTTGTCTGCATCTAAGATGTGTACACACACGTTGTGTGTGTGTGTGTGTGTGTGTGTGTGTGTGTGTGCATAAATGCAGAATGTACCTTGCAATACCTTGCCGCCATGATGTGTTGACCAATTTCTGTGAAAATAGTTACTGCTTGATTTAAGCATGTAATAGCTCCTTAAAACATCAAAACAGAAGCAACAAAAGTTATTGCAATCATTTAAAGTTTCAAACAACCAAAGTGAAATATAATTGTATGTTTGGTTTTGCGGTGAGAAAAATTGATTTTGGCAGAATTGATTATGTAAAATTGTTTCTGATCAAAATTGAGTTGAAGGTAAAATGATTTATGTTTGGATATATTCATGTAAAAGTGAATTGAACAAAAAATTTGAGTGTAAAAATTAACTCTAGAATTAGAAGCTACAATTTCTAACTTCATGTAGAATCAACTATGGAGGCAGAATCAATTATACTTTAGAGAAATCAAACAAGTCAGAATCAATTCTACACCTCTAGAATCAATTTTGGTTACTCTAAAAGTTATGCTTAATCAACAAATCTTAGCATTTATAAATCTCTATAATAAGCACCTTTTGTAGATGTTTTCTTGTAACAATGGGAAGCATCTACATAAGCTTTAGCAGCATCAACCTTGTTATCTAACTGTATTACATATAATTGCAAAAACCAAATTTAATTTATTTATTATGTATCATCATATATTATAAAATCAACACCACAAAATATCACATATAACAAAGTATGAAAAATCATAGTAATGAACCTTGATATGACATTTAGCTGATTTGATGAAGATTGAACCTGCTTTGTCCCCTGAAACAAACCAAATAACCCATCAACAACACATTCACACTAGAAATTACCATAATACCCCAGAGTAACCCAACAGAGAAAGTTTGAAACTTTATCAACTTGCTAATGAAAAAATAAATACCCAAAAGTTCAAATACTAAAATTAATCATTTAAGATTTCAAACAAAGTGAAAAATCATGATGGGTGGTGGTTATGGTTATGATGCAAGAAGCCAAGTTTCCAAAATAGCAATAATATTTTTTTTTGAAAATTAAAAAAAGAAGTGTTAAGTGGAAGAGTGTGAGAAATGAACATGATTTTCCGAGTTTGAATGATTTAGCGGATTTAAGGAAGAGTTCAGCGGCATCTTGATAATTGGAGCCAAACAAGGCGCAACAACAGAAGAGCTTTTTCTCCGCTTTGTTCGCCAGTTGTTGTCCTGTCTGTATGTGATCAGCCATTAGATTTTTCGGAAGGGGAAATGCAAAGTGCAATCTAAGGGATGCTGAGGTTGCTCCTTCACATCATTGCTCAACTTTATAGTACAAATTATTTTATTTTATTTTGGTATTTGATTTAAGAGTTTAATTTGTATGAATCGTAGGTGTAATGTTTTTTTACACATGCATCTAATTATGTGTTGCCACATTATTTAATGAATGTGACACATCATCATATATGATGTGTTGTTAAACATCATACATGATGTGTTGATATATTATTGGACAAATTAAATTAAATTTTTTATTTTATTGTAGTACAAATTTTTATTGTAATAATAATGAGTAGCACTCATTTTTATAAAAAATAATATAAATTAAATACATTGATTATTTAATAAATTTTAAAAAATAAATTGTTTCATATAAAAAGGAAAAAAAAAATTATTTGTTATAATTGTGTTAATACAGTTATAGTATTAACCGTCCGATTTAATGAAATGACCAATATCATTTTGATTCATATTTATCATAGTCGTCTGATGTGAAATCAATGGATCAGATTAACTATTGTATATTATTGCGTCATTTCTAGACTACGATAAATCCTAGTCCTGTAAAAAGGATAGGATGAAATAACTATATATTCCATTCCTTTTCCAAAAAAAACTATATATTCCATTCAGTTTTAAATATAAACAAAAACAAAATAAATTCATTGAGTAATCAATAAATCTTATCAATATTATCTATCAGATTCATCAATTATTTAATAAATATAAAAAATATTTTTTTGCTTGCATTTGAATCCGGAGAGATTATATTATTTTTTATTAAGGCTAGACTTATTAATGTTTTAAAAACCAGACTAAACATCGAATTAGCTTCACTGCCGATGGTGCTCTCATACAATCATTCAAACGTCATAATTCCATAGAATAGTTCCAATTTCCTTTTCGAGATTCAAACTATAAACATTTTCCTGAATCTTTTTGTGTGGTCTGTTGATTTGAACAATTGTTTCGTTCAGATTATAATCCAGGTTGTTTGATTAAATACATTTTCTTTTTGGTTAAAAGAAATAAAAAATGTTTATTTGAACATTAGTTTAGATATCACGAAAAGAAATTATATGAGTTATTTGATTTTCTAAAAATCGACCATTATTTTTTATCATGCGTTTTTTGTTACTCTATTCATCATAATTTTTATTTATGTTATAAACAAAAATAAGTAAATTTTTAAAGTTTTGCCCCCGTGCTTGGCACGGGTATCATACTAGTGTTTTAAAAACCAGACTAAACATCGAATTAGCTTGACCTTCGATTCATGGTTCAATTTGTTTAACCGATCTAAATTAAAACTGCAAATCAATCCAAATTAAAACCGCAAGCCGATAAAAAAAAATGCAAAAAAAATTGAATACCTTTTTTTTTTTTGTTTGGATGTCCTTTTGTCAAAATTCATCGAATCAGATTTTGAATTGATTTTTCAAAATCGATCCAAACCGAACCAAACCATATACATATATTTTGCATTGACATCTTATTTGTTGAATCTCTCTTCTATTCCTATGTCAAATCTCTCTTTCAGCGCGTCGCCGCCGATGACCTCAAAATCTATGGCCGATGATGGGCACCCATCTCTCGTTCCGACCATCACTCCCTCCTCCGTTCACTGTCCACTGATTTCCTGACCTAGTCTATCAACATTTCATTAAACACTAAACACCTGGGTTTTCATCTATCCCCTTCATTTGCACGACAGCTTGTTACTTTGACAGCAAATTAATCATCGCTTTTCTGAGCTTTCTTCTGCACATGGCTAGTTTCTACTTCAATGATTTTTGCTTTGAAAATCAATTGGCTCTCATAACAACAAACAAGAACCCTAATCCCTTTTAATTTTAACTCATTGAAATTCTGATTTTTAATACAAAATTGTTTATTTTAAAAACTCAGTGGCACTGTTTTGCAATTGGGTTTCAATTAGAATATTAGAGCTGCTGCTAAATCAATGAACGGTATAAGTTGTCTCATGGTGGCCGGTAATGGTGGAAGGTTAGGTGAGAGGAAGAAGACGAGTTTAAATGTGTGAATAAACAATTGAAATGGCGGCGGTGAAAGTGCTGAACAGAAGAGGTGAGTGAGGGTTAGCGAGAGATGAATGTCCATCGGCGGTGGTAGGGCTTGAGAGAGAAGAGAGATTCAGCGAAGGAAGAGAGAGAAATTGAAGGGTTTGTGATTGAATGGAAAAGACACATTAAAAAGTGTTTTAATCTCAACCATTCATTTTAATCTAATGACTATTATTCATTCTCATATTCTTATATATCTTTATCATTCTCATAATATACATCCTCTATATATATATTTTTTACTATTTCATACGTTTCAAATATAATTCATAGTTGTGATTCATCTTCTACTCTTTCTTTTTCTGTCCATCACTTTTTTCATGTTTTAGCAAGATCTGACCAGTTAAATTTGATGAACCGCCAATTTTTCACCAGTTTAATGGTTTTTCACAGTACCATGAACATGCGGTTTTCAAACTCGAATAGACTGAACACATGCTTGATTTTTGGTTTTTAGATTGAACCAAACGAACTGACATGTCCGATCCGATCTTAATTACTTAGATTGAAACACGAGAAATAATAGCATTTAAAAAAAAAAAACTAATGCTGATATGTTAATTTTTGAAAATATTGTTGATTAATTGTCGTCTAATACTAATTGGTTCAATATGTTAATAATTAAATTAAAAAATTGGTTCAATATTTTGTCTTCATTACCATCATTGGTTCAATATGTTACTAATAATTAAAAAAAAATGGTTCAATGTCTTGTTTGATCAAGAAATAATTCTATCAATTCATGAAATTCAACACCATCTTCAAATAAATTATGTACATCATTATTGACGGCTGTCACAAGTCATCGTTAGGCGCTAATGACCATCAGACCTCTCAAACTCCCACCTGTCACCGACTGTGACGTCCAGACCAGGGGAGCTCATCACGAGACCCTGACTGTCGGACAAAATAAGAAAAACATCACTACATAAATACTCAATATTTCCTATATATTATACTATTTATTAATTTATTAATCAAGTTAAAAAAAATTGCACCTCCTAGTTTAGGGTCCTGAATCGGCCTCCCTCTTCCTCCCAAGTTATAGTTTCCTTTTTTTTCACGTACTGTTTTTTTTTTTTTTTCTTCTTTAGTTTTGTGTGGCCAATTCTAATAAGGTCATTAGGTTTTCTTTATGAAAAAGTTATAAACCCACTTGCTGTTCACACCTCCTAATTTCCCATCTTTTTCCTTAAGTTTCTATGGTTTTACTGACACATCCCACCTTTTTACTAATAGATACACAACTCATTCTTACTCTCCCACTATAATTTTACTACCTTATACCCCCAATTCATGCACTTATTTATTATACACCCCCGTTCATCACATTTTCTTGGTAAAACTACTTGAAAGTTGAAATGATCTTATTAATACTCTCATATTGATAATAATTTTATAAAAGTCAAAATGATATTTTTGTTCAAATAAATCAGGAAATATTTAATGATATTCTATATCAGTATATATCTATATTTAAATGGTCAAATAAGATTTAATGACATTTTTTTTTTTGGTACAAGATTTAATGACATTCTATAAAATAGAACTATTTTACAATAACAATACACTTTCCTTGTCTATATAATGGAAATGATGTTAGGCTTCTTCTTCACAAGTAGTGAAATATAATTTGAAATTTTCGGTCGTAATATTGTATTTTTAAAGTCTACAAAATGGCCTTTCACAACAATTAGAGGTGGGAACAGGCCAAGCCGGCCTACATGGCCTTAAGGCCTAGCCTACATAGGCTCAGGCCAGGCCAGCCTATTTCTTTAAATAGAGCAGGCCAATGCTTTTTTATAAGCCTATTTAGCTAAAAAGACCAGGCCGCAGGCTATTAAAAAAGCCTTTGAGGCCTACTAGGCCGGCCTATTTAAGTTAACATGAATAATATTTTTATTACGATTATTATTTATATATTAAAATTTATACTTTGATTAAATTATAAATCTATTAACTTTTTAAGTAATTTAAGTTTATTAATCTACATTAGTTTTTAACATATATAAATGTATTATTATAAACTAGAATTGAAATATGATGACATATATAGTCAAATTCTCTAAAATATCAAATGGAACATTATTTTATTAGTTCATAAGTATATTTCAAAATAAATATAATTATTTATTTAAATATGTTCATATGAAATAGGCTTTTAAACAGGCTAACAGGCCACATCAGACTTTCAAAATGCCAGGCTCAGGCCTAGAATTTAAGCCTATGATAGGCCACAGGCCAGGCTCAGACCTTCGATTTTTTGACAGGCCAGGCTCAGGCTTGGCAAAGCCTAGCTCGGCCTAGCCTATTCCCACCTCTAACAACAATACATCTTTCATTTTTGTTGTGTTATGCATTGTTTTGATTATTGGTTCAGGTAATAACAAACATTAATTTTATCTTCTAAATGTTTTTCTTTTTATTGAAAGTTATTTTTTTAAACTGTGATATGCATAATATTTTTAACTTATGATTGATTCAGGATGTGTTACTAGTTTGTCGGTTCCTCCTGGAGGAGAATGTACAGAGCCTTATACTGCAACATGTGATAAAGATTGTCACGCCAAGGGATTTCAAACTGGACAATGCTATTCTCGACTTGAAAAGACGACTTGTTGTTGTTTTCATTAAAGAGTTATAATGTATCATTACAATCAAAATAAATAAAACACGCTCTTCAATTTAATTAGCTTTGGAATTTACAATATGCAAGAATAGTGTAATTCTGTAAAAGCAATGAGAATGATTACTAACAAGTACAATTCAAAATGAAGAACATTTGATACTATTTGTTAGGTGGTTTCTCCCAGTTTGGGCTTATTGGGTTGTGTTTAGTCCAAACTCATGTATGTGTAAGTGTCCATCTGTGTTGTAAGTCTATATAAGACATATGTTTGTGATGTGAATAAAATAATGGAACACTTTTACTCAACAAGTGGTATCCGAGCGGTTCAAATCCAACGGCCTTAAACGCTAAACCGTTTCTTTCCGTTACAACCGTCGCAACGGTTCTTGATCACCGTTTTCTCCTTTCGTCATCGTTTTTTTCTCTCTTGCAAAGCTTTTCTCACCGGAATCAATGGCGGAATCATCGAATTTCCTTCAACCTGCTATTCCCCGTTTTGACGGCTATTATGAGCACTGGTCTATGCTCATGGAAAATCTAATCCGATCGAAAGAGTTTTGGGATCTGATCGAGACTGGTGTCGTCACAGCGCCGACGAATGCCACGGCGGAGCAGAGAAAAATAGCAGAGGAGAGCAAATTGCGCGATTTGAAGGTAAAAAATTACCTATTTCAATCTATCGATCGATCTATCTTGGAAACAATTTTAAATCGTGAATCTGCGAAAGATATTTGGGATGCAATGAGACGCAAGTACCAAGGTTCAACGAAGGTAAAGCGTGCTCAATTGCAGACGCTGCGTCGCGAATTCGAGATTCTTGCCATGAGGGAGGATGAATCGGTCAATGAGTATTTTGCAAGAACCTTGGCCATAGCCAACCGAATGACAGCACATGGAGAAAGAATTGAACAGGTCATGGTTGTAGAAAAAATCTTGAGATCCATGCATGAAAAATTCAATTATGTGGTATGCTCAATCGAAGAATCAAATGATGTAACCACTCTTTCGATTGACGAACTACAGAGTAGTCTTCTTGTTCATGAGCAAAGAATGAGAGGTCACAAAGATTATCAAAAGGATCATAGTGATGATCAAGCTCTCAAGATGAGCAATTCTGGCAGAGGTGGAGGAAGAAGTGCCTCAAGAGGCCTAGGCAGAGGTTGGCAAAGCAAAGAATCAATAGAATGTTTTAAATGCCACAAACTTGGACATTATCGCAATGAATGTCCTGATTGGGAAGCGAACTATGCAGAACACAGAGAGGAGGAAGAAATGCTTCTCATGGCATATTCATATACAAAAGAAGATTTCATTAAGGGAATGTGGTACATTGACAGTGGATGTAGCAATCACATGACTGGAACCAAAGAATGGTTCTTTGATTTTGATGACAAATTTAGAGAGTCTGTCAAACTGGGAAACGATTCAAAAATGACAGTTATGGGAAGAGGGAATGTGAAGTTGAACATGGATGGCAAGATTCATGTCATCACCAATGTATATTATCTTCCTGGATTAAGCAATAATTTGCTCAGTGTTGGATAATTGCAACAGAGAGGCCTTACAACTGTTTTCAAAAACAATATGTGTCAACTGTTCCATGAAGAAAAGGGGCTAATTCTAACTACAAAGATGACATTCAATAAAATGTATATAGTGAAAGCCTCAATGATACTACCAAATTGTCTTCAAGCCACTGCCTTAGAAGAAACTACTCTTTGGCATCAGAGATATGCACATCTCAGCTTCCAAGGTTTGAAGACACTGATCACAAAGCAAATGGTGAAGGGCTTGCCAAATTTGAAGGAATCTGGTGAAAAATGTACTGATTGCTTGGTGGGGAAGCAACATCGAAGCAGCATTCCAAAGGAAGCAAATTGGAGAGCATCAAAAAAACTTGAATTAGTTCATTCAGATATCTGTGGACCGATTAATCCTCAATCAAATGGTGGAAATAGGTATTTCATCACATTCATTGATGACTTTACTAAAAAAACATGGATTTACTTCTTACAAAAGAAGTCAAGTGCCTTTGATGTGTTTAAAAAATTCAAGTCACTAGTTGAGAATGAATCGAGTTGTTTGATACAATGTCTTAGGACAGACAGGAGTGGTGAATACACTTCAAATGAATTTAATGAATTTTGTAAATCTCATGGTGTGAAAAGACAATTAACAACTGTCTATACTCCACAGCAAAATGGAGTGTCTGAAAGAAAAAATAGAACTGTTTTAAACATGGTTAGGAGTATGATCTCAGCTAGAAGTGTACCTAAGAAATTTTGGCCTGAAGCTGCTAAATGGGCCACATATGTTATGAACAGGTGTCCTACACATGCTGTTAAAAATGTTACTCCAGAAGAAGCATGGAGTGGAATCAAGCCTTCTGTACATCACTTCAGAGTATTTGGTTGCTTGGCTCATGCTCACATACCTGATGTTCACAGGAAAAAGCTGGATAACAAGAGCATTGCATGTGTGTTTCTTGGTGTTAGTGAAGAATCAAAGGCATACAAGTTATATAATCCCATTGAAAGAAAGATCATTGTAAGCAGGGTTGTAGTCTTTGAGGAATTAAAAGGGTGGAACTGGAATAAGCAAAATCCTGTCAAGCCAACTAATCATGTAAATGATGTTGAGGAGAGTGATGTAATAGACTTGCAGAATGATCACGAGACAATTGATGAACATGATGATGCTGAGCAAGTTCAAAATGATCATATTGGTCACCATGGTAGTAATGGAGAATCAAGTGATATGTCTTTGAAAAGTGATGAATCAGAAGCTGATAGTGACAATGCATTACCTCAAAGATTATGTCAAAGACCAAAACGGCCACCAGGTTATCTCAAAGATTATGTCACTGGGATAGAAAGTGTAGATAACCAAGATGAACATTTGCAAAATTTGGTTGTTGCTATGTTAAGCTCAAGTGAAGATCCTAGCTGCTATGAAGAAGCTAGCAAATCTGCTGGTTGGAAGAAAGCTATGGATAGTGAAATGCAGTCAATTGAAGCCAATGATACTTGGGAACTGAAATATGGAATTGATTATAATGAAGTCTTTGCACCAGTACCTTTGGAGTATCACAAGGGAGCAATGAACCAAGTTTATAAACTCAAGAAAGCCTTGTATGGCTTGAAACAAGCACCTAGAGCTTGGTATAGAAAAATTGAGTCCTACTTAGCTTGGTATAGAAAAATTGAGTCCTACTTCAATTCTGAAAATTTTGAGAAATGTCATCATGAGCCAACACTGTTTGTCAAACATGGGAGTGAAGGCAAGATTCTAATAGTCAGCTTATATGTTGATGACCTCATATACACTGGCAATGATAAATGTATGATTGAACAATTCAAAAGATCCATGAGAGATAGGTTTGCCATGACTGATCTTGGCAAAATGAAGTATTTTTTGGATATTGAAGTTAATCGATGTGAACAAGGAATTTTCATTTGTCAACATAAATATGCTTCAGAAATACTAACAAGATTTGGTATGGAAGATTGTAACTCAATATGTAGCTCAATTGTGTCTGGAAACAAGTTAGTAAAGGATGAAAAAGGAGAAGTTGCAGATACTACTGTGTACAAGAAGATGATTGGATGCTTAATGTATTCTCTGGCTACTAGACCAGATATAACTTTTGGATGCTTAATGTATCCTCTGGCTACTAGACCAGATATAACTTTCTCTGTGTGCTTGGCTGCAAGGTGCATGACAAAGGCCCTGAAGCTTGAAACCTTCTGCAAGTTAAGAGAGGAACTAGGGATATGTGATGTTACGTCCATCAAATGAGATATTTGATGTATGTTTATCTTTGTTTTGTGTCTTATTGTCTGTATTGCAATCTGTTTTTTGTTGTTTCTGGTTATGTCTTGTATGTGTTAAATTGATCTTTTGTCATGGAGATCAATTTAAGGGAGGATTTGTTAGGTGGTTTCTCCCAGTTTGGGCTTATTGGGTTGTGTTTAGTCCAAGCCCATGTATGTGTAAGTGTCCATCTGTGTTGTAAGTCTATATAAGACATATGTTTGTGATGTGAATAAAATAATGGAACACTTTTACTCAACACTATTACTGCATAAATTAGTGCAGACATTTTTCTGTTCATGAATAAGACGGATATGCCTTCTTTCTTTTTTTATGGCAATACAATTATTGTCCACAATATTATGATGAATCAACAAGTTATCCATCACAAATTAAGTCCCTAAAACAAGCTATATGGAGTAGAGTTTTCACCTGGTTTCAATATCCACAGAAGTGAAAAATACATGTGATACCCACAACTAATTTATTCTTATTGGTTGATGGATAAATATTCCTTATTTATGGCTAGGTTAAAAAAAAAACCTTAAAAAGTATGACACAACCTAAGAGTATATATAAACATCTTACGCAAGTTGTAATTTTATCTTCAATTGAAATTATATTACAAACTATAATAAATAATAATATAAATATTATTTATTATTTATATTTAGTCAAGTAAATCGATTTGTTAGCCCTACTAGTATGAGGTAGCACCAATGGCACACGTACACCCGTACTTTAACTCCTTGTTGGAGTTGTTTAACCCCTATGAAATATAGGACGCAGTACTAGTGTAGCAAAAAAAAATTGGATAACATAAACTTAAAAAAAAAACAAAAAGGATTTTAGATAAATTAGTCTTGTGTTTTTTAATCAATTAGTATGACTCTAACATGAATGTGATATATCATAGATCATTGACGTAACCTATTTAACACCTTTTTTTTTTATAAGATATTTCACACGTTTTTTCTTTGACAAGACTATTTCCATTACTATAGTCTATAGACCATAATGTTATTGAGTTCAATATTTATTTTTCCTCCTTTTATTAGTAAATATTTTGACTTCTTTTTTTCGTGAAAACAAGTGCACGCCAACTATTTTGGCTTCCAATTTTGTAGTAGAAATAAGCTCAAGTTTTGCAAATATTGTTTGAATAATGAAATAAGAGCACTCATACATAATTTTAGAACCGACTCAAAGATAGCAACCTTAACCTTCAAGATTTGGAAGATCCGTGAGCATAACATTCATTTGATGGTCAACAAAGTGATCCTCAATGTGAACAGTAAGCAAATGGCTCTTTCGAAGCAAGCGGTAACTGAATTCGACCGACAACATTTAAATGAAATCAGACACCCATTTACCATAATCGACACGGAAGCGAATTATTCATCATTATCTATTTAACAATTGATTAATGTATTCGTTTGGTTTAATATTTCTTTTCTAACTGGTAATAAAAATTAACAAATTTAATTTTTATTGAGATACTATTTATTTTATATAAAATTTATTAATTTAAATTTTAAAAATAATAAATACGATAAATTTCCATTTAAGTAAATATTTTAGATTTTTACAATTGCCTTGATATTATTTTTAATCTTGAACCAACCTCTGGATAACTTTAACTTTAAAAAAGTAAATCCTCCGGAATAAAAACAAATAAATAGTATCATATTGTATGCCTAGTTATATTACCATGCTGATGCTAATTAATTTAGATGTTGATTTTAGTCATGCATCACAACAGATCCGGATTCCATGCAGTTTCATGTAGTACTAAATCGCAGCCTTCCATTTAAAATTGGCCGATTCTGATATTACACACAATTTTGTAAAATAATTTCAACCGTCGATTCTAAATCGAATGTTCCATATCATCAGTTACTACGTGACACAGTAACGGCATAAAATCTTGCTCCATCACAACATAGCACATGTTAAAGTAGGACCAATGAACCACTAGTGGCATTGCATTCATGAGATACTAAAGATTCCCTATCAACATTTGTAGTTGGTTATACAAACTTGGATTCACTTCGGTTTCTCTAGACTCTTAAGTTGATTTGCAATCCAAGTTTTCCAATGGAATTAATGATTTTTACTTTCTTCTTAAAATACAATAATTTAATATGTAAATTCTTATATATAAAGAAATATTCCATCCAGCTGATCTTGATGGACATGGAAGCTATGGTGGGGTTCATTTTTTGGTAACATGTCCAAGTCAAATTGAAAATTGATGATGACCCTTCTTGCATATTTCTTCTCTTCTATATGTCTTTATTTTGCTTGTATATATGTATTGCATTTGTTTCCTTATGTTTACATATTCTGGAAGATTGTGGTGTGATGTACTTAAGCACGTGTACAAAAGTTTCAAATATAACTATGAGAAACACTATATAAGTTCCCAATAAGTTTGACTTTTTATGTGTTTGTGTTAAGTGTCAAAACTCATAATATTTATTGATTTGTTTTATAAGTAAATTTAAATGGAAAACCAAACTATTTGTAAATGAGTTTTTCTCAACGAAATTAGTTAGTTTAGTTATTTTCACCTATTTTTTTTATCACTTTTGTGTTGAACTATTGTGGCTTGCACAACAAGCAAGACAGTTTGTTAGTAGTTTAGAACTAACTTGCCCGACAAGCAAGCTAGTTAGTTAGTAGTTTTCAGTTAGTTTGTTATGTAGAGTGATCTTAGGGAATTCAGTTAGCTTGTATTCCTATATAATAAGCCTCTTGGCATGTAACTAAACATTGATTTGAATGCAAAAAGCCATTTTTCTCCAACAAGTGGTATCATCGCCACATCTGGTGGTGCATTCAATCAGAAATCCAGGGAAACACTGTGTGAGCTTGAGTTTTTTGTTTGACATTTCTTCTTGAGGGAGGGAATCGTGTGTGGGGGTGCATACACAACATCTTGGTGTGTTCTTTAAACTCAATTGGTGATTTCTTGAAGGTTCTTCAATGGCGGAGAACAAGGATTTTGGTTTTCCAATACCAAAATTTGATGGTCACTATGATCATTGGAGCATGTTGATGGAGAACTTGCTTCAATCGAAGGAATATTGGAGCATTGTAGAAACAGGTGTGCCAATTCTTGCAGCAAATGCTAATGCTGAACAAACAAGAATTGTTAATGAAGCAAGATTGAAGGATCTCAAAGCCAAGAATTATTTGTTTCAAGCAATTGATAGAACAATCATTGAAACAATTCTTGACAAATCTTCATCAAAGGCAATTTGGGATTCCATGAAGCACAAGTATCAAGGATCAACTAAAGTCAAGAGGGCTCAGTTGCAGGCTTTGAGAGGAGAATTTGAAATCTTGCGTATGAAAGATGATGAATCAGTGAATGATTACTTTGGAAGAGTTCTTGCCACTGTCAACAAGATGAAGATTCAAGGAGAAACAATGGAACAACGCATTGTGGTTGAGAAAATTCTTAGATCCATGACTAGAAGATTTAACTATGTGGTATGTGCTATAGAAGAATCAAATAATGTGGAGACTTTGTCTATTGATGAACTCCAAGGATCTTTGTTGGTTCATGAGCAGAAGATGAAACCAGCAAAAGAAGAAGATCAAGCCTTAAAGATCACACATGGAGGTGGAAACTCAACTAGGGGCAGAGGTCGTGGTGGCAGAACTAACCAAGGAAGAGGTAAAAGATTGAATAAAGAAAGCATAGAATGTTATAAATGTCATAAACTTGGTCACTTTCAATATGAATGTCCTGATAGTGAAGATTATGCAAATTATGCCGACTATAATGAAAGTAGAGAGGTTTTGCTGATGGCATTTGATAGATCTTTAACCAACAGTGCAAAGAGTAAAATTTGGTATCTAGATTCAGGTTGTAGTAACCATATGTGTGGAATTAAGGAATGGTTCTTTGATCTTGATACAAATTTTAGAGAAACTGTAAGATTGGGGGATAACTCACAAATGAGTGTGATGGGAAGAGGCAATGTCAAGCTGCAAATGAATGGTTTGACACAAGTCATCACTGCAGTATATTACATCCCTGAGTTGAAAAATAATCTGCTGAGTATAGGACAACTTCAAAAGAAAAATCTCACTTTTGTGTTCAAGAATAACTGGTGTAAAGTTTACCATCAAGAAGAGGGATTGATTATGTCTTCTCAAATTGCTTCCAACAATCTCTATCCCATTATCACTGAAGCAAAGATGGCATGTTTTCAAGAGAAAATTGAAGACATGAATCATCTGTGGCACTGCAGGTATGGCCACCTTAACTACAAAGGTCTGCAACTCTTGAATCAAAAGAACATGGTAAGAGACTTACCTAAGATAGAAGACTCAAAACTTGTGTGTGAAGATTGCTTAATTGGAAAGCAACACAGAGACAGCATTCCAAAGACTAGTAATTGGAAATCAACAAAGAGGTTAGAATTGATTCACTCTGACATATGTGGTCCCATAACTCCTTCATCCAACAGTGACAACAAATATGTACTTACTTTTATTGATGATTTCAGTAGGAAAACTTGGGTGTACTTTCTGAAAAATAAATCAAGTGCCTTTGACTACTTTAAAAAGTTCAAAAGCATGGTGGAGAAGGAAACTGGTGAAGCTATCTGCTGCTTGAGAACTGATAGAGGAGGTGAATTCAACTCCAATGAATTCAAAGAATTTTGTGAAGAAAATGGTATCAAAAGACAGCTCACTGCAGCTTACACACCACAACAGAATGGGATAGCAGAGAGAAAGAATAGAACCATTATGGATATGGTAAGAAGCATGTTGGCAAGCAAAAGTATACCTAAAGAATTCTGGCCTGAAGCAGTCAATTGGGCTATATATGTGCTAAATAGAAGTCCTGCAGCTGCTATACCTGACAAAACACCTGAAGAAGCATGGAGTTTCAACAAGCCAACTGTGAAACACTTCAAGGTCTTTGGATGCATTGCATACACACATGTTCCAGATGCTCAAAGAAAAAAGCTAGATGATAAGAGTATAAAGTGTATTTTTCTTGGAATCAGTGAAGAATCTAAGGCATATAGACTCTACCATCCACCAACAAAAAGAATCATTATTAGCAGGGATGTGAAGTTTGCTGAACAAGAAAAATGGAAATGGAATGGCTCAAAAGATCCTGCCAACACTATGAGTACAGACAGTGATGAAGAAACAGGTGGAGGAGACAATGTGAATGAAGAACTTACTGACAACACACAGGAAGATACATCTGCAGATGAACCAATCATTGAACACACAGATACCTCTACTACAACAAATGCAAGTGCTTCTAATTCAAACTTGAATCAAGGGAGAATTAGAAAGCCACCATCATGGCATGCTGATTATGATACTACAATGGATGAAGAGGATTTTATAGATGAAGAATCTATGAATTTGATAGTCTTTGGTCCCTGTGTTCAAGAAGATCCTGTAAAATTTGAAGATGCAGAGAAAAGTCAAAAATGGAAAGCTGCTATGAAAAATGAAATTGAATCTATAGAGAGAAACAACACTTGGGAACTCACTGACCTCCCTAAAGGAGCCAAAGTTATTGGAGTTAAATGGATATACAAGACCAAGTTAAATGAAAAAGGAGAAATTGAAAAATTCAAAGCTAGACTGGTAGCCAAAGGGTATGCTCAGAAATATGGTACTGACTACAAGGAGGTGTTTGCACCTGTGGCTAGATGGGACACAATAAGATGTTTATTAGCTATTGCAGCAATGAAGGGGTGGATAGTATACCAACTAGATGTGAAGAGTGCTTTCCTCCATGGAGAATTAAATGAGACAGTTTATGTAGAACAACCTTTAGGCTACATAAAGGAAGGAAGTGAGAACAAAGTTTATAGACTTCACAAAGCACTATATGGATTGAAACAAGCTCCAAGAGCTTGGTATAGCAAAATTGAGCAATACTTCACTAAGGAAGGATTTGAGAAATGCCCTCATGAGCACACTTTATTTGTAAAGAGAGATGGTGATACTGATTTGTTGATCATCAGCCTCTATGTTGATGACTTGATTTTTACTGGAAACAATAGTGTTATGGTCAAAAGATTCAAGGAATCTATGATGAAAACTTTTGACATGACAGATTTGGGAAAAATGAGGCACTTTCTTGGCATTGAAGTAATTCAAAGTGAAAAAGGAATTTTTGTATGTCAGCAAAGATATGCTAAAGAGGTATTAGAAAGATTCAAGATGGATAAAAGTAATGCTGTGTGTAGCCCTATAGTAACTGGTACTAAACTCTCAAAGCATGATAAAGGTGAAGAAGTAAATCCTACACAGTTCAAACAAATTGTAGGAAGCTTGATGTATTTGACTGCTACTAGACCAGATCTGATGTTTGCTGTACACATGATAGCTAGATTCATGGAACACCCTGTTGAAACTCACATGATGGCAGCCAAACGAATACTAAGGTACATAAGAAACACTCTTGAGGTTGGAATTCTCTACAGGAAGGACAATCAAACTGAACTCATAGCTTATTCTGATAGTGATTATGGTGGAGATGTGGATGATAGAAAGAGTACATCAGGATATGTATTCATGCTTGGATCAGGTGCAGTATCATGGTCATCAAGGAAACAACCTATTGTCACACTATCTACTACAGAAGCTGAATTCATTGCTGCAGCACATTGTGTATGTCAAGGAATCTGGTTGAAAAGAATACTTGAAAGTATGGGTTTGAAGCAGCAAAAGTGTCTAGATGTTTTCTGTGATAACAGCTCAACTATCAAATTGAGCAAAAACCCTGTGCTTCATGGAAGGAGTAAACATATAGATATAAGATTTCATTTCTTAAGAAATCTGAGTTGTGAAGGAATTGTTGAATTAAAGCATTGTGCTTCTCAAAATCAAATTGCTGACATAATGACAAAAGCTTTGAAGTTGGAATCGTTTGAAAAGCTGAAACAGATGATGGGCTTGTGCAGCAGCTCAAATATAGAAGAAGATGTAAACTTAGTGGATCAGCACAACTAAGTTTAAGGGAGGGAATGTTGAACTATTGTGGCTTGCACAACAAGCAAGACAGTTTGTTAGTAGTTTAGAACTAACTTGCCCGACAAGCAAGCTAGTTAGTTAGTAGTTTTCAGTTAGTTTGTTATGTAGAGTGATCTTAGGGAATTCAGTTAGCTTGTATTCCTATATAATAAGCCTCTTGGCATGTAACTAAACATTGATTTGAATGCAAAAAGCCATTTTTCTCCAACATTTTGTAGAATATTGGAGTTAAATAGATAATGAGCTTAACAGAACCAAGATTCCAAGTCTCATTCTCACTAAGCGAGCACAACGAGGTCAAAGCAAGACAAGTCAGAAAGGAACAAAGTTTTAAGGTAGATGACTTCGCTAAGCAAAACAACAGCGAGCAACAAATGTTGGAATGCTTGGAATTTAGAAATCAAGGCAACTTTCTAGGTGAGCAACAAAGGTAAAAGCGTAGAGTTTAGAATGCATCATAGTTTCTGCTTAAATTTTTTTACTAAGCTAGCGGTAAATCGCTAAGCGAATCTAGACGGTTTAGTAGCTAGACATCAAGATGTTGTGGCATTTCCCTCCACTTGAAGAAACGCCCATTCGCTAAGCGAGACGATTTTGACAAGCAAATGTACACTTTTTGAGTTAATAAAAATAGACTTTAGAATTTTTATTATAAAAAAAAAAAAAAAAAAATTGAAACCCATATCAACAAAAAAATACAAGAAATTTCAACAAATTCATATAAACCAAACTCAATCTTAGAACAATAAAAAAGCTCATATTTGTTATGCCAAGAGAAATTTGTTGTTGTGCTCTCTGTAATTTTTCTAAAGGTTTATTGTGAACTTAGGGATTTTGATTTTTCTAGGGTTTAACTTAGGGATTTTGTGTTCTCTAGAAAATTTGAAGGAACCTGATGAAGATTTCTTATCTTTTTTTTGGATTTTTTTTAATAAAAATATATTTAAAAAATGAGAAAAAAGACCGAAATGTTACAAATAGATAAGATAAAAGATCTAAACGGGATAAAAAAAGATAAAGAACTAAAGTGTTACAAATAAATAAGATAAAGGACATATGGTATAATTTTTCCTTTTTTTCTTTTACCGTCTTACGAGTTTCCCAAACACTATCCGCTAATTAAGTAGCGGAAGCTGTTTTTTCCTCAAATTTCTCATTTTTACTCATCCGTTAGGACCGGGCTCAGGCCATACTTTTTGGGCCCATTTTTCATATGAGCTTTTTAGTCCGGCCCGATGTAATCCAAAGTTCACTCGGGCCAGCCCGAAATGGGCAAGGTGGCCCATTTTCTCTAATCCAAACATTAATGTATGTCATCGTTATAATTTTAAATTTGTTTAAATATTAATCTATAATAGACAACTTGTAAAAATAGTTCACATTAGAATTTACCTAAAATTGCATATAACCAAATTATAGACTTTTCTTTTTTCACAAAGCCAAATTATAGACTTAATCAATCAATCATCTCACTCAAGTAAAATAAATAATTTAATCATTTCAATACTATGTTATACTTTTCTCTTTCGTCTTTTTCATATGATCACAACATTCCACTTAATTTCTTGAAAGAGTGGATGGTTTTGATTAACACTGAAGACTAATGTTAATAAATACAAATGAATTATTTGCATTTCCAAATGATCATGATATGATTGAGATTATCATTTTGGTCCCCCTAAATTCAAAGTGATAGTCTATCGGCCATACGTGTCAGCTAGATTAATCTCATGTTTCCAAGTCCTAAGCATAACTTAACTTGGTCAAACTCATGAAAATAACAAAATGACTCAAAGGTAAAATCTACCTTTAATTCCAACATTGACATGTATTGATTGAATTTTGTAACCATACTAGGAAAAATTGTATATACTCTTTAGATGAGTGTATCTTTCTTGTAAATGTCAATTACTAACTAATTAAGTTTAGCTTAACTAATGACATGGTTTGCCAAATTCATACTCAACTATGTATGTTAATACACATGTTTGATGTTTGATTTACTTGATTCTTATATTATCTAATTAGAGACATGATAAGTAGAAAAAATTAATTAGATCTTTGAATAATCTTTGGTGCCATTTTTTCCATTTGATTGGACAAGATTAGTAATCATGCATTTCACTAGGAAATGCCTTTTGTCCCTACCATAAAAGCTGAAATAGGTTTTGCTTTTTATCTAAGCCTCTAATAAATCGAGCAACTAATTTGAGAATTTTTGTTGTTGTTGTGAATATTATGTCTTGCTTGCGCATCCATGATGAATGAGGGTGCAAGGTGCTATATGACAATTCTTTATACTAACCCTTGAAAGTAGATAATAAAACTATAGTCATATGGAAAATGAAAATAATGTATTTGACATCTAGACAATTTAGACTACGTACTGGCCTAAGAATATATGGTCTTTATTCCAACATTGGTAATAGGTATAAAATTCAAATTTGGAATTTAGAGTAGAAGGAAGATTGGAATTTTTGTCTTCTGATCTTAATCTAATGAAAGTGGAATGATATTCCAATGGATTTTTGTGAGAAGCTTGTCGAGGAGAGGATAATTGGATTTGGATAATGACCGGACAATTAGTGTCGCTTGTGAACGAGATCGTAGAGTCTTGGAGGTTGAGATGAAGCTAAGCGAGAGTTTGCGAAAAGGATTTCCGCACATGTGAGTAGATGTTGTGTTTGAGCACATATAGTAAGGAGTTGAAGACAATGCCTAATGTAAGTGTCAAAGAACTAGTTGTAGTACCCAAAAGGTAAGAGTAAGTTGAGTAAGTATTTGTTATGGAACTTTTGTATTTTGAGTATTTTATGTGTTATGTGCTGGACCTTTGGGGGTCTAGACCACATGTTACGTGTTTATCGATGTCGAGTCGTCAGTGAAACTCCGCTCTGATTGTGACACGGGAAAAAGGTTGTATTTAGTATATAGTGTATTTAATGACTATTTGTATTTACTTTGAAAAATGTATCTTTATAAAGAGGATTTATTTTGTATAAACGAGTTTTACAAATTAATTACATTAGTATTATTTTGATGAAGAATGTAATACTCGAACCATGACTTTTATAATATCAAACATTATTTTGAAAAATATTTTACTTAAGGTAAAAATATATAAATAATGGGTTTGAGTGTTACAGTTATCAAACCTAGATGTTAGATATGATTGGAAGTGATAACTAACTTGGAAAAGATTTACTTGAAACTTTAAATCTTATAAAGTTTTTTTAAAACTAAATCGGCTTAATTAATAAAATGGTCCCTTAAAGACATTTTTGGTTTCATATTGGTCCCTTAAAGAAAAAAAGGTCTAAATAGGTCCCTTAAAGAAAAAAAGGTCCGAATAGGTCCCTTAAAGACATATCCGTTAATCAGTTTGGTCCTATTTAGACCTCTTTTTAGGGACCAAACTGATTAACGGAGATGTCTTTAAGGGACCTATTCGGACTTTTTTTTCTTTAAGGGACCTATTTGGACCTTTTTTTCTTTAAGGGACCAATCTGAAACCAAAAATGTCTTTAAGGGACCATTTTATTAATTAAGCCAAACTAAATCCTATCATGATGCAACTAAAACTCAAGCAAATCTCAGGAGCTGCATCACTATATAAAGAGGCTCAAGCCAACGTTTCAAGTACGAGCGATATTTGAAGAATCTCTAGATAGGGTAGTTGCGAGTCAAAACACTTGTGCAGTTGCATAAGTTCACCTTCTCTAATATTAGAGTTAGGTCGTTTTGGATGGTCTTCATCACATTACCAAAAGAAGAAGTTTATAATCGCTCAGGTGAGTGATTAGAGGAAAGTGAGTCGGGTCTCGTATTTACGGGGAGTGAACTCTTAAGTAGAATGAAATTAGGATTAGGAATTGGCGTTGGGAACAACATAGAGAGTTGTTGTTACTTGTAATAATACTAAGTACTAATTTGAAATAGTGGATTTTTTTTCCTGGATTGGATTACGTTGAATTGGAATGAAAATAACATATGACAATAGCACAAAGTTATCTTTTAATCTCAGCCCTCATTTCCATAAAAAATAATTCTTATTAAAATAATATAATTAAATTAAAAAATTAATTGGAAAAAAAAAAAAACTTTGCTTCCTCCCTATCTCATGTCTTTAAAATAGTAGGTTGTAAAATTGAATGTTAGAAAAACAAATTTAATTACACTAATTAACCTTGTAAACCATTTCAACTATATACAAATAGAAAAAACTTTATTTCTAGTGCTCTAGATTTCTTTGAAAAAATACTTTCTATAGTGCTAAGTAGAAGTTTAGTGCCTAAACCTGTTTTAGTTATTTAATTGCAGTAAATGTTGATTACTATTCACTCGACTATGATAGGAGTAAAATTTGTCACATTATGTGTCGATTTATGATTTCTCGTTGCATAATGTTCTAATTGCTTCCCACTAATTTATTTATTAAACTTGTTTAATAATTCTTTGGATCCATTATTTTTCATTGTGCTTGCAAGTGATATGCCATTAAAACATAGCTAAAGGCATCTTACCTACTTCCTTGTCCAATCCCTAATTTTGGTAAACACCACATTAAGCACTAAGCATGATAATTTGTTATAGTTAACTATTTCTTTTACAATGTGATGTCAAGTAGTTTACAAAATTGACGGGTCTAGAATAAAATACTTGTAAATCCTAAAAGGCCTTCCAAAATCTAAGTTTCTTTTCATATATTCCTATTTATATATATAATAATTTATTTGGTTTATATTGTCTTCTACTACTCACATCCTTATCAATGTCTTAGTGAAGTGGAATGCCAGGTCAAAGGGCTGCATCTGCTCATATAAAGGTAGTGACACACTATTGCAAATTGAAACTATTAACTACTATCTTTGTCCCTGTTTTCTAAAATAATTGGGAAATATGTAATTAGTATTAATTATAATCATATTTATGATTATTTTACAACTATATATCTCACGATCGTTAGTTAGTTTAGTGTTGATTGACGTTTGACTTGACAGAGAAGATTACAGTTCGATTTCCTGCAACTGTGATCGGGACGAGGCTGAAACCACTTGATTTCATAACTGACCCCCGAACCAGATTAGGTAGTCCAACGGGCCGGATACTGATAGTGAAAAAAAACTATATATTGCATAAGCTCTAATACCATCTTAAAATTTTTCATCAGGTCTAACTTAACCTTATAAAACTTATTAAATAAAGATTACTATCTCAAGTATTTAGATATAGAATCCATTTAGATTGGCTAATTTTTTAGTTTATACAAAATAACTTATACAAATAAATAAATTTTTATATATTATTTATAATTTTGTATATGCGGACGACGCTCAAGTGCTTGAAGTGAAGCTTTAGAGTAAGAATGAATCATGCTCGGTCCTCTACATGAGGATGATATATATGATCCCCAGCGTGAAGCCAAGACCATAAATGTGATTACAGATCCAACATCCTCGCTATCAATGATTGTCGGAATAACTGCTAAAAAGCCAGGAGTAGTAGTAAATATCTATCATTCTGATATCGGTCGTTACAAAAGTGTCATCTTCTATAACCATTGAGTAGAATCGTGTGGCTTCGAACCAATAATTATGCTTATGTTTGTTTGAAGGTTGAAAAAATATGGATAAAAAGGTTTTCAGAAATCTGATAACTCATGTAACTTTCATATTTCTTAAGAATTGATTCTCATAAGAGAAGATGAAAATGTACATTTTCATGCAATTTTAAATTAGACGTACTATTACAAAAAAAAAAGTGATAAGTACCTATTTTTGTAAGAATGTAAAAATATGTGTCAAATACTTTTTTTGAAAAATATACCCATAAATTATATTGTCATACGCTCAAGTGCTTACTCCGGAGTATTTTTTTATTTTTATTTTTGAACAAGCATATTTTATATTCTTGAATAAATTATTTTTGAGAATTATTATTAAGTTTGTGAAACAAACACTCCTTCAAGGCACTAATAAATTATTGTTTTTAATACAAAATAATTTACTTTTTGTTTCTTTATTTAAATTTTAAAGACACTTCTAGGGAGGGAATGGATTGGTGATATTCCATTCTTTTATGTCGGCTTTCATTATTTAATTTCCAAATGTCATGTCTTTGTTGGTTTCAAAATCTTAAAAATCTGAGTTGAGCCATATTCAGCTAAGGACCTAGAGAGAAGCATTGTTTTCAAAGCACCATTTTTTTTACGATAAAATGGGTATAGCATTTTATTGATTAATTAAAATGTGTTAAATACAATTTAGGATATAAATTAAAATTTGAACATTAGCTAAAAATAAGGCTGTTGTAGTAAGGGCTTTGGTTGTCTAAATTTAGGACTATAGTTTTTATTTTCATATATACATAACCTACCCTTTGTAAGATTGAGTGTTAGGGGAAAACATTCCGTTGAATCTTAGAACATCTTAAAAGGATTTTTAGTAAATAGATTTTTATTTATTTTTTATTTTTGTCAAGTATCCTAGTGATTAAAAATTTCATTTTTAAGGTGAATAAGTGAAATGACCAGAGTTCAAATCTCGTCCCCTGCATATCTTACCAACTAAACTAAATTCATTTAACAAATTGATTTTTATCTTTAATTAAGACTTTTGTGATGTTCTTCAAAAACTCGTTTGTTCTTAATCAAACAGTTTAGATATATTGACCGCGTGTAATTACACCGGAGTAAATAAAAATTCATATTTTGGCCTATACTCAAGCGAAATTTTAGGCACTTTTCCTACACAATAAAAATAATCAAAACATCTTGACCAAAAAAAATCAAATCACTTTTGGTCTACTTGAATTCAGCTATATATATAACCACACGTCTTAACCAAAAAAAAAAAAATAACCCCACGTCATAATATTATTATATTGTAAAATATTTTTTAGAAAAAATTTCTCTTTTTGTACGTTGTTTGATTTATGTAGTCAATATCATCAAATAATAAGTACATTGTTGTTGTCATCGTCATTATCTAGTGTCCATTATGCAATAGCATCATAACCTCATTGTGTACTAAATTATTTTCAAATACAGTTAGTGACTTGGTGGAACAATTAGGGGTGGGAAAAAAACCAAAAACTAAACCGAATCATCAAACTAAACCGAACCAAACCAAAAAAACTGAACCATAACTAACGGTTTTAAAACTGAACTGAAACAATTCGGTTTGGTTCATGGTTATCAGTTTGGTTCGGTTTGGTTTAATGGTTCAGTTATTTTTAGTGAAAAATTAGTTATGAATTGGTTAAAAACCATAAAATCGAACCACTTTAATAGTTTGGTTCGGTTCAGTTTAAAAGACAAACAGTTCAGTTCGATTCGGTTACTATGAATTTTGAAAACAGTTTGGTTCAGTTCGGTTTGGTTTTCTTCCAAAACCGAACCATGCCCACCCCTGGAAACAATATAGTGCAAATAATAGTAAAATCCTGTTTAATTAGTTGACCTCTAATTCTCAATCATAATAATATGAATTTTGAACTATCAAAATTCTTTGAAGGAAGTTATAACTACTACTCCTCTTTTTTTTTTTTTATAGTATTTTTACTAGGAACCAAAAATGTTGCCAAAATTCAGACAGTAACATTTCTGATCATGACGCACAAATGAGGATATTATGTGGCAAGCAGCCTTTTGAATGTATGGACATGGAAAACACATTGCTAACAACCTCGTGCAAAAGTAAGGCAAAGATTTATCATAGTGTCCATTTCTAAATCAAAGCAAGATTATGGTTGTCTATTCAAAATCTTCCCATTTATTAACTTTCTCCTTCAAACTCATTTATCAACATAATAAGAAAAGATATTTTATTATAAAAATAATTTAATTTCTATTAATTCTGCTAATTGTGACTTGGTCTAATCCTACTAACTTCCTACTTCTCTTTTTTTTTTAAATTGAGTATTGAGTCCAACTCAACTCTTCAAAATCGGTTTGTAAGATGATGAGTACCCTCATTTATAAACACACGTCCGGGGATATAAACAGTGCGTGACTCAACATATCGTGAAGAGACTGAGTTTGGGTTCTCTCCATTTATTATCCCTCCATTTATTCTCTATTTGGAGAGAGATAGACACATTAAGAATTAGTGGGACCCATTAAAAGTGAGTCCCACTAATTTGTGGACCCCACTAATTTTTTCTTGTGTCTATCTCTCTCTAAATGGAGAATAAATGGAAAGATAATAAATGGAGGGAACCTGAACTCGAAGAGACTCTGATATCATCTTAGAATTGAGTATTGAACTTAATTCAACCCTACATAATATTTTTCTTCCTCTTTTTTATATAATTTTTTTCTTCCTCTTTTTTATATAATTATTCTCCAAAATATTGAGGAAAATAATTAATCTGAAAAACTATCCTTCTTTCCCCCTTTTTTTTTTGGTACAATTCTTTCCCCCTTTTCTATTTTCCAGTTTTTGGTAACGTCTTTCTCACTTCCGGTATTCATACCGAAAAACAAAGCTCTTAAATTCTAGAGAATTCGCACTTATGGAGCCCAGACCCTTAAGGACATCAGCTATGTCATTATTTACGATTTTGTAACTCGAGATTGTTTACTTCGTGGTTTTGGCAACATTAAATTACTACAATATAATATATTACATTCACTAATCTTTGATTTCTCTATTTTCTTTTAGAGGAATGCTATTTCAACATCAAATTTGGAGACAAAAATTTGACATCACCTTTTCTCCACACACAAGCACGAAATTCAATGCATGCAAATAATATTAAAAAAATATATATTTGTTGTATTTTTATTAGAAAATTGTGTCTGAATAACATTTTCCTTTCTTTTATTCTCGTTAATATATTTATTTAAATTTTATACTTATATGTTGTTTATTAGTATTATTTAGATTTAGATTTAGATGATTCTAGGCACAATTTTACAACAACCACAGATTTAGAAATTAGAATACTTATTTTGAAATATAGACCGCATAATTTCTATCCAACAACTATCGATATGTTAATAACATGAATGGAAAATTCGAATTCGTGATTATGTACCAAAAAAATAAAAAAATAAAAAATTCGTGATTTTGTTTTTAAGACTGCGATTAAGGGCGCATGCCAACTTTATTTTCCCACAATTCTCCACGATATCACAAATTGTGTCTTTTTTGGTTACCTATCACAAATTGTGTGTCCTGATCACGATTTTAAAACATTGAATATAACGTGACATAAAGTGTAAATTAAAAATATTAAAGTTGGAGTTTGATGAAGAGATAAGGCCTATATGATATTTCTATATGGGTAAGATTCTTGTGATTTTCATATAGATCTTGCCACTTGATTAATAATCCTATAAATCAAGGCATGCTTCAATTTGTGCAAATTGCATACCAATAAATTTGGCAGTTATGGTGGTTAATTAATGAAATAAGCTTTAACTTTATACTCCAAAATAATTTATATATATTCACTCTCATATATATGTATCACGGTGAGATATGAAAATGACTAGTTTTTTCATTTTGGCCACATCTGAATTTGATTGATGATAATTAAACTAGTCATGGTCCTGAAAATACTAGTAAAGTGATGAGGCAAGAAGCTTTTCTTCTTTCTACTATCTTTTTTAACACATTTACAATATTAGAAAATTTCCAAATTTGAAGCATAAAGTTTTATTTACTTTTGAATTTAATAACCATTGCATCAATTTGAGTAAACGAATTTTGCGAGCAAAACTCAACCCTACAAAATCAGTTTGTAAGGTGAAGATTGTTATCACTTATAAATACATATTCAGGACATCTCGCAATCAATATGAGACTTCTTAACACATTTCATCACGTCCAGTATTGTTGGGCTTAGTGCGTTGATATAAACGGTGAGTGTATTGATAACGAAAATCTGATAATAGGTGGTCTAACGAATCGTGGAGGAGACTCTGATATCATCTTATAATTGAGACTTGAGTCTAACTTAACCCTACAAAACTAACTTGTAAAGTAAGGATTATCTTTACTCTATAAACATATATTTAGGTCATCTGACAACCAATGTAATACTTCTTAACAATAGGTTTTGGTTTTTGTAGTTATAATTTTAAGATCAAATAATATCATAATATTGCAAGATAGGCAAAATTGATTAATTAGATGTATATGCAAAAAAATTGTTATCATCGAACATTTTTAATGATAAAAACTAAAACCACTACAATGAATAGCAATTAAGAACCTTGTACTATGAGTTCAACTTTCCAACCATTTTTATGTGACCTGACCTTGCAGTACAAGTACTAAGCAATAACTCTGCACCCCCTCCCCCCCCCCCCCCCCTCCCCCGTTACTACTATGAAGGTGCAAAGTGGGTACCACCTTGATCTCTCTTTTTTCCTTGTTGTGTATGCAAGCATATTCTCTCACGGCTTCTTCCATATGGACGTGCCTTTGTACTCGTACTTACATTTTTTTTTTGAAGAAGTTAAATTAATCCCCTTAAATTGATATTAGAGAGAATCGAACTTAAAATTTAAGGAGGAGCATACTCGCAGATCCCAAGTCAATATCACCGAACCAATCCAAGTGGGTTCATACTCACATGAATTGTTTAAGGGACTTCATTCCAATTTTCATATAAATTACCGTTTATAGTTTATGAGTAAAAATGTAACTAAATATCATTTAGGGTTTTCAAAAGTAAAAGGAAAATTAATTGTAAAAGGGTTTGGAAAACAATAGTTGGAAAAGTGTTGGAACAACGATTTATTCAATTAGGATCTAACGTTTGTGACTGATGAGTGTTGACATGACATATGTGAGCAAAGTTATACCTTGTTGTGTATGTCTATAACTTTAACGTTAAATGTGAAATAGTGGATAAGTTATTCTTATGTCTAGGTTGACTTAACTCGTTTTAGTTCAAAAAAGCTTGTTTTGTATTCTCAATTCTCACTGTGGCCTTAAGGCTTATGTCTCTTAAGTAAGAAGTATGTATTCATCCTCTACTTAACCATATTAGCTACGTTTTTTAATTTCATTTATTACTAGATGTCTCATAATAATAATTTTGTGTTCAGATCTAAGTTGATTGATCATAGATACAAACATAAAACATTAAATCAAAAGAACTAAAGATGCATAAAAACACAAATCATATCACACATAAATAACATTAACTATCATTGAACTTCATAATTCCAACAAGAGTTTTAGCTCATAGTGAGCTTAACATCACAAACAATCAGAATCATAGATTATACACATCATAAATGGTAAACAATGTAAACCTAAAAGCACATCAACCAAGTAACGATCTTTCAACCACTAAAGTCAGAAGCGTCGTGCCTCAAGTTATCAAAATCGCAACAAAATGGATTGAAATGTTGGTGTGACAACGAAGCCAATTGTTGCTCCTTTCCTTCTCTTCTTCTGCACACTGAACTATAGTTTTTAGGCTCTTTAAATATGCATCAACATTGGATCATGAGCTAATTCTCATTGTATAATGACATCCCAAAAGGATAAAGCATATTCCATCATTTGGATATAGTCCTAAAATAGAGTATATTCCTTTTGCATTGCCAGCGCATGAAGTTTTGATTGAGCTTTGAGGTCTTTTCATTTGTGGCTCTTATGGTCTATTTTGACACTAGTTATCACCTTAGATAACTATTTACATTGTAATGACGCTAAGTCCAAATTACATAACTTGACTAAAAAACATCAAAATGACTCAAAACATTTAATGATCACCATATTGACAGGGAATAATCTCAGTATCAGGAGCTTATTACGTCAATATAGTGAGTTATCATAACTCTATTTGGTTAATAGGTACGAATAAAAATATTTCTTATTGGACCGATAATTGGTTGAGTTCTTCGCTAGTTGAAATTCTTCAACTACCTCGGCAAGCTTATTCTCTTTTGCAAGCTAAAGTTGCCTCTTTTAATGGCAGTTGGGTTGTCCTTACTCGTCTTTAAGTTTGAAAAGTCAACAGGTTATCATTATGCAGACCTCTCTGCATGATCAGTTGGTTTTGCGTAATTCAAAAGATGGTATTCTCACTGCAAAATTAGCTTATAACCATCTCTTTCCACCTCCTATGGATGTTCCCTGAACATCTTGGTTATGCATAAGAATGTTCTTTGTTTGCAATCTTTTGTGGTTTGGCGTTGCTTTCATAACTAAATGTTGAAGGATGAGGACTTAGTTAAATGCGGTTATGTTATAGTATCGGCTTATGCTTTATGTCTACCTAATTTAGAAACTACTTCTCATATATTTTTCAGTTGACCATTCTGGATTCATTTGTGGAACCTAGCTGTCATCTCTGTTACTAAATCCTTTGGATTGTTCGAGTTTTAATTCTTTATTTCAGAGTTGTCTTCTTGGGTGGAGTGATTATCTCTGTAATCTAGTTGTTGCTTCTGATGACAGCCAATTATATGACATTTTTAGTATTAGAATAGAGTAGTTTTTATAGTAAATAAAGACCAAAAGCAAGCAAATATCGGGAAAAGTGAAGACACAAGGACCAGAAGCAAGAAAAGTGGAAAAAACAGCAAAAAAGGGCAAAAATGGAATAGAGCAGCGCACCATCGTACCCATGATGAGGTTCAACGTGAAGCGATGAGAAGATTGATAAAATTGAAGAAAATCTGCTAAAAATCTTTACCATCGTGGCACGATGGCTTGTCATCCTAGCACGATGATGACTTGAAAAATAAGTAGAAAATTCCGAGTAAGTCTTCCATCGCACCACGATATGATCCATCGTGGCCACGATGAGGCAAAATTACACGCCATCGTGGCCACGATGGGTGCGATAGATGCGCAGAAAAAGCTCAAACCCAGCTGTAAAACTATAAATAGAGTCTTCCTCCTTCACTATTATTCATTCAGAAATATTGAGAACAATTCAATATTCACAAGAGAGTTAGGAGAACTCTAAGGAGGAGGCCAAGGAACTCTAATGCCAACAAGGTTCTTTTCTTTCTGTCTTTGTAATTTATTTTTCCTAGGTTAGGTGGAGTCGAGAAACTCCCTTACGAATGATTGGTTGTATTATTTATAATATTTATAAATTTTAGTTATTTCTATTCAAACTCTTTTGTTGTCTGGTTTTAGTTATTTTAATATTGATCACATTAGAATAAAATCTAAGGACCTAGTGGATATCGCATAGGAAACGAAGCTAGTAATCCCGATCGAAGGACAGCATATTAAGGCCTACATGAGACCATTAAATTCAGTATCTGCCGTCTTAGTATAGGATTGGAAAGAACGTTAATTTCTTCCTTGCAGGGTTTGTGACTAGTTTAGGGCATACGTGACATCTTATAATTTAGGGGTCCCCAAGGCGATGAGACCATAGTTTAAACGAAAAAGTGGAGTTTTGTATGATGGTGTCTAAATAAAGATATAGCAACCTTAAACTAGGCCCTGTAAAAGCTTGTAATAGAAATAAGACAGAACGTACTTCATACCTATTTTCAAGAGTCTAAATCCTTAAAAAGGAAAATAATTAAGTCACCAAGCAGGAGTAAGGGAGTGATCCGACCACACTTAACCACCCTGTGTGGTCACACACATACCTTTTATTTTCCGCAATTTACTTTTCTGTCATTTATTTCCTACATTTTACTAAAGTATCCGCAAAGATACCTTCTTAAACAAACAAAGCGAAGACAACTATTAATATTCCTAAGCGAAACTAGTAACCCTGGCACAATCCTTGTGGAGAACGATAAACTTACTACTTTATTACTTGGTAGCGATCCTGTGCACTTGTAGAACCACCGTCAGATGGCAAAAATTGGTAACCGGATTAATAACGCTAATATTACAGTTCATTATGGCAAAGATGAAGATATCCACATCGGTTGTTACGGGTGCACCATTGTTAGATGGCTACACAATGGACTCTCCTTTAAAGCGTCGTATCCTTCACAATTTGTCTTTAGCGTATAAGATCCGTAATTGTAGGACATTTATGATCTTGTTGAAAGCGCCAATGTTCCTTTGGATGAAAGTTAACATTGATGGGTCGATTAGTAATGTGATGTTTTTGGCTACTTGTGGAGCCATTTTTTGTGATTATCTAGCAAACCACCTGGTCTGTTTTGCTAGAATGCTTGGACAACTCTCAGTTATGTGTGCGAAACTTATGGCTATCATTATTACCATCGAGATATCACGCCGTCGTGTGTCTCCAAATTTGTAGATTGAAAGTGATTCCATAACCTCTCTTGGTGATCTTAATAACAAGGATATTGTTCCTTGGGATTTGCAGAATCATTGGAGTATTTGTATGTCGCTAAATATGAACATTATTTGTTCGCATATTTACGGGGAAAGTAATTGTTATGTTGATAGAATGCTCACCGTGGTCATTTGATTCATAATTATATGTGGTGGAACTTTGTGCCTCCCTTTGGTCGAGAACATGACAAGATGGGGCTTCCTTGCTATTGTATGATTAGATATTTTGTCTATTAGTTTCTCTATGCTTTTCTTCTTTTTGAGGTAAGGTTTAGTCCCCTATGTATATTTTTTTCTTCTTATATATAGGAATTGTATCAAAACGGGCTACCCGTATAGGGCCGGGTTCGGGTAATGTTTTTAGAGCCCATATTAAATATGGATTTTTTTATCTGACCTGATAATGCCTGAAGCCCACCCGAACAAACCCATTTAAAGTCGAGTAGCCTATAATAGCTCTATTCAACTTCACATGGCCCCTTCTCAAGGCAGCTGCGACCTTCTCTTGAGTGAACTTTCATATTAAAAACTAGCTTACTTTCTTAGCATAAATTTAAGCATATGTAGTATGTTTTGGTTTTTAATTTCCTTGTCCAAGGTATATAACAATTCTAGTGTTATGTCTAGCCGTGTATTTCAGGTGGTATCAACATAAATTACATTTCTTTGGTATATGATGGAGGGTAATATAAAAAATACATTGCTTCCTTACAAGGGTATATATGTAAATCTATTAAGGATATGTATACTTAGTGATGAAAATAAATAAGTGGTGTGGTCCTATTAGTTGTAGAATTATGACAAGCTGTTTTGGTTAAAAACTCAATGACCCCACATTCAACTAAGCCTTTAATTTCTTTGTTCCCATACCTTTGTTCACCTTTAAAAACACTCTCATTTGCCTCTTTTGTTATAACCAAGTCACAAATTTCATCTCTTTCTTGAACCTTCCTTTGTTTTTCTTTTTCTCCTTTTTCTCTTTGTCAAAGAAGTGAAGTGGCTTTGAGAGAAAGAAAAGAAAAAAAGGTGCATGTTGAACAAGATGGAGAAGCAGGGCACGTGCAATACTAACTCATGAACACACATCAATGATGGAAGCTTAAGTGAATACAAAGAGAATCTACATTCTTTTATGTTTCATTTTTTAATTGAGTTAGTTCTTCATGTGCCCCTCTTCCCCATCATGACAACAACACCTAATACACTACATTTGGAAATGCTAAAGGATTATGTTCTAAAACATAGCAACAAATTCAAATTGCTTATGATACACATAGAAGGTAAGTAGTAGTACTATCATTGTTTTTATTTTTATTTTTAATGGTAAATTGTTAGTTGTTAGTAAATTACAATGTTATATTAGCTTTTTCTCTTTATCAAGACTTTAATCATGGACCTCCAACTATTTAACCCTTAACTCAACTGGCTTAACTAGTTAAGCTATCCATCGCACCTAAGTATTATCTTGTTATTACTTATTATTATCATTATAATGTTCACCCTCGTTTTTATTTTTATGTAACAAAAAAAAAATAATGATGAAACTTAGAAGAATATATTTATTTAGAACAAGTGGGGACGAGAAAAATTATTATTAATTATGGAGTATGTGAGATTAGTCAAATTTTTATCATTGAGCTAGTAATCAGAATAATTTAGTTGGATAAACTTTGAAACTTTAAGGATATTTAGTTAGTGGATTTTTTAATGTCGGTGTGTTTTTTGCAAATATTATGGTGGATAAACATTGATTGGTAAAATTGATTGTGTCATAATCAAGAGATCAATGACATATCAAAGAGCAATCATTATGAATTATGTGTTGATAAAAATGATTTTGAGTATGAGTGAATGTCTAACTCGTAGGTTCCCTTTCTCACTCAGTTCACTAAAGATTTTTCATTGATGTCAAAAAACCTCATATGCTGGATAAAGATCACCATGCAAGAATAATAAGAAAAGGTGAACTCATTTTATTAGAATTTAATTAATTAATTAATTACTTTTTCACTAAATATATGTCATTCTCAATTAACCACTTATTCATGTGTTAATGACTTTTCCTAACCTTCAATTTCATATGAATATATTATGATTATTGAAAATGACCAAAGTGGTATGCTTTGTTGGACGCACTTTGGAGGAAGTACTTACATAGTGATATGCTTTTCATGGGTTAAGCACTTAACAAATTTTGTTACAAGTTTCCATTCAATTTTACACCTTAATTTTTTTGTTCATTTGATAATTGTTGATGTAATTGCTAGATGGAGATCATGCCATATCATGATGAATATTATTATCAATTAAAAGGAAACCTTTGAACATGACAAATGTAGAGAAGAAGGAATTTAATTTGACATTTTATAAATGCTATTAAAAAATTATTTAAGTTTTGCATTCTCCACCACTTGTTATTGTGCTCATTTCCACAAAAGCTTCTGTTTCTTGTTCATCATAAAAGAAATTCTTGTTGTACATTCATCACTTTCTTGTTTCATTTATGGTTTTAAATTACAATCACAGGTATAGCATAATTGATTGGCACGGTGAGTGTTGTAAACTCTGAAATACTGAGAAGCCTTTCCGGTTCACAACTACATCGCAATCATCTTTATTATATATGTTCATATTTATTGATTAATTGAACTTTACTAATTAGCATCTTATGTCTTAGTAAAGTCAGAAAGTTACTAAAATTACACAAAACAACTTTAATTTCACTTTTGAAATTATGGTATAATAATTTTCTCTTTCTATGTTTTTTATGCTAGTGAACATATATATAAATGTTTAGTTAGGCATCTTTTTTCTCTCATAAATTGATTCTTCAAAGAAAATTAGGTAAAAAATGACTTAACCACATTTATGAAACATTTTTTGTGTGACAAAGAAATGATAGTGATGTTGAAAAAAATTGAAAATGGAGCCAAAACATCACAAAGCTTTTAAAGAGACAGCACATACAAAATGGCATATAGAATTCCTCAAATCATGCTTTGTGTCCGTACACTTGCTTAAAGATCACTCTTTAATTAACCACACACAAGGAAAAGTTTTTTATACAAGTTTAGAAATATGTGGTGATGTATGTATGTGCCTTGACACCTATAGTTTCAATGAGAGTGTCTATTTTGTTGGCATATATAGCATCTAAGAAAACATGAGGTAGTGGATACAGCTTATGATGGGGATAAGACTTATGAGTTTACCATTATTATTTTCATATATCAATTTATTATGCTAATTTATGGTAAAAATACATTAACTCACTCACATTTTAGAACACAATATGGGACCATACTTTTGTTTCCATTAAACTCAAATCATCTTTTAGAAGGCCCTATTGATATATGGATGTCACAAGATTTTGTCTAGATAATTAGTGATTGACTCACATGCTTTTGTTGGAAACTTTTTCAATCAATTATCTACTCTCACTTTTTTTCACAGTGATGAAGAAAATTGGCTTCTTAAAATCACTTGCCTCGCCCTAAACAGCAATTTTGCTTTGCAATTGTAACAAGAGTTCTTATGTATGGGGCTCATAATAATATTTTGGTGAGTCCCGTAGAATCTCATGTATTTACCCAACAACCAATTCAAACGAACCACATAAGTAGGTTTACATGTAGTATATCCATGTAGTATGAACACCGGCCTCTATATATACAATGTAATGTCCCTATCAACTGAGTTATTCTCACGAGGACATAATATTTATAATTATAGGTTAGTTGATTGATATCTTTCTAAATAAAATTGGATACATATGTTAATTTTAATAAATTATGAATAGAAATAATAATTTAAAGGCTTAATTACATATTTAATTACTTACGGTAATTTTACATTTCAATTTGGTCTCTTGCGTTTAAAAAATTTCAAGTTAATCTCTTACATTATTGATATCAACAGAAATTTGTCCTTTTCGTTAAAATTTGTGGTAATTTCATCTAACTTTCCATTAAATTTAGAGTTAATTTCGTCTAAAACTTTCTCGTGACACCATTCTAGATTGTCTGCATATGCAAATCTGTTAGTCACGTAAACAATTTTAACAGAAATTTGACTAAAGTGACTAACTTGAAACTTTTAAAACGTACGAGATCAAATTAAAACCTAAAATATCAAATATGTCATTAAACTTACGTTAAATTATACATACGATTGTATTTTATTTTTTGATAATGACTTATACATACGATTTTTTTTCATTTATTTACAATGTGATGCAAATTTACAAATAAATGGAAGGAAAAAAAAAGTTATACATACGATTTTTTTCCATCTATACAATAAAAGAAAGTTAATTGTTCTGATAAATTTCAAACTGCCCTCACTTAATTTGCTATCATGTGTCACGTTTAAGGATATTTGATGTTCAAAAATTATATAACTGAACTGAAATCAATTTTAACTAAGCCATATTTGAGCCAACCAAGCCATATAGACATTTTTGTGAGACAACAAGTTGCTTTTTAGCAAGCCATGATTACATGGGAAACTCAATCGGTTACTCTAATGACGTAGTACGGAAGGGTGAAGGATCAGCAAGCGCTAATCCTGTTAGATAAAAGCTCTGGAATCCACCAGAAAGAATAATCTGGAATCCATCAAATTTGAGAAAATTCTCTATAATTTTATTGAATCAAAAAGTTTCCTTCAAGACTACAATAGTTTAGCTTAAATAGTAGTGAAAAATAAAAATAACAAATCTCCTAAAAGATTGTAAAAGAAAATAATGAACCTAGCTATATAAAAATAACAAATCTACCTAAAATATAAAAATAAATAATCTAGGTGAAATATAAAAATAAGAAATCTACCTAAAATATAATAAAACTAAATCTAACTAAAATAATAAATTACTGTATTAAAGAAACTCTCCTACATCATCTAACTAAGTCATATTGGAGCTTTTTTAACTTTTTAACTTCCAATGTTTGACCAAATTTGAAATTCAAAATTTGCTTCCCTCTCTTTCATTTTTTCAAAATTCTATATCATCACTCATTTCACATCTCACATTTCTGTCAGGTTCCTCTTCCTTCTCTCACTTTTCATTTTCTCTCACTGATCATATTGCTGCATTATTTATCTCTATTTATTTTCTAATCTGCATTTTAATAAATTTCATCTTCATCTTCTTTGTCTATGCAAATGAAATTTTTTTCTTTCAGAAAAAACGGAAAAATAAAATATAAGAAAACAAGAGTAAGAACTTGATTTTGGACACTAGCTACTTCATTATCTTCTCATCTTCAACTTCATTTTTCTAACCATTCTACATTTTTTTTCAGGAACATCCAATGATGTCCTTATCTCTGAAACAAACTACAAAGAAGGATATGAGTAAGTAACTAAATAATTAAAGTTTGAATTTGATATACTTTTTTCTTTCCCTTACTTTCTTTTTCACAAAATTGATAGATTGGTAACAATGAAGACAAAAGAAATTTTGTATTTGAAAACATAATTGGAAAAAACAAAATAGACATAAATTTGTGATAAATTTATTTTTTCTATCCATTTTTTAGATCCAGAAAAAAAAAATACATAGAATTACACGGAACAAAAAACAATAATCAGATTCATAAATATGTTTTATTTTTCTTATGTCTAGAAATTCTTTTGAGATTGTCTTTTTATTTTTCACTTTTATTGATTTTACATTTACTTCATTGTCATCTTAAAAAGTAGAAGAATGCAACCAGATAAAATAAAAAAATAAACAAACCCAAAAAAACCAAAAAATATAATAGTCTTCTGTAATTTATTAACAACTTTTTAACAACTTTTTTTTTAGGTCAGGTATTAACAACTTTATTTTCCATTTATGTTAACTTCTAATATTAAAATTTACATAAACTTATACCTAAATTAGCACTATTATACAAATGTTAACTAATGTAGTGTTTGTAAATTTGTATCACATTGGTTTTTCTATACTGTAGTGTTGGGTATTTCACTAGCTACGTTGAGGAACAAAAGGCTGATAGTGGTGTTTAAGGCGTTTTGTTTTGGTGCTGATCGAATAGTTCAATTTCTATGAAATTTAGCTAGTGAGATAGTGGCTTGATGTGTGTATATATGACAATGATTTGAGATTTGTATTGTGTAGATATTGGTTTAGGCCTGATGTGAAGCATTTGTTCTGGTGCATTGGCCTTTTGGCATGTATGTAATGTAGGAGTTAGGATACTCTCACTTTTTACTTTCTCCATTTTTTTATTATTAAAGTTTTAGAAATAAAAGTGCAATTATGTGATATTTAGTGGATCCAATTATTTAATATATATCTTAAAACTTTTTAAAATTATAGTAATGGAGAGTGAATCAAAAAATAAAAATAGTAATGGAGAGGAAAAATGGGAAAAACAAATGGAGAGGATAAACGATATTTTTGCGGCTTATAGTCTAAGCACTTATTAAGTTATTATAATAAGCGATTATGTTTAAGTTTACATGAGCTATAAGTTTACATGAACTATACATATGCTACGGACCCTTTTCGTATATTACATTAGAGAATTTATGAAAATAAAGCTTTTTAAAAAAAAATAGCCATAATTAACATATTTTTGCATATAAAATAAATAAATATTTTATAGAAATACCACTTTAATGTTGGTATTTTGAAAATACTCACAACATTATAAATTTTAAGGTTAAATATATATTTTTCCTACAAAATGGTGACTTTAAAGTTCAGTGCTTATTTAATTTTTATTAAATTTTTAGTCTTGGAAAACAATCCTAAACTCAATTTTGATCCCTATCTTTAAGACAACTTATATTTTTGAATTCCAGCAAGACCACACCAACACGTTATGCATGCAGCTGATGCATGAATATGGAAGTGCAGCAGCTAACGGTAACCTTGTTACAAGGAGAGATAAATCAGTGGCCATGATAGGTTGGAAGCCTCCAAAGAATATGTTTGTTAAGCTCAATACTGATGGGGCTTACAAGGAAAACTTAGTGGCCGGCTGTGGAGGAGTAATGGGTAGCCAAGGAGAGTGGTTAGGGGGTTTTGCAAAGTGTGTGGGCTTGTGTAGTGCATTTGTGGCTGAGCTATGGGGACGAAGGGCTTCGACATGTGCATAGGTCGGGATTTAAAAAGGTGGAGCTGCACATTGATTCCGAAACGGTGGTGCACATACTCAAGAAAGGAAACTCGTCAAGTTCCTTAGGATATTCCTTGCTGAAGCAAATATGGCAATTGCTAGAGATGGATTGGCTAGTTGAAATTAACCACACTTATCGGGAAGCTAATATTAGTGTGAATGTTTTGGCTAATATTGGATGCACTTAGATTTCAACATTGTATTTTATGATAGTGTTCCATCTCAACTTAGAGACATTTATCAATTTGATCTTCTAGGGAACACTACCCCTAGATTAATGTCCTTGTAATTTTTCTTCTTTGGGCTTTATGCCCTCTTCAATATTAAATAAAAAACAGAATATAAAAAGCTTAGGAGTTTAACGATAATTAAACAAATTTGGTTTTAGTAGGGACTAAACTATTTGCAAGAAAACAAATTATAGGGACTACAAATTTAATAAAAATTAAGTAATGACTAAACTTAAAAGGTCCACATTTTTTTTTTTTTTTTTTTTTTTTTTTTTTTTTGGTCAGAAAAGGTCCACATTTTATAAGGACCAAAATTATATTTAACCCTAAATTTTATTATGTCAGGACATAAAAATTTATTACCGCAAATATAAGAACAGAAATCCGCAACAAGTGCACTGCAAGTATTTAATGAATTTTCGCATATAAGTACACAAAATACGAAATGAACACGGTGCAAATAATAACGGATTTTTGCATATAAAATAACCAAATATTTTTTTTATAGAAATAGCACATTAATGTTAGTATTTTGCAAGACCTAATCAAAATAACAATTTGTCAGTGTATGTGAGTAGCAATTTTGCCATTGTGTGTGTTTTTACATGTACTAATATAGATTATGAAAAAAGCATAAGTGTGAACAACTGGTGATTCCAGTTGAAGATTTCAAGTCTCTTCTTTGTTAACTGAGGAGATCTTCAACCAAATATAATATAAAGAATGAGAGACAATACAATTCCAGATCAAGTCAATAGTACATATCACGGTTCTGGCGCTATGATCCAATTCGGATGGCCCTGGTCCAATCCGTAACAGATTAATTTTGGCCCAACAATCCAACAAATGTGGTTTCTGTATAGGTAATCTTAGATCCTAAGTTAAGAAGCAATGCTTCCCAAACCTTGACTCCTGGAACATAACTTTTTGTAACAATTTTATTCATCAACACAACTGAATCAGTAATCAAACCGTTTTGACACATTTGAAGTATGATACTATCAAATGTTGAAGATCTAGGATAAAAGCACTTCTCCATCATTTCCTCCAACAAAACACATGCTTCACCAATCTCACCTTTACCAACCAAACCATCAAGCATGATCCTGTATGTATGCAAGTTTGGCTCAACACCCTTCAACCTCATCTCCTTCATTACCCTCTTTGCCTTACCTAAATCCTCTTTCAAACAAAATGCACCTAATAAAGTATTGTAAGTAACCACATTTGGTTTGCATCCTAACTTTTCCATAGAAACAACAATCTTCATTGCCTCATCAAAATTGTTCTGCTTACACAAACCATTTATATACACATTGTAAGTATAAACATCAGGAATATGTCCTAATACAATTATTTCATCAAATAATTCATCTAACTTCACATAATCACCTTCTTTAACAATTCCACTCAAAACAATAGTATAACAAACAATATCAGGCTTAATTCCATCTTCTTTGAGCTGATTCAAAATTTCCAAAGCATCCTTAACCTTCCCTTCCTTTACCAAAAACCTAATCATATTGGTGCAATCCATTACACCAGGACAAAACCCTAGTTTCCTCATATTTCCCCAAACAAACAAAGCCTCAGCGCTAGTCAAATCGTTTTGTTCACACAACGACAATATAATCAAAGAACATATCTTATCATCCAAACTATAACCATCTTCAATCATACAATTCATTATCTTAATAGCATAATCAACCCTCTTAATTCTACACAATGCCTCAATCAAAACCCGAAAAGTCGATTCCTCGAGACGAATTTTCATATGCTGACTATTCAACAAAATATTTGGAACCATTTTGAGACACTCTTGCTTCCTACAAAGCAATGAAAGCAACACGTTCAAAGAACAAACAGTTGGTGTGCACCTAAACCTAGGGATTCTGAAAAACAAATCAATAGCATCTTGAACCCTATCAACAAAACCATAGAACTTAATAAGATACAAAAAGATGACCTCAGGTGTTTCAAATTTCTCGTTGTGTTCAAGATGGTTGAGGATATGAGGAATTTCATGTAATTGTGAAGTGTTGTTGGTTAAGGTTTTGATGAGATAAAAGTAAGCTTTCGGAGTTGGGTCAGTGTTATAAGCTTTGAATGAGTCAATAAGAGTGGAAAGAAGAAAAGGGTTGTTGTTGTTTTGTGTTTGGGGTTGAATGGTTGCTTGTTTGAGAATTTGCATAGCTTGTTGTTCACCAAAATTGTGGTGCCATGAAGTTTTGTAAGGTGAATGTGGCCATTTTCTGAATTTTCTAAGGTATTTGTTTGCACTTTTGGATAAAGGGTTCCTCACCATTTTTGGAATTCTTTTGAGGAACAGAGAAACAAGAGACAGAGAATTAGCAGAGTTTGAGGTTTAAACAAAATAATGATGACCAATTTTTTTTTACATGATAAATTGGATGAATCTTTGTCTCTCTTTGCCGGGTTTGATTTGTAGATTGTAAATATACAAAAGTCATCGGCAATAACTATTACACATATAGTGGCAAGAGTCCTCTTGGATACTCAACAACAGCTTCCTCCAAAGCTCCTTTCTATTCCTCTCTTATCCACAAAGCACCTGATAAATATAGTGATGAAAAATGCATCAATGCCTCAAATTAGTGACTCAAATTGCACTAAATCAGTGACACAAATTAATCATGAAGCAACTCAAAGAGTAAGGACCAACTAGATACAATTGAGAGGCCTAAGGGTAAAAGCAATCAAATATTGAATTCTCCCCATATGGCATCCGCCACTTGCTACCTTAACCTATTTCCATACTCGGAAATCCATAGATAAACTTTATATATACATATACAGGTGTTTGTTTATAAGGAGATTAGCCTAGAGATATCAGTAAGAATTTTGAACTATTTTTGTCACTTCAAAGATGTAGATATATGCAAGTACTTAATCAACTTAATTTGTCCCATTTCAGCGCGTCCAATTTCCCCTACATTGCGTTCTTGGAGAACATGTTTTCAATAATAACAACACAAATTCAAAAATCCATTTCTCTTTGATTCAATTTAGACATACCAATTCCAATTTTAAAAAAAGTATCAGGATGATTTAAGTATTAAGCATGAAGCAACAATGGTACAAAAACCACTAGTTTCAAATTGAAACCATGTTAATTGCACTCTACAATCATCAAAATCTAAACAACTTCTTACTGCTCCTTGCCACTTGATTCTATAATGTAATGTGTGACTTTGCAGTTAGTGTTTGACATGTGAATAGAACTAGTACTACAAATTCACTCTTGAGCTTATTTCACTATATTTTATTTTATACCATTCCATCCAATAATGAAGTTAAGATCTCTGATTAAAATTCCAATTAAACTAGTACTACAAATTCTATCGAATTTTTCATTGGCAATTAATTGACAATAAAAATCAGAAAACTCATAAACTTATGGACCAAAGCTATAAAAAAAAAAAAAACAGATTCAAATCTCACAATCAATTAACCTCAAAAACAATTCAGAAATCAATAACCTCACATAAATCAAATCAAGAATGAAGAATCTGGCGGCTGTTATCGAACTCGAAGCGAATCGGTGACGGTGAGCGGCAGAGCGAGGTGAGATGCGAGAGAAGAGCCGGTGGTGCAGCAATGTGATACACGAGACCGCTAGAGAGAACCAACAGCGGTGGCGTAGCGAGGTGACAGTGGAGACATAGAGATGAGAGAGCGAGGTTGAGACCAGAAAGAATCTGAAAGACATGATATGATAGGATTTTTAGGGGGTTTTTTGTAATTACCCAATATTTACAAAAATACGAATAGTGTAATCTTTTATATTATAAGTTTGTATACACAAGCAAACTCTAAACCCTAATTTGTTTTTCCTGTTTTCCCTCCATTTTATCTTGCAATTTTTATTAAAAAATAATACAATTTTATCTTGATTAGAATTCAAACCCGCAACCCTTCAATGCAAGGCAATATTTCCAACCAATATGGCATGTATAGCAATCATGATTAAAATTATGTGCAATAATTGATAAGCACCATTAACTTTAAAAGTATATCATATCAAAATTATTGTTGACTATATTATTCATCACGAAATATTTTTATGTCTTTCCTGATCAATATTTTTTTTCTACCGGATCATAAATTTAGAGAATAATTATCATGTGAGATTTGGAAAGTTATTATCACGTGTAATTTAGAAAGTTATTATCAAACTCAATTCTGCTAAATCAATTTTTTTTTTTTTGCAATACAACCATAGTCATGTCACTAATCACATTCATTATTTTGATTTTAACATTGCAGATTTAATATTAACAGATGATCAATTGATACAATATGCACTAGCAGACCAATTGTGATTTAAATTATGTCCACAAAGTGTTAACCTCTATCAACTTTCATAGGAAAGATTTCATACGACAATTAAGCACCATCAATTTTCATTGCACAATTTAAACAATTAAAAACCGATAATCTCTTATATTATAAGCTTGCTAACATAAGCTAACCCTAAACCAAATTTTTCCCCTCTCATTTTCTCTTTCTTTTTATTGCAGCTTTATATTAAAAAAAATACAGATTTGTCATCGAACCTGCATCCCTTACTTACAATAAAACCTTTCAACTGCTAAAACTTGTGCTTCAATTATGAAAGAATTTAAGAATCCTAATATGTTAACCCTATTTTCAATAAATTTGAACGGCGAAATTAATCACAATTTTTATTTATTTTTTATGAATGTCTACTTAAGTTTATGTTCTTGATTATGTCTTTGATTTTTTTTTAACCTTTAATTATCATCAATTTTTTAACCTTTAGTTATCAGCAATTTTTTTTAATAAGTAAACAAAACGATGAGGTTCCAGAATTATTTAAAAAATATATAAAATATAAAATAAGCACATAAACAAATATAGAATAATTAATCCATGAAATTCCCTATACTACTCTTATTGAAAACGCTCTTAGAATTTTTGTATTTTATTATTTATTGTTACATATTACACCTAATTAGACCCATGCGCCGCATGGGTCAAAGTTCTAGTTAGTCAAATGAGATCTTATAAAATGGGACGAAAAGAATAAACAACTTAGTAATAGTAGCTTATAACATAGGCATTTATGCATAAACTATTTCTATAACAAAAGATAAAATAAATTTAAATTGTTTCCGTATAAGGTATACTAGTATGTTGATTTAATTAATGGGTGCGGTTAAATAGTACACCAGGGTGCACTGGTTAAGGAAGATTAAATGCTCATGAAACCCACTATTATTGCTTGAAAAACAAAATGCAAATACTTTTTCAATTGCAACCAACACACGCGCGTCCTTAGCCAGCTCCATATTACTTTTTTTTTTAAATAATTGCAACACATAGTATTTATTTTCAATCATTGTAAAAAAAACCATTGTAAAAAAAAACAAGTGTAAAAAAATCATTTTTATTTTCAATCTCAGTAGAGCCCATGATTTGGGGTTTTGGGCTAATCACGATGGAAAACATACATTCACGATGGGAACAAACAAAAATGATGTTTTCTCTCCCCACCCCCGTGATTCTTTTATACCCCCCAATATTCCGATTTTGCCCTTGCAAAAAACTTCGGTTCGTAGAAACCGAATTTTTTCTAGTACAAATTCAAAGTAAATTTCGGTTTTCAAGGCAAAAAAAACTTCGGTTTCTATAAACCGAAGTTTTTTGCAAGGTAAAATTGGAAATTCAGGGAGTATAAAAGAAACACGGGGGGTGGGGAGAGAAAATATCAACAAAAATTTGAAGAAACAAAACAAACAAAAATTTGGGCTTGAATATATAGAAACAGAACAAACAAAAATTTGAAGAAAGGAAAGAGAGAAAAAGAATAACCGTGAAAGAGAGGCAACACATGCGAGAGAGAAAGAGAGAGGGCTGATTGTGTGGTGAAGATGATGGTGTACGGTGGTCGGTTTTGGCGGAGCGATTTGGGATGGCGAGATGGTGTACGGTGGTTTGGTAATGTGAAAGAAATGGGAAAACTAAAAGACGCGCGTGTATACAACTCAAAAGAAAGAAATTGGTCATTGTAGAACATTCTCTTTCTTATTTTAAATTTTTTAATTAATGAATTTATTTTTTCTCTTCTATTTATGTAAAGTAAGTGGGTCACATAAGCATTTAATCTTTCTTAATCAGTATACCAGGTACACTGTTTAACATTGGCCTTAATTAAATTGGTGTCAAAGTCATAAGATAAGACAAGATAGTTACCCATAAGATAAAGAAGAAAGTTAGCACAACTAATTCAAAGGTCAAAAACATAGATTTACTTAGTTAGAAAGTAACACTGCTAAATTTAGTGACTAAAAAACTCTACGAAGCCAAAATTAGCAGAAAATAAAAAAGATTAAGTAATGAAACACCGTCCCCTAACATCAATACTAACTTCAAATCCAAGATTTTGAAGCATATACATATCAGCAAACAAATGAAAGCATAGAATCTTGAAGTGCAAGACAGAAGAAAATCTCCAAGTTTGTGATATTCGAAATCTTTGACCTTCAAATGAAACCGATGAATCTGAAGGTATTCTCTCTTACTTTGTTGATTATGGCATGTTGAAATTTCTTCTAATAGCCGAAATCTTTGACCTATTGGTGTTATAAACATCATCAATAACCTTAATAGAATCCATGTCCATGTTCCTTTTCTCTGACACCACCCTTTGTTCTTGAATCACAGATTTTTATCCTTTTGGTGTTGAACATACATTGTTAATTGTGATGGTGGCGACATCATTAACAATCTTGTTAAGCTCAATTTGATCGGTGATTTACAAAGAAATTTTTATAAAACTTCTAATGAAAATTTGGTTTGAATAGTTATTCTTAAAATGTTATTTTATGTATTTGATCATTTTATTGAATTTTTTTTTTTAGATATCAAAATTTCGAAAAATCACTTAATTTGGAAGCTATTTCAAATAGATTTTCATAAAAATCATTTTTGAAATTCAACTTTTTGAAAAAATTGTGATTTTTACTATATTTTTATCTTCAATAATGTGTGTTTATGTTATATGATGTCACAATTAGTATTTCAATTTTAAAAAAACGAATATAAAAAAAACTTCTAATATTTTGAAAAACAGTTTTAAAAAATCTATTTTGAAAAATACAAAGAAAAAATCCATTTGTTTAAAGTTGAAACAAACAGACCCTTTGACTTGTAAAAGAGTTAAAGAAACTGGGTCTTTCTGAACTTGATTTGAACTACATGGATAGAGTTAAAGAAACTGAATTGTCTTGCTCCCTCTTTCTCTCTTATTTCATTGTTCTTCCTTTTTCTCCCTTCACATTCGCTATTGGATTGTGGACAAACCAAATTAATTCACGATAACCAGATAACCGATTCTAATTGAAAAATTCCAATATCCAAATCTTCATTCTCCACATGGTTTACATTTACAATTGAAAATTTCAAATGCCCAATTAGCACCCTGCAATAATTAGTTGGATAGTGTTTTTTTATTCTTTTAGTTTTATAGGTTTTATAGATCTTGGATTTTGTTATAAGAACTTTCAATTAATTTACAGAAACACAGCAGGAATTGAAATTGAAGCTCACTTTGAAAACAAAAAATAAAACATGCAGAACCGTCTACAAGAAAAATTGCAGATGAAAAATTGTGTTTTAGTTGTTGGGTTTTAGTTTTAGCGTTGAATCTTGAAGAAGGTAAATGAGAGATGGGAGGAACAGAAGTGTCAGATACACAGTCACGAACAAGGGGGAGAAGAGAAGACAAAAGATTACCTACAATTTAAAAAGTGCTTTCCATAATGCATTTTATGGCATGTTCTTGTTGCCTAGCAGCTATGTGACCTTCTTCGATATCGATTGAAGAGGCATGAAAGAAATTTAAGGAAAAACTCTCACAATGAAAGAGGTAAATTTTATAAAATTTATATCGGTTAAAATGTTATTGAGAGGTGTAATATTTGGTATCAAACTAGTTGGTGTCCACGAATCCTGACTCATTCATATATATATATATATATAGGGTTGCTAACTTACTCCCACCTAAAAACAGGAAGAGACGAGAACCAAATTAAAAGTATCCCAAAATTAAAAGCAAGACCGTAATCAGAAACACCCATAGCTTCTTTCTACATATGCACTCGAAAGGATCTACTGACCATTCATATAATAGACAAGGAGAAGATTATCTTATGAAAAAATCACCTACAAGATAATACTTTGAAAAGATAAGTAATTGCTAGGGTGTTACACTTACACACCAGCTTTAGAGAAAATGCACCTATTTCCAAATAGCCAACGCCCAACATCACAAAGTGTCAAACCAGAAGCAAACCCTACTTCTCCCTTCTCAAAACACCCAACTCTATAAACAGAGAAAAAGATTTGCCAAGTCATGCACGGTAAGACCACAACAAAACTCAACCACATACATGTTAATGACGCAGGTACCTTAAAACTACATTTCTTCATACCAAATTAAGACAAGTAGGTATCCCTGTTCTATAACAGTTTTCAAGAAAATGTAATCAACTTTGAGGGAGCAAAACTAGTCCATGAGTTTACAAAGAGCGAGAGGATTCCCTAATGATGTGACCCTCAAAACAAGGAGTTTATCAGGCAGGATTCCGTACATTGATTTATAACTAAAAACATCCCCAAACCTTACAATACTGACACCAGACATCCTCTGAGATATGTGGGTCAGAGACAAGAAATGGAGGAAATCGTCCAACAGAGCCTATTCCCAAACAAAGAGGCACATTTGCCGCCGAAACTACCAAAACCTATACCTCACTCATCTATTCAGCTTCCAAAAGATAGGACCAAACAATCCCTCTGCCAGAAAATTCAAATAAATTAATCTCGGAAAATCAACTTTTTAGTGGGCTGCCACACATCTTGCTGAAAAGAAATAGAGCCACCATTCTCAACCTTCTTGGATACAAGTGCACAAAGCACAAATACACCTCCCCACCTAAAGCCAATCCCAACCAACAAGTATCTTTCTATCAAACAGAGGAGATATAAGAATGCCTAAACTGTGATAACTCCCACCTGCAATCCCTAAACTTTATTTGGCCACCAACACATCCTTTCATAAGGAAGAGCTATCCACCAAGACTTGTCACTTTCACTTAGCTAATAGGCTAAGGTTAAATACCTTGCGATATCTCACTCCAAGACACCCTTTTCTTTTTGACTTGCATGACACATACCATTTAACCCACACAATCACCTTTGCCCCCTACAATTCCTTTGAAAACCTTATATGTGAATGAAGAGATGTATAAGATATGCATATAACTAATGACAGAATTAAGTTAAGACTATTCTCCCCAAAAGACTAGCATACCTATTATGCCATGGATCAAGGTTTGATCAAAGAACATCTAGCACTGGCTTTCAAGTAGATGCCTTCTGCAAATTGGCACTCAGAGTAAAGCTTCTCGAGCAAAACTTGTCAAGGAAATTCTCCAACACTTTTGTCTAGCTTTTCTGGTTTAAACTTTCAATGTGAAGCTGCCTAAATCCAGGTTTCTGCCCTCCTCAAATTTAGCCAATGCTAAGGTTGCTCGATATGTTTCTATTGTCGAATTCCATCATACTTATAAACATGGTAAGTGTTTGGGATTTACTTTGTTGTCTGGCCAGGTTAAAAAGCATGATTTCCCTACATTCTTGATAGAGTTAATGATCATTACTTCTGTAGCAGTTCATTCTATGCAGAATATGTGGCTGTAAACAAACAACTGTTTGTGGTCAGATTGACAGAAGTGTGAGAGAGTTTATTCGGGTAGCAAGTCTAGCCAATGGGTAAATTGGTAAACAGTTACTCTTAGAAATCAGGGAAGTCTGCCACCAATTTTTCTCTTCTTGCTAAGGATGTCTGAAACTTCTCACAATCCTAATAAGCTTTGGGGTTCAATTACTAACTGACTAACAAACTACTTTTACTAAATTAATTCACCATATTGAACAACAATCTAACCATCTAACAATAAACTTGTATCTAACTAACTGACTGCCAAACTACTTATATTCACCTAATATGTACCATTACCATCACATCGATAACAAATTGCATATGGTTAAAAAAATATGACCAAGTAGGTAGTGATACAAATAATTTGTATGGGAAAAACATGGTAGGAAATGAAGAATATCATATATTTGATCATAAAAAGTTTTTCTGTAAAAAATACATAATACTACAGGTACAATAAAACAGAATAGCATCTCTTACAAGACAGTCATCAACAACACTTGGTCTAGGGCAGCGATTTATTGACCCAACAGTGCAACACGATCCTTTTGTACTGACTGAGTTAGGTTGATATCAAAGAGCTCACATCGAATAGGCATCTCTATCTCATAGAAGGGGTTCTTCAAAACATAATCCGTATACAATTCATATATGTATTTCAATAAACTTTCTATTTGTTGAGTGCCAGGCTCACATACTGCGAAAAACTTCGTCCCTGTTAGAGAGAAGAATTAATTTCATATGGCATGATTAACTAGTTATATCAAAATCTAAAATCTAAACAAGGTACGGATAGGAAATTATAAAATAGTGCTTCAATTTGCCACTGATATTAAACTGAATAGTACTTCGCCACCATGAATGCAAAGAGCCAATTAAGATGATAGCACTACATAAAATTCAACCGCAAGTTGTAACAACTTGTACAGCAGCCAAACATCTAGAAATATCTAAACTGTCAAGTTCATCATCATTCAAATCTGAACAAGCATATGCCTGCAACCTTTACTTTAGTTTACAAACTTTAAATAGACTAGGAATGTCGTATATTGTGTAGATAATTTTTTTTCTTTTGTCTTGAATATATAATCAAACATCAAACGTATACTTGTCTTTATTTTAACAAAAGAAAAAAAAATTCTTGTCTCAACAAGGAATTCAAAAAATTTGTACTGTGCAGTGAGTGCTTAGTATAATATCTGATAATTTTAACAAAAGAAAAAAAAAGTTCTTGATCTCAACAAGGAATTCAAAAAATTTGTAATGTGCAGTGAGTGCTTAGTATAATATCTGATAAATAACAGTACATACAAAATTATTTATTTCAAGCCTCCTTCCTACATATTCAAATACATTTTTTCACTCAAGTTTTATGTCCCAGCCTCCTTGAAAATAATGATATATACTCCTAACTTTATAAAATATACAACTATGTCAAAGTTTTTGCAGCTTAGCAGAGCATATATCAAAACCTGGAAGATAACAAACAATGAAATTCTATAGGTAAAATTCCACAGCACCATAAATTAGTAAGACTTGTGTCACAAAAAATTATCTATATTCAAGAGCTTCCGATATAATTATATTATTAAACCATCTTTCACTAAAACCAGGCTACACTAAGTACTTGCAAGGCTGCATATTATATATACCAGTGTGGGTAAAAATCAAATGTTGGTATTACATATATGATATATCATTTATCAATATGCACATTATGCTTGGCATTCATTCTTCATTTTATTCACCATGTGACTGCCTAACATAATAATTAGTTATTTAATTTAAAATAATACCTGTTAGTGATTGGAAGCAATGAAGATCAAATGTATCAGCTTGGAGTAGTTCAATTCCTGAACAACCTGACACGGGTGATAGCTGCTGAGAGATGGCATGCATTGAATGCCATAAGCTAGCCACTCGTAAGGTATCATTTGTATCCATTCGTCCAGCTGACCCATAATCCTAAATATCAAAGAGTTTAACAAATTCTTCGTAGTTTTCAATTAAAAAGAAAAAACATTGCTCTAACTCAACAGTGCAAAAACAATAACAAAGCTTTATCTTTGCATTAGATGGGATTAGTTCTAGTTAACATGTATGGATTAAATGATGCCATTATGATTTGTCTAAAGGCTATTACAGTTTTTTAAAGTCTTTGTTTGGCTTTGCAAAGATAACTAAAAAATTGTTGTAAGTCTGCCAATATAACTAAAATTACTACTATTGTTTAATACAAAAGTAGGAAGATTGAATCATCATTATTTCCATCTTGCTAAGTAAAGTCATATCCTAATTATTGTATTATTCAACAAAATTCTTAAATAAATATACTGAAATCTCTAAGAGGCACATTGCTTAACACCACTAATATCAACTGAGAAACCAATGGATACAGATACAAAGGTGTCTTCGTTATGTGTATGTTGTCTAGGTGCGGGTACGGTACTGGTACCCGATACCGATACGGGTACCAGTACGGGGTACGGCATTTTTAGAAAAACTAATACACGTGTATGGGCATAAATTAAGGTACGGGTATGTACCCAGTACTGGTACGGGTACGTACCCGGTACTGGTACTCTCCCTCAAAGTGAGTACCCGTGTATCAGACTTTCACTCTACAATGTGACCTGATTAAGAACCAAACACACGCATAAAAGAAAGATACCAACTTTGAGTAAAATATATCATTCATGAAACAAAATAAAAGAATTTCAAGTACATAGTTTTAGTAGGGAATAGGGAATAATGGAACCTTATAGTAGATCAATCCACCAGACTTGTTGATGATGTAAAGACTATAAATCGCTGCCATTTCAAAAGCCTTTTCCAGAATCTGGAATCCCTAAACAATTGAACTTCATTAAAATTCTGTTGCAAAACTTGATGGGACAATTGTCCCTGCTTCAGCCGCATCACATTTATGCATGCAAGCATAAAACAATATTCTAATAATTGCTTCTAAAAAACAAAGAAGCACAAATTTTGTATAATCAATTGTAGTTAGTTGGTCCATGATACTACAATGAATACTATTCTTTTATAGACAAATTATGAGTTAATTTGTCAAGGGGAGAGAGATTTGTTAGTATTAGGTATCCAAAGTTGTCAATCGCAGATCACAAAAATATAGCAGTTTGTTCATATTCCACTATGCTACAATGCCAAACTGGTTGAATAATCACTATTTGACAACACTTTAGTACTAAGACCAGTATAAAATTCAGGCGGGCCACCAAATCAAATATTCAAGTAATATTGTACTACAAAAAATTTAAGTTGTAACAAGCACTTACTTGATCATCAAAAAATTAAACTACATGATTTAAAACACCTTAAAATACATTTCTTGGTCACTAAATCTACTATTAAACTTAACCCAAGTAAAGAAACATAAGAGTTGAACTTAACCCAATTGAGTGGCAAAACCAAGATTAAACATGATCTCCTCAAGATAATCTCAACACAGATGATCATACACCTTATTGATATCCAACTTGAGAACTATAGTTTATATCCCCCTTCAAACCTTTTGTTTACATATTAGATAGTGAACTATGTCACTGGCAATGACAATCAAAGCCTAGTTTTTTTGCCATCAACCCCAATTTCCAAAGTTCAACTACCCTATTAAATTAAATTATGATATATTCCACATTAAGTTTAGTTGTTGTCTTGTTTTACAGGTATAGAGTAAACTCAATTGAAATTTGAAATTGAGGTTGCAAATTAAATTTTATTAAACGCAATCAAAGATATATAGACTTTAAAAAACAAAAAAAATAAAGTGTTTGACAGAACACAAGATAAATGAATCCTAACACATAGGAAGAAATAGAAAGACAAACTAAGCTACTGAGAACTCAGGACATAGTAAAGAAACGTGACAGAGTTAACGATTTGTTTATCTTTTTTATTTCCCATTTCCTTGTCCGATTGTGAACACAGTTAGCCATGAAAATGTTAAGAAAGCTAAACAATTACTAAGCATATATAAATCTACATTGCAGTTCTTTCATGAATAAAATGAAGCATACCAACTACTACTAAACATTAATCTATAAGCCATATATTCATTATTTTATTAACTTGCAGCAATCAACACTACACTACTGTCATACTAGACTAGTGTATAATAATTAAGTCAATTAAGCTAATAACAAACACTGTTCATACTTCCATATTCTCAAATCTCTACTGCTAAAATCACTTAAAATATCAAATTCTAAACAAGGTTAAAATCAATTCAGAAATATCAATTCCCAAACAAAACATACTCAGTGAAGAATCGAAAAATCAAATGAAAACCTAAGCAAAATAGAGGCGAAGTATATACCGCAAATTCGTGAGATTAAGAGGGATTCACGAGAAATTTGGCTTGAATCGGAGGGATTGGCGCTCAAATTTTTGAATTCGTAGTGAGAAAAATTTGGATCAGAATGAAAAGGGAGCGAGCAATTCGATCTGAGAGATGAACTTTGTGGGAGTCATTGGAATTCAAATCAGAATGGAAATTGAGCTTGAGAAAGATGAAGAGAGAGGCGTGAACGGTGAACGTGTTCGTGTGAGAGGCGCGTGCGGTAAAACTAAATGAGTAAATAAGTAATTACTAATTAGTCCTTGATCAGTAAAAATATAAAAAATAAACTTGGATTGATGTGGAATCATTGAATGAAATGAAGTGGAATAATACGAGTGCAGCTTTGCTCCTTTTCTTAAGGCTCCTTTTCTTCCTTTTCTTTTCATAGATTGATGACATGTGTCAAAATTAAATCTGATGGTTAGGAATTAAAAGGAAGAATTAAGTATTTGTTTTAATTAAAAATAAAACAAAAGAAAAGACATTAGAACACGGAATATCCTGTCATCTTCTACCTCCCATCACTCATGGAGGCCATCCTCTTCTTCTCGCCGCCTATTCCTCCGCCGCCTCCCTGTCTCCGGTCATCCCATCGTAATGGCTACCATTTATAAAGGAACAAAACAACTATTTTATTGCATAATAAGGAAGCAAGTACACTAAATTAAAATCAATAATTTAGGTAAAGAAATAGAAGAAGTCTCTCAACAAAGAAGTACTCAAAGGAAGGGTCCAGAAGGAAGGAGAAGAAATATGTAATTCCACATCCTAATTCTTATATCCTTTCAATCTAGTGTTAGGAACCTATTGTCGGCAACAATTTCATATTAGATCTAGCATCAAAAGGGAGATGAAAGATCAAAGTTAAACCAATATTAGTTGTGCCATTGATTGATAACAAGTTAATTATGCTAAACCAATTTCATTTAATTGATTGAAAAATATTTAGAAGGGGGGCAAAAGGGAGAACAGTTGATTTGGAGGAAGATGTTGTGACGATGAGACTGAAACTGACGGAGAGGGTTGAAGAACGCCGCCATTGGAACTGACAGAGAGGTGGCTGCGGTGGTGGCTGCGGGAGGAAGAGGGGGGTAGATGAAACTTGTATTTTGTCGTATCAGAGAAAGATATCTTGTTTTTCATCAAACAAAAACTAATGTAACCTTTTTTATTCTTAGCCATTGGATTTAATTTTGACACGTGTCTTCAATCAATAAAAAGAAAAGGAAGAAAAGGAGCCTTGAGAAAAGGAGCAAAGCTGCACTCGAATAATACATGTTTTTAATGACACATGTTAGCTTTTATGGGTCATCTTAACATATATGTCCTAAGAGCACGTGTTAAAGTATATTTTAAAGGGTCTTGTTAACATGTGCCCTTAGGCACATGTTAAGATATACCAAAATAGAAATTCAATATTTAATAATATAAGAAATTTAATGCTTCAAAAGTCAAAATGCACAAATTAGTATTTAATAATTTCTAATTTTGCTTTCTTAACATGTGCCTTAAGGGCACAAGTTAACATTCTCCTATTTTAAATACTAGTATTTATGTTTTCAACAAATCAATTGTTAACTTCTAAAAATATGAAATTCACAACTTTTAATGTAAAATTATTATCTATAATATACTATTTTAAGGGCATATGTTAGTTTTTCACTTTTACATTTCATTGTTTGTTTGGTTTTGTCAAAAAATGAATGAAATGGAATGGTGTATGATGGAAGTGGAACTCATTTCTTCCGATACCCCTCATTCACCCAATTTTGGGTCAAGTAGTTTCAGTCTCTCTCGATTGCAATTGCGGAGAATCGAACTGTAGACATTCCTACAAAGTTTAGCGTCAATCACTACTAAATCAATTAACGATTGATATACCCCCTCTAGTTTTTAAATAAACGCTATTCTCCCTTAATTTTTATTGAATTAGACACTTACCTCGCTTTCTATTTAACACGGTTAACTTCCGTTAAACAACTCATTCAGTTTCACTCATCCCCTGCACTCACATTCTCTGCATTGATAGACTAACGGAGTAACGGTCCATGAAAAACTTTTTTTTTTACAGCAGTCCATGAAAAACTTAGAGTTGATAAATAAGCTCCAAAATCATTCACTAATGATCTTCTTAGGGATGGAGAAAATGATGATTAATTTTTTTTTTGACAAGGAGAAAATGATGATTTTTTTTTTTGACACGGGAGAAAATGATGATTTAAACTATTATAGTTGGAAAATATTATTCTTCGACTCTCATGGGTGAATTGGCTATTTTTTTCTGTTGTTATTAGAATATCAATTATTATAGTCTCCCATATTTTTAATATTATTATATTTTGTTTTAAAACAGTTTTTAAGAAATAACTTGCTCAACTTAGATTTACATGTATATATTTTGATTCTAAATTTATATGTTTTATAAATATATAGCGGTGTCGGTGTTTTATATTTTTTACATTAGCGGTATTGCCGTGTCCGTGTCGGAGTCCGTGCTCCATAGGTCGCGGCTCTTTTGGTGGCAGAACAAAACAATAGCATACCCCAAAATAAATGCAACAACATTTAATCATGGGCGTGTTGGCCATAATCGTCATAAAGGACGTTGGGGTAATGCTCATTTTGATGGACGAGGATATGTGAATAATTATAGGCCTCCTAAATATGACCAAAATAATAAAAATCATCAAGGAAAATGTAAATATATACAAGAAGGTCCCTCGAGGAACCGTGATGATATATGTTATAGTTGCGAAAAGAAAGGACATTGGTCTAAGACGTGTAGGACACAATAACACTTGTGTAAAAGATACAGGATATTTGTAGAAGAAAAGGGAAAAGAAGTTAATTTTTTTGAAATTGAACCTGAGAATGATACTACCTATCTTGAAGTTGCTGATTTCATTGATGGAGAAAATGAAATAAATATGGATTAAGTAACTAATTAAATGTGTATTTGAATAATGTGTGGTGGGATAAATATTATCCCAGGACTTACTGATTTAATACAAGGACAGGTAATGTTATGTTCATGTTACCAAATGGAACAAAATTTGTCATTAATGATGTTTTATATTCTCCTAAATCTAAGAGAAATTTGTTGAGTTTTAATGACATATATCGTCAAGGGGTGTGACACTAAAACCGTAACTGATGGCAATATGAAATATATTAAAATTATTACTAATGTTTCTAAAATGAATGAAACCTTAGAAAAACTACCAAAATTACCTTCGGGATTACATACATATATACATAAAATTGAATGTAATTTAGTAGTAAAAGAAGATCCAAAAACTATGATTTTATGGCATTGTCGTTTAGGTCTTCTTGATTCAACAATGATGCGAAAAATAATTAAAAGTACTCATGGTCATCCTTTGAAAGGTTTAAAGTTTACAAAAGAGGATAGATCATGTGAAGCTTATTCTCTTGGCAAACTAATAACAAAACATTCACCAGGCAAGATTCATACAGAATCATCTGCATTTCTTGAAAGGATTCAAGGTGATATATGTGGACCTATCCATCCACTGTCTGGACCATTCAGATATTTCATGGTATTAATTGATGCATTTAGTAGATGGTCGTATGTTTGTTTATTGTCAAGTCGTGATATGACATTTGTAAAATTTCTTGCACAAATAATTAAACTAAGGGCACAATTTCCTGATTGTACTACAAATAAAATTAGACTTGACAATGTTGGTGAATTTACATCAGAATCATTCAATAATTATTGCATGTCACACAAAATGGTTTACCTGAGTCATTAATAAAATGTCTTCAATATATAACTAGACCATTAATAATGAGAACTAATGTTGAAATATCTATCTAAAATGTCAACTTAAAATAGTAATGCAAAATTATCAATGTAAATTTCAACTTACAATAGTAAATCTAAGTTATTTTATTCATAGCTTTAGTAATATAAATATCACCCTTTAAATCATGTAAAAATACACCGTTTAAAGGCAATAAGAAATCTCATACAAACTTCTCTATTCTCTTCATTCTCATAATTAATATAATATATATTTATAGTATTACAACTAGATTTCTTAAAGAATAATTAAATATCTGATTTTCTGAGCAATATTCTAATAGCGTGTGTTTGGTTCTGCGACGGAGAGAATTGATTTTGGCAGAATTGATTCTGTAAAATTGATTCTGGCCAAAATTGATTTTAAGCTGAAGTGGTTTATGTTTGGATATATTCATGAAAAAAGTGAGTTGAACAAAAAATTTGAATGTAAAAATCAATTCCAGAATCAGAAGCTACGATTTCTAACTTCAAGTAGAATCAATTCTGGAGGCAGAATCAATTCTACTTTTGAGAAACCAAACAAGTCAGAATCAATTCTACACGTCCAGAATCAATTCTGGATGCTCCAGAATTGAAACCAAACATACACATAGTTGTTGCCATTAAAACAGTGGTTGATCTTTTTAGGGTAGTTTGGAATAAAAAATCTAGTTAGGTATTCTTTATTTGTGAGGAGGAGCAATTAGGAAAACATAAAAAAAATAAATATTTTGTTGACCATTTCTGTTTCTTCCTAATCATCATCATCACCACTGTTCCATACGGTACGCGTGCACATGCTAGTTTACACACACGCACACAAAAAGGAAAATGACAATATCTTAACTTAAACCATAAGAAATCTAATACACGTCTAATTTCCAACATTAAAGAACCTCCATACTAATCTTCTTCTTCCCTAACTATCATTATAAAAATCAATTAATCAAATTCAAATTATTATATAACAAAGTTTAATTCGATCCCAATTCCATTATTGTTTATCCTCACATAGATATTTATATCAAACAAACAAATCTCTGATCTATCATCATCATGGCTTATCCTTATCAACCTTCTGCCTCTGCTCCGATGCCGGCACTCCCTACAACCATAATCGGACCTCAATACTGTGCTCCGTATCAGTTGGATCTGACGATTGTCAAAAAAGTTATGTCTGTTTCAGACGGAAATTTCGCCGTCACTGATGTTAACGGCAATATCGTCTTCAAAGTTAAGGGTTCTTTGTTAACGCTTCGTGATCGCCGTGTCTTGGTTGATGCCGTCGGTAACCCCATCACCACCCTACGTCGTAAGGTTCAGCTTTTTTCTCTCTCTTTGATAATCTCTCTCTTTATATTTTCTTCTATTTTTTATTTTTTTTTTAAATAGTAATTTTATTTTTAGCAACTCAACTTCAAAAATAATTAAACTTTAGTACAATCGTTTTATTGTACAAGATATTTTACAAGATATTTTTAAGCCACATAGTAGAAGTCATTTTTTATTTTAAGCTGCCCTGCTTTTGATTTTTTTATCTTTTTAACTAATGTATGATCCGCACAACTATGGAGATTAATTTTCTGAGTTAATTTTTAATAGTTTGACATCTCCCAATAAATGGGTTTTCATATTCATAGGTATGAATTCAACCAAGAACCAAATGATTAAGAGGTCTTAATATCTATAGCAATGACCTGATTTTAATTTAAATATATCCTTAATAAAAGAGAGAGTTTACTTTTTTGATACATAAACATTGATTTATCTAGTATATATGATATAATTTAGATATATCAATCTTTTAAAATATATATATGTATAATAAACTTTTTCTTATATTAATGAGCTTTCCTTTTAGTTATTTGAAATTTTTAAATAGTAATTCTTGCAATTTTCGCCACTTTAAATATAAAGAAAATGTTAAACAGTGTCCCGTCCGGTGCACTAATTAAGGATATCAAAATGGAAATTTTACCAGTGGCGGATTCAGAAATTTTATTTAGTGGGGGCTAGAAAATATTATTGTACAACCAATGAAAATATTTTTTTTAGATGAACTTTGATTTTCTTTTTATTATCATGTTATTGATACAAAATTTTTGCTGCTGTGTTTAGCTGTTATTGATACAAAATTTTCTTATTTTTTTGCTACAAAGAAATAAGAAGAGTAAAATTAAGAGATACACATTGTGTAAAAGATTTGATAGGAGAGTTGGAGGTCTTATAGAAAATAAATTAAAAAGTAGAAATTGAGTTAATGAAAAGTTGAAAAGTAAAAAGATAAACTTGTATTAAATATGTAAGTGTAAGTTAGATTAAGAAGTATTCTGTACGTCCCAAAACTTTGGTCCTTTTAGAGTCTTGTATATGATTAAGAAATAAGGAAAATGCTAAACAGTGCTCGGGGTACTGTTTAAGGAACCAAATATAGTAATATCATATCGAAGTTTGTGCAGTCAACGTCTCGAAAGTATAAACAATGTTATTTTTAATTTTAAAATTTCCTTTTTTGGTTTCCTTAACCAGTGCCCCGGGGACACCGGTTAGCATGACCCAAGAAATAATAAAGATTGTTAAGTTAAGTCATTTTTAACCTTACTTTATTAAGAAAAAAAAATCCATTTAATGAATGCATTACTTTTGTAAGTGTATAAATGGTAAAAAATCATTAATTATGTCTTGGTTTCTTAAAAAGATCAAAGTTTTGGGACAAAACTAAAAAGCTAAAAAGACGAAAGATTTGAGACGGAGGGAGTAGCAATTGAGATAATGCAAAGTTGAAAAGTAAAAAGATAAACTTGTACTAAATACGTAAGTGTAAGTTAGTAGCCTAATTAATCTTATGGGGGCTTAACAAAATTATACTAATATTTTGTTCCATTAAAAAATATATAATACTATTATTAGGAAATAAAAAATGTGTTTCATTGTGGGGGCTTGAGCCCCCAATGCCTCATACTTAGATCCGTGAATTTTACCTAGTAAGTTGTGCATTCAATGACTTAAATATGTAAAAAGTTATCATTTCTCGTCATTGATTTTGTCATTTATTTTCTTTTTTAGTATGCTTAACTAGTGTCCCGGAAACACCGTTTAACATGATCCTAAATATAATGGTAAGCGCACATATTTATTTGGTGAAGAAATTTTCTACATGATATTTTAAGAATTTATGTAAAAACATTTAGTAAGTGCATTTCTGATGTTAAAAGCCAGCAGAAACATTTAATCTGTTGCAACGTGCTTTCTGATATGCTCTACTCCTTTTATATGCACTTAATGTGTATGAATTTTAATTTATTTTTTCAAAAACAAAATGTTAGAAGTGATGTTAGCTCAATAAGTATTGTTTAGTGTTCTGTTCTGTATTGTTTAATGTCTAGTATTACCATACCCCTTTTTCCGATTTAATGTTTTACTATTTAAGCTGTATGATTTACCGTAAAAATAAAATAAAATTAAGCTGTATGATTTTATGATTTATTGATTGATGCAGATAGCGACTCTGCATGATCGGTGGGAAGCTTTTCGGGGTGAAAGCACAGATTCTAAAGATCTGATATTTACATTAAAAAGATCGTCCCTAATCCAGTTTAAGGACAAATTAGATGTGTTTCTAGCTGGTAACAAAAAACAAGATGTTTGTGACTTTAAAGTCAAAGGTAGTTGGTTAGAACGATCTTGCATTGTTTATGCTGGTGAATCTAACCACATTGTTGCCAAGGTAATTAATTAATTAAAATTGTTCTTTAGTTTTTAATTACTACTTATCGCTTAAGTATGTATACTAATCAAAAATCACTTTCATGACATTATTGTTATTGCAGATGCACAAAAAGCACACTATTAAGAGTCTTTTAATTGGTAAAGACCATTTCGCGGTCACGGTTTATCCCAATGTTGATTACGCTTTCATAGTGTCGTTAATCGTGATACTTGACGAGATTAACGATGATGAGAAGGATGATTAGAGGATTAGTGTTTTATATTCGACAAATTCTATTTGTACTTATAACCAATGAGTAATACATTACCATATATTATTGAGTTAAGGGATTTCCAGATTATTATAGATTGAAGTCACAGTTATTTTGTTTTTGTTCTGGACCTTATTAATTACCTGAATAGCAAATTTCATATTCTAAATTAAGCTCCTTCTTTAATGTACAAGTGGCATAAATCTTGCAAATTTTACATTCCATTTGGATTTTGAGTGAAGTGGACACAAACTAAGAGAGTTAGAGAAGTGGACATTGTGTCTGTTTGTTATACATAAACTAAAAATTTTACCGCAGCTTTCTGCTTACGAATTTCAGCTTACGAACTTCAGCTCTCCGCTTTCGAACATCAGCAGCTTTCTCCTTACAAACCTCAGCTCTCAGCCTTCGAACAGAAACTTCATATTTGAGCTTTTTAACTTCAACTTCCTTCTTTTGAATTTCATCATTCAGTTCTTGAATTTCATATTCCATCTCACATTCTTCATAGGATATCTTACCCCGCAATTCATCTAACATGCACTTCTGCTGGTTTAAAGAACTCAAATATGAACAAAGAAACTAAAATTAAATGAAAACCATAGATAAATCCCGCAGGGGGCATAAACTTTGATGGCACTTCCAAAAAAAAACTTACCAGGACAAGTGTGTCAAGAGAAGAAGGAGGATGGTGTTGCTTCACTAGTAGCATCTGCTGGAGGAAATTATCAGCAGCAATCTTCGCCGCCTGGTTTAGAGATTGATATTATTAAAGAAGGCAAAATATGGAGAAAGAAACTAAAATTGTTTGAATGTTTCACTATCCGTGGTGCATATCATCTCTTGACTACTCTTGACTCCGTTACTTTGGATGAGGCAGATCATCTCATTTGGCACCCTCAAGTTCCCTTGAAGGTCTCCATTCTTGCGTGGCGTTTACTGCGTGACAGGTTGCCCACTAAGTCAAACCTGGTTACTAGAGGCATATTATCTTCTGGAGCTCTTTGGTGTGTATATGGTTGTGGTGTGGCAGAGTCGGCTCATCACTTATTCATTTCCTGCAACACTTTTAGTTCTCTTTGGGATTTAGTTCGGACTTGGATTGACATTTGTTCGGTGGTTTCTACTTCTATCCGGGATCATTTTGTTCAGTTTACTCTATCAGCTGACAAATCTAGAGCACGTCGGTCTTTTTTACAACTCATTTGGCTTGCTAGTGTATGGGTTGTGTGGACGGAAAGAAATCACAAGTTATTCAGAGGCTCAGTTAGTACTATTTCTCAGTTGTTGGACAAGATCAAACTTTTCTTCTATAGGTGGTTGAAGACAACGAGTGTTACTTTAGTCTCAAACTACCATAGTTGGTGGTCTAGTCCTTTATTATGTTTGGGTCTTGTATGATTGTTCATTTCTTTCTGTGACTATTTGTAAACTCTGGTAGTCTATCTTGACACATCTTGGGCTAAGGAGACTTATTTGTTAATATATCTCATTTTGGCTTGTTCAAAAAAAATTGTTTGAATGAAAAACAGTGTTGAGAAAATACGTACATGGAAGATAAACTTGCTACGTTCAGTTGGCACAAATTTTCGTGGTTTCCAATACCGCTGAGATCTTCGTCGTTCGCGATGAAGCATTTGCGGTCGTGAGATGTTAAAAATATTTATTGTCTAATTTATTTCCACCAACTTACATAAACATGAAAGTACAAACAACCCTACAATTTTTTTATTTTTTTATAATTTTCAATTGTGAAAGGTGTTAGTATGAGTGGTGGATGAGAAAATATATATATATAGAACAGCGATGCTTCGCTTAGAAAATTGATATTCCATTGTGAACGAATTGATTCCGCCCAAAGACTTAATTGTGCTATGAATTCTTTTTTATTTGATTGGTGATAATTGATTATGCAAGAAATATGCAACCACATTAATTATAACCATTAATGTGAGTCACATATATGAGTCAAAAATTTGTTCCAAATTATAATATTGCTAAATGCTTAACACTTTGATAACATAATTTTAAGGAAAATGTTAACATGTGCACCAAAGGCATATGTTAAGAATACAAATGTAGTAATATTCTCTTGTAACTTGTGCATTATATTTTTTAAACATTAAATTCTTTTATGTTATTAAATGTAAATTTCTATTTTTAGATACTTAACATGTGCCCTTGATGCACATGTTAACATGACCTTAATTTTAATTACAATTGATTGATATATATGCCTTAGTGGTTGAAAGAATTTATTCTAAATAAGTGATCCGGTTTCGATTCTCATGATTGACAAATTTCTGATTATTTTAAATTTTTGATAAAGCTATGTAAAAAAGTTCGCGCCTAAACTGCAAAGAAAATTAGGGTTAACCTAGTTGCATATTATAACCATTATATATAAGAAAGATTTATAGAAGTACAGTTAGCCGTTAGGTTTCTTCCTCTCAAAGAAAAGATATATTCTGAAAGCAAAAAAAAAAAAAAGAATGTATCTTCTAACAGAACTTTTTTTGGATAAACATGAGGGCTAAGCCCGAATCTTCTAACAGATTTATTTCCATAATTAAAATATCTTCTAACAGATTTATTTCCATACTTTTATTTTTCCTAAAAACACCCCTTAGGGAGACAGAATTTCTAGCTATACCCCCATTTTTACTAAAAGCTATGCAACCCACTATAGTATTACTATGTTGGAACAAAATTGATTTGTTAATCTCTCAAGGGTTTTGATGATAATAAAGTATTTAAAGGACAATTGGTGTTACTAGCGATCAGGAGGGGCCATAACCACTTGATGCCAGAACTGACATCCGAATAAGATTAAATTAGTGGTGAAAGCCAATAAAAAATGTCTTGAATCTTTTTTATTATCACCCGTATCTGGCACAATTCTTTTTTTTTCGAACGACAAATATATTATTATTAATAATCGGTCTCTACATAAGACGAACAGAAGTCGGGAAAAGCGGTACTATAAAACAAATGTGGCGCATATAAGCGGAACACCAATGAAAAAAACCAAAAACAGACACCATCTAATAAAGGTATTTTTGACATCAAGTGGTTTCCTGTGGATCTTCATCTTTGTTAATATACTTTTTTTTTTATTATTGAACTAGACGTTCAGAATTGAATGAGGGTGAAACGGGTCGGCTTCTGAATAGCGGCGTTTCAGCTAGTGGTAGAGTGTTGATGATGGTTGTGAAAGCTTGACGATTTCAGCCTTAGTGCGTTGGGGGAAAGGATACTTGCAGTTATAGCACTCTGATGCTCAAGTCAGTATATGAAAGAGGTTTAAAGAGTATAAATGGAGGCGCATAAGTCATACCTAGCGATTGATGTATGAACGTTTTATATATGAGAGAATATTAGGGTTTACAGTATCGTGGGGTCCCTCATGTGGAGTGGATCAGCCATAGATAACACATGTATTGTCCTTTCATACGAGCACTTGAAGACGGTTTAGGCTCTTCGCCTTTAGACGTGCTCGTTTTGTATGTTTGTCGTGGTTGCATTGCCACATGTTTATTATTATCCCATTTTGACAGGTCTTCTCGTATGTTGGGCTTTTAACCGATCCATAACAATTATTATATAAACTGATATGGATATTCATCTTTGTTTACCGGCTAAAATGTTTATTTTTAAAACTATTTTATCTTATTTTGTTTAACCTTAAATAGGTTAGGAAAAATCTTATGTTGTTTATGATCTTTAGCAAGATATTCTCTCCACAATGGTTACTTGAATGAGTTGATTGGTAGTTATATGATTCCTTTGAGAATCATACCTAATTGACTTGATTTGCATGTGTATGTGTGGTGCAACACAGACTAGACATATGCTTGTTTTTTTTTGACAGTCAGACTAGACATATGCTAACTAACTACTAAGATGTTTTTTTGTTGTTGAAATTTTAACAGTTTGATAAACTCAGTTTTAAACTTTGCAAATCCTTTAGATAATTTGAATATATGTGATCTAATGTAAGTTACATCTTTGAATTTTTACTTTCTATTAGTAACCATTAGAAGTGAGCAGTGAGGTACATCTTTGATATTTTTGTTGTAATTTGAAATCTTGGCTCAACTAATCAGGTATTTTTTTTTATTCTATTTCTGATCAACTACACCCTCTAGTTTTATATATAAGAAAACGTTGACTTTTTAGATATATTGTATAATTGATGTATCTAGACAATAATATCGTTTAGATATATTGATTTTACAATAATCTAAAAAGCAAATTTTTTCATATATAAGACTCGAAAAAGTATAATCCAATTATGCGGCTTTTTTGGGCAGCAAATCTTATTTGACCTATGGCATCATTATCATAATTAAACATTATTTGTTGACCCGTTCTGTTTCTTCTTGATCATTCATCACTCTAGGAATGGAATGTCTATTCTACACGCATACAAATATCTTAGACTTTAAACCATCAAAGCACCTTCGTGGTAATCTTCTTGTTCCCATTAATTCAACAAATGAAATTTATAAAACAAAGTTTAATTCCCAATCTCATTATTGATTATTATTCTCACATATATTACTAACCAAAACGAAACAAACAAGACTTTGATCAGCTAGCAGCATCATTTATCATCATCTTCATAATGGCTTATCCTTATAAGCCTTCTGCCTCTGCACCACCGATGCCGGCGCTTCCCACCACCATAATAGGCCCTCAATACTGTGCTCCTTATCACTTGGATCTTGCGGTCGTCAAAAAAGTCTTGACTATTTCCGATGGAAATTTCGCTGTCACCGATGTCAACGGCAACATCATCTTCAAAGTTAAGGGTTCTTTCTTAACCCTCCGTGACCGTCGTGTCTTGGTTGATGCCGCCGGTTACCCAATCACCACCTTACGTCGCAAGGTTCAACTTTGTTCTCTCTCACATATTTTTTTTGGTTACTTTTAATTTCAACAAAAGGTATTCTCTTCGTCCTAAATTATAAGAAAAAAATAACTAAAAAGGGAAAGCAGTTATTATATTAAAATCATAAGTAAGGTTTCTTAATAATAAAGTGAATTCTTTGTTTAGATATGTAACTCATGTATTTATTTGGTGAACTTTTCTATATGATATTGTAATTTCTTGAAAGAATTTATGTAAAAAAAACCTGGTAAGTGTAGTTCTGATGTAAAATTAAGTTGTATGATTTTCTTGATTGATTGATTGATGCAGATAGCGACTATGCATGATACGTGGAAAGCTTATAGGGGTGAAAGCACAAACTCTAAAGATCTGATATTTACATTAAAAAGATCATCCCTAATCCAGTTTAAGACCAAATTAGATGTGTTTCTAGCTAGTAACAAAAAACAAGATGTTTGTGACTTTAAAGTCAAAGGTAGTTGGTTCCAACGATCTTGCACTGTTTATGCTGGTGAATCTAACAACATTGTTGCCCAGGTAATAATAATTAAACTTAAATTAAGCTCCTCTAATTAGTTATTAATTATCACTTAAAGTATGTATGTATATACTAATCAAAACCCAATTTTCATGGCATCATTGTTATTGCAGATGCACAAAAAACACACTGTTAAGAATATTTTAATTGGTAAAGACCATTACATGGTCACGGTTTATCCCAATGTTGATTACGCTTTCATAGTGGCGTTAATTGTCATTCTTGACGAGATTAACGATGATAGTAGGCAATGATTATTTTTACTATGATTATTGTTACTACTTCTCTACCCTCACATGAATTGAGGGTATATGTCCTATGCTGACATGTCACCAATCAAATTCAGTCATATATGTGTCAGAGTCAAACATAAATAATTTTTTACAAAAAAGTAATTTTAATTACTTTAATTTTCAAATAATTATATTTTAGGTTACACATATTCTTATCATTTACTAAAAAACACTTTTCATAAATCCTATTCATCTTTTCTTACGATTCATCTTTTCTTACTTCGTAAGATCAAATTTTTTCGCTGGCGCTTCGCCTGTCAACGCCGCTTCACTTGTCCTCGTCGCTGCTTCCTAATTACTCTCTGTCGATATTCCTTGAGGGATTTGTAATTGCTATTTGAATTGTTAAATCGACAAATAGTGATTAAAACATACAAGAGAATAAAAAATAAAATCAATGTTACCTAGATGAACAGATTCTGGAACAAACGTAGCCAAAACAAAATTCTGAAAGACAATTGTGAAGAGGCCGATGATGGAGAAGTGATTCTGGAGCCTATGGAAGCGGCGATCTTCAAGGATCACAAGTGAAGCAGCGACGACGACAAGTGAAGCGACGACGACAAGCGAAGCGTCAGCAAAAAAATTTGATCTTACGGAGAAAGAAAAGATGAATTCATAAGAAAAAATGAATAGGATTTGTGAAAAGTGTTTTTTAGTAAATGATAAGAATATGTGTAACCTAAAATATAATTAATGAAAAGTAGTAACCTAAAATATAATTATTTGAAAATTAAAGTAGTTAAAATTACTTTTTGGTAAAAAAAAATATTAATGTTTGACTTGGACACATATGACTGAATTTAATTGGTGTCATGTCAGTATAGGACACCTACCCTCAATTTATGTGAGGGTTAATTAGAAAAATCCTTATTTTTTTGGTTAATGTTTACCATGTATTATTGAATTAAGAGATAGATTATAGATTGAAGTGACAATTATTTTGTAGGCTTAAATGCAGTTTTGCCCCCCCTGTTTTGATTAAATCGGAGTTTTACCCCCCCTGTTTTAAAACGCGGACTTTTACCCCCCCTGTTTTATAATTTTTTGGATTTTGCCCCCCCTAAAATTCTGTTTTCGAGTCACAACTTTAAAGCTTCGCACACAACTCAATTTTGATCAATAATTCACCAAAAGGATACCGAAATGACCGTAATCGAGTTATCTTTCCACATAATCAAACCCCACTAAATTTGGAGTTACAAAGAGAGATTAATTACCGTTTTAGTGAAGGTATGTCCCCCAAAATTCTGCAAAAAATCTGCTTTCGAGTCACAACTTCAAAGCTTCGCATACAACTCAATTTGGATCTATAATTCACCAAACGGCTACCGAAATGACCGTAATCGAGTTAGCTTTCCACAGAATCAAACCCCACTAAATTTGGAGTTACAGAGAGAGATTAATTACCGTTTTAGTGAAGGTATGTCCAATTACTAATTCTGCAGAAATCTACTTGTGATCTTCAAATTCAACATCGTCTACTGAACACATCGTAACTCCAAATTCGACGAAATTGAAATGCCAACAAGGGTAATTTCGTTAGATTTCCATACATGTAAATAGTATTAAAAAATGAGCTGCAGGGTGAGAGGAATGACAAAAATACCAGTAGTAGTTTCATACGATAATTAATTTGAACAGACCTTCACTAAAACGGTAATTAATCTCTCTCTGTAACTCCAAATTTAGTGGAGTTTGATTCTGTGGAAAACTAACTCGATTGCGATCCTTTCGGTACCAGTTTGGTGAATTATTGATCCAAATTGAGTTCTGTGCGAAGCTTTGAACTTGAGGCTCAGAAGCAGATTTTGTGCAAAATTTTGGTGGGGGGGCAAAATCCAACAAATTATAAAATAGGGGGGGTAAAATTCCGCATTTTAAAATAGGGGGGGTAAAATTCCACATTTTTCAAAATAGGGGGGGTAAAACTGCATTTAAGCCTATTTTGTATTTGTGCTGGACATTATTAATTAATTACCTAAATAGCAAATTTCATATTCTAAAGTAGGCTCCTTCTATCATGCATAAGTGAGATACATCTTTCAAATTTCATATTCCATTTGGATTTTTGAGTGAAGTGGACTTAAATTAGAGAGATAGAGAAGTGGGTATGGCGGTGAAATTTTGGAAACCGGAATCGGAGCTCCAAGAGAGAGGAGGAAGCTAATCAAAGGACAAACTAAGGATAATTTGTTAAGTGTTGTTCACCACATTAATGTCTTGATTAATAAATTAAAAGGTTAAAATTATTTGTGCACCATTATAAAAATATATTATTTGTGCACAGTAAATCATATACTTTTTCCGTCTATAACAACTTAAATGAAAATTACATTTAATTTACTCTGTCTCTTATCTTTCCCATAACCAATGATCAACAAAAATTGTTTTTAGATTTTTTCATGAAAGTGTTTTTACAAAAATAAATATGACATACACTCATGAAATTTATTTTTGTAAATCAATTAATAGTACAATAAATGAGTAAATAAAATTCATACCATGAGATCTAAAATAATAAAATTAGGGTCATGTTAACTTGTACCCTAAGGGCACATGTTAAGCTACCTAAAAATAGAAATATAGTATTTAATGATACAAAGAATTTAATGTTTAGATAATTGAATACACCACAAATTCAATAAATTTTTTCCACATTTATCTTCTTAACATGTGCCCTTAAGGGCACAAGTTAACATTCTCCATAAAATTATACTACTGATAGTATAAATTTAAAGCCTAAAAAAAAATATGAGGCTCAAAGCAACCGACTCACTTGCCTACCCTTGGCCATCATATAACAATTTAAGCATTTTGTGATGCAAATTAGGCAGCACTTATGACCACAAATCCACCTCTATGGCTCTATCAATTGTTTATCTTGGCCAGTCACGCATGAAAACTATAGTGCTGAGATTCAATATTTGTGAACAAACTTTGCTCAATGAGATGTTTCCCCTTGTATAAGTGTTAGTTAATACTTAATAGTTATATCATTGGTCGGCAAGTATAATGCAACACTTGTTACACTTCCACTGTTTTTTTATAAAAAAATTGTTACTAGTTTACTACAAGAAATTTGATTTTTGGCAACGCTTTTTTTGTTACAAGTCATTGGCAAAACTACATTTCTTCTAGAAAGGTAGTTTTTGCCAACGACTTGTAACAAAATAGGACGTGCCAAAAATCAAATTTCTTGTATATTTTTTGGAAACTAAATTTCAAAGACTAGTATATTTAAAATTTTACTTTTTTTAAAGGTATTTAAAATTTACTTATCAATTATTGATTAAACAACCTTAAAAATATAGTATATAAGAAAAAAGGGAGTAATTTTTGCTTGACCATTTCTATGTAAGTATTGCATGGTAGAGAGCCAAGTTCTTGACCAACTTCATCAATGAATATGCAATTATTTATGCTTTTTCAAGTCTCTTTTTCCTCTTTATTAAAAAAAAAGAGAAAAAAAAGAGAAGAAGAAACACCTTTATAAAAGTAGACTTTAAATTTTTCAAGTATAATTAATCTTTGTCATACCATTCCTTCCTGTCTTTTAAATATTCTTTTTTCAGATAAAACAGCATCCTAAGACACATGAGATGCTGAGATGCATATCCTAGTTTTCTTTCAATTTTTGTTTTATGACTATATTAAAAAATTAATCAAGAAATAATGGTACAATTTCTTCCAACATTTGCATAGTACAAAAAGCTACGGTTAAACCGATAGTTTCATTTTTGTTTTCTCAAAAAAGTATTATTTAATTTAAAATAAATTTTATAAGCATTTTTTATTTTAGAATACGTAATTTAATAGACAACAAATTTTATATTCCATTCTAAACTTAATTAGGATGTTAACGTTAACGTAGTTTAGACTAACACTTAACATTGATTAAAAAAGGATTAATACCTGCACTTCAACTCATACTAAACTTTGAACTCATACTTAAGATGATGGAGACAAGATTCTTCAAAAGACCTATTCATTTTCTCTCTCTCTCTCTCTCTCTCTCTCTCTCTCTCTCTCTCTCTCTCTATTTAATCATTTCATAAATAAATATTTAAATAACTCTTTTAAAATGGTCCTCCTAACTATTATAGATATAATATTTGTTATAAGTCCCTGGACATAGTTCAATCCATAAGATATTAAATTTTATATGTAGGATCGGTGTTCAAACCTTTGATATTTCACTTAAAAAAATTAATCAACATACTACTTGACCAAAAAAATACATATGTGGCAAACGGAGGTTGATGTGGCAGCTTGTGACGTGACAAACAACGATGATGTGTCAAAGATGATATTCAGTCATCTATTTGGAGGGAACAAATTCAAAAATTAAATTGCATAGAGAGACCAAATAAAAAAAAAAGTAATTGAAATTTTAAGATAAAATAACTCATTTTTATTTTATTTTTTCTTTCTTTTGAATATCTCAAATCACATCCATTAAAACATGTTTTGGTGGTGGACGGTGATTTCATCCGATAATTGGAAGAAACTGAATTGTGTTTTAGGGTTTTTAATTAGGATAGTCGGTGATGATTTCATGTTTGAATTTGAGGTTTACTTTTTACAAAATGCAAATAACAACATCACGTGTTTAAATATCTCTTTCTCTCACACACACACACACATAAATTGCTTCTTTTTCCGATTTAAATCCAAATATTTTTTGCTTATGTTGAAAAATTGGGGAATTAATTTGAACGTGAGCTAAGAAAAAATATAAGTTTGTGTTGAATTTGTCAACAACAATAATATGGCTCATGTTGAATCTATTACGGTTGAAGAAGAAGAAAAAAAGAGAAAGAAAAATTACAAAGATAGAGAAGAACACATTTGATTTATAGATTGAAAGAGAATTCTAATAGTCTCAATATCTAAACAAGAAGAAAATATTGTTCAAAAAAATAAGAAGAAAATATCGTTTTAGTATCTTCAACATAGATTTCTAGACTTATAGAAATATGAGTTAATTTATGGGTTTAGAGAAACAAGAAGAAAAAAATATTTTTGGGTTCAATGTTGTTTTCATTTTTCGATTTGGTCCTTCTAAGTAGATGATTGGGCATCATCTTTGACACATCATCATCACTTTGCCACGTCACACGCTGCCACATCAGAACCAGTTTGCCACATATGCATTTTTTTTAACAAAATTTGACGCCAGGGACCAAAATCAAAAGGATTTGCACATTCAAAGATTTTTTTTAAAACAAAAAAACATACAAGGATGAAATCCAAAAACTCGCGAACTTATAAGGACGAATTGATTATTTACGCAAAAAAAAAAATAATGTTTATCATGTGTATTGAGAAAAACCTATATCTAACGAGTGATATTTTGGGTACCAAAAACAAAAGAGTGACATCTTTTAGATTTTAATTAAGTTGGTATTCTTATTAATAACTATTTTGCTTATTCAAAAAAAGACACCTATAATCGTCTCTGAAATTTTGAATACCTTATGCGATCTATGATTATGATGCCAAATTTTTAGAATAGAAGTTTGAGCGAAGTTTTATAATTTAATATATTCATTTTATTATAATTTTGGTTTTGTTAATTTTTTTACAATTATATTTGATTTGGCTGAAAATTTAAATTTAGTATTAATTTTAATTATTTGATTTATTAAAAAAGTGTAAATAAAAGAATTTAGACGATTTATCAAAATAAAAAATTTAGACAAAGAGTAAAAATAGAAGAAAAAAGTTTACACTCTTATGAATAATAAGTCTTAGTGAAAGCCTTAATGAATGTCCATTTTATCTCTTCCATTTCATATAACTCCTACTAGTGAGTAGACTTTAATTACCTTTGTTCTTTCACTTACTTCTTTGTGTCCTATAAATAGGACTCTTGTTATGATGTAAAAACACACATGTGAAGAGTTGAATACAAAACTCTCATTCTCTCTATCTTTATATGTAATAGTTTGAGCCCCTCTCTTAGACGATCCCGGCACTGCCACCTCACAATCTTCTCTACTCCCCTCTCTAGGAGGGTTTTTGTCTTTTGTGGGAATGGAACAACGTACCATGAGGTTCAAGTACGTGTTCAATCTATTCTCACTACTAATCGAGCTAACAGCTCGGCCCTGTCTCTTAGGTGATCTCGCCACTACCACCTCACGATCTTCTATAATCCACTCTCTAGTAGAGTTTCTGCCTTATGTGAGAATTGAACCACGTACCAAGAATTCAAGTAGTTATATAGAGGTGAGCAAATTCCATGCTAAAACTAATTTTTGTACTTCACCCTAAAATTGGAGCAATTTGGAAAGGAAAGAAGTTAAACTTTTAAAATTATAATCATGTGTTCAAAATTACCCTCATCCATATCTGTTTAAGTTTTAAGAATATTTAAAATTGTTTGTCTTCTGTTTCGGACTGCCCAAACCCATATTTGTTAGCTGGATTGACCGAATCATACTTAGTTAGGCCGGTTATACAGTAGACACGCTTTAAAACACAAACGATTACCACTTGATGAACGACACGTGTGACCTCCAAATTTAGCCTTCTAATCATCAGTCAACACATGTCCACATGACAGATGTCCAAGAGAATATTATAGGTCCCCAAAACCCTAAGTGTATGTTTGGTTTAACAAAAATAAAGAGGAAAGAAAGAAAAACACAAAAATAATCCATAAATAATATTTTATTCATAAAAATAATCTTTAGTTTATTTTTTTTAATGTATTAACTTAGTTCCCGTTTGGATTATCTTATTTTTGAGCTTATGAAAACAACTTATGCAAATTTTAGGTATTATTATAAGTTTGTCAAGGTAGTTTATGACAGGGGCGTCTCCGGGTTTTAGGAGGTCCTGTGCAAAATATAAAAGTGGCCCCTTAACATAAAAAAATTAATTTTTTTTTAAAAAAAAACTGTCGATTTAAATTGCGTATAATATAAAAAAAAAATCATTTTTATTCTTGTAAACATATAGATTATCAATATTAAACCAATTGCATCAAATCAAATGGGATAAGAAATACAAAATAATTATCTTTATATATAACGTCAAAAAGGAACCTCATAATCTAAGTTTAAATTTTATGAAAAGATTAAAATGGACTAAAACTATATTTACGAGTATAGATAATTAATCTATTGATACTCATATGATATTATATGAACATTAACAATATATAACTATTAGTTTAGGGCCTAAAAATTAATATATTAATAAATATCTGATATTTTATAGGTATAAATAATATATAAGTAATATTATAGGACCTCAAAATTTTGAGCCGAGGCCCTTAAAATTTTGAGACCCGATGCCGTCGCACACGTTGCACATGTGTGCAAGCCGCCCCTGGTTTATGATAACATAGCTTGTAAAATAACATAAAACCTAATTTATATTGCATAAGCCGTTTGCATAAACTCAAAAATAAGTTCATTCAAACGAACCCTAGATTCGAATTTCATAGAAGTTCCCTATCATTTAATTATATAGAAACATAATTGGAAATATAAAAAACCCACTTTGGTCCATAGGTATTGGCTTGAGTCCTTGGAATATGTTCCTCTCAAGGTTTCATGTTCGATTTCTCCTAGTGCCAATTTCGGTGGGCTAAGTCCAAACAGAGCAAAAAAAAACTCTGTCTTTAAATGAATCGCCTGCAAGTGAGTAGTGAGATTGGTCTTTGGATTAATCGGTCCTAGAGCCGTATCTCAAGTTTTTTTTAAAAAAAATGGAAATATAAAAAATATATTTATTAATCTAATTATTACTATTATTATTAAAAGAAAAAGAAACTAGAGAAAGAAACTTCAGCATGACACAGCAACATCACGATCCTATTACAGTGACGATGAATAGGAAAAAATAAGCCAAATTCAACTTTCCTTACCATCAAAATATGCCACGTGGCGCGTGATATTAAACACTCAAAATCCGCGCGTGAGTCATACAACACCGCCCAATAATCGCAAGCTCCTTTCAGCCAAATAAATAAATCGAATAATACGAATTTTCCGGGAAAATACTTTTTTTCTTTCAAGAAAATCTTTTCGCAAAAATTAAAATTTCGCCGAATCCACTTTTTAGCACAAAAAAAATAAAAAAAATAAAAACAAACATAAAAACCGACGACTTTTCGAATCATGATGATTATTGCAATTGATTTTTGTTTTGTTCATGTTCATGTTCATGAATTGTGCTTGCGCTAGGGTTTCGTAATTTTCCTTTAATTGAGAAATTTGCCTTCAAAGTTTTAATCTTTTTCCGTTTTTGAGTATTGGGTCGTTGATCGAAATCGAATTTAAGGTGTTTGAAGAAAGTTCAAAGAGAAAGGGGAAAAAAATGATGGCTGTTTCTTCTTCTTCAGCTAGTGTCGCAGTAGATAAAGCAACTAGCGATCTTCTTATGGGTCCTGATTGGACCATGAACATCGAAATTTGTGATTCAATCAATTCTAATCATTGGTAAAATCTTCAACTATAAGCAAAAGAGAAAGAAAATTAGATAGCATATCAATTTATAATTTCTTTTTTGTTATGAATGGGTTTGACTTTAATCATCTACCACATGTTTGTGATTTTATGGTTTTAAATATGATATATGATGTTCCATGCAGATGTTTATGGGTTGTTGTTATGATAATGAAATTTGGGGCAAAAAAAAAAATACTAATTTTAGGTGTTATTGATGATATTATTATTTTATCATGTTTTTCTGATGAATTAATCAAGAGTAAGTTTCTCAAAAAATTTTAATTACTGTTTTAGAATTTTTTTTTCATGCATAATTGTTGGTGTGAAAGTGTAACAATAATTTATAGTGTAAATTTTTATCGTAGAAACAATTTTCAGTGAATTTTAGAACAAACTTACTAGGTTGTCTCTTTGGTTTTCTCTACTTTTTTTTTTTTCACTTCAATGAATTTGTGTTTTGGAAAATTAGTGATTTTTTAACTGAATATTTGGTATTCTTAATTTATCAGGCAGCCAAAAGATGTGGTAAAAGCTGTGAAGAAGAGAATACAGCATAGGAGCTCTAAAGTTCAAATACTAGCTCTCACGGTACTTTGTTGGCAATGTTTTTAGGATTCACCTTTGCATATTTACTTCAATACTTCTGAATTCATTTTTGTTTGGAACATGATTTATGGTTTCTTGTTGTCTATTGATTAGCTTCTGGAGACAATGGTGAAGAATTGTGGTGATTACGTGCACTTTCAAATTGCTGAGAGGAATGTATTGGAGGAGATGATAAAGATCGTTAGGAAGAAGGTAAGTTGGCGGTGATTGGAAACTTTTGAGTTTTGATGCATTCTGTTATAATTTGCACATTTGATGCTCAAAACAAATTGTTGTTGCATATCTATATACTTAATATTAGCTAGTAATTTGTTTTCTTCGAAATAATAAATCAAGCCTGTAGTTGTTCAACCTTCAACTCCACCCTTGACAACCTTTCTGTTATCGATAGTTTTTATATTAGTATATTAGTAAAAGTAAAAATAAAATTATCAAGAGAAATACAGAAAACATTGAGAAGAGACTGATGATAATCAAGATTTTCATATTGATGATGTGATTCACACCTGCAACTCTTTTCTGATAGTGGAAATAATTTTTGTTTCTCTCGGCTGAACTGTTGTGCGGCGGAGTGCGGACTGCTTTGGAAATTTACCTATAGAGTGATTAGTATCAATATCAAAGTTCAATGCAAACATCATGACTTAATTTACTTCATTAATATGGCATTTGGTATTGTTGTCGTTTACTGCGCCGCATGCCTTGTTTAATTGATATGCAAATGAAGTTTGTGGCGCTACTCATGTATATCATTAATGACCTTTATCTTATACTGTCTACGGTCTAGTCGAGATTTCTCATGTCATTCCTGTATTCAACCACTGTAATCATGGTTGTAGACTTCAAAATTTAAAGCCACTGTCCTTCAACCTTTAAAAGGTTATGGGGTCATGCAGGGGCGGATCTTTTCTAGGGAGGGGATGTGCCATGGCACCCCTCAAAGTTTTATTCTTTTTAGTTTTATCTATATATTACAAGTTTCCCCAAATATTGTCAATTTTATCTAATGGCGTAGTGGCAATAGTTGGTTTTGCGAGTGGATGGTTCGGTGATCGATCCCGATATTTGCCATTTTTTGTGTATTATTACTTCATTATTGAAAAAATGGGATGAGAAGGATTGAACCCGTGCATGTGAGGTAAAAGGTAGCGATTTTTACCACTGCGCCAAGATACAAATTTGTTTTGTACATTAAATGTTAATAATCATTATAAATATGACCACATCTAAAATTTCAGTCAAGATCTGCCACTGGGCACTGAGGCAGGGACGGAGGCACATAGACCATCCTGGGGGCACAAGCCTGCACTACATTTTGAGAATTTTTTTTATATAGTATGCATGTGTTCACACTTGACTAACTAGGCCCACAATAATTAATCACCCAATAGAAAGTTTGATCTATTGTTTAGCTATTGCTTGTTTGAGATTGGAATGTTTTCAACAATAACTTTGATATTTATTTAGCTATTGGCTCAATTTTATCGTTCAAAGTTTTCTCCTATTCAATTATTGGCTCTAGATTTTCAACTTAAAAATTATTTTATAGATGTATGTTGTGAAGATGCATTTTCAAAATTAGAGGGGATTAGTGATATATTAGTATAAAATTACAGTGGAGACAAGAAAACATATTGTTTATCTGTTAGTATATATATTTTTTTAAAGTTATCTTTGATACTACATGTGGCAACAACAACTACTGAAAGAGCTTTCTCTGCTATGAAGATTATCAAGAATGAGTTGCAAAATAGCATGGTGGATCAATGATAAATGATTGTTTAGTTACTTATATAAAGATGTTTTTATTGAGATTGAAAATGAGAAAATCATTCAATATTTTCAAAATATGGCAGATCGTAGAGAAAATTTGTGATGTATATATATATTTATGCGCTAAAAAATGAAATATAAAATATATTTAATGCTACAAATATATGGTGCCCCCTCTCCATGAAATTTCTGGCTCCGTCACTGCACTGAGGTCATAAGCTCAAAATTATCTGAAATTTTATGTGCGGTATTTCCTGTACGAAATATTACTGTGCAATGTTAAGTTGGTGCCCTTATATGATTGATTATTAATTAATTAACCTAAATATGGATGGTATTTACCTAGGCAAAACAATTTAGGATTTTAAAATTCTTGTAAGTTGTCTCGTCTAACATAAATACATGTGGTGATCATTTAGGCAGACATGCAAGTGAGGGATAAAATTTTAGTACTGCTCGACTCGTGGCAAGAGGCATTTGGGGGTGCTGGTGGAAAATATCCTCAGTACTATTGGGCGTACGAGGAATTAAAGGTTAGTATACAGCTGTCTACTCAATAATATTTCTTGATTGTCTTTTATACAGTCTATCTTGATAGCGTCATGTGTAAAGCGGGAAGCTAGATAAACTCAAAATTAGTATTCACTTAACATCTGTGGATTTTCTATTACATGACGTTTCACTTTTGCAAATTTTAAGAAAACAACTTTTCTTATGATATATTTTTCCAAATTTGTATTTTATAACTTAACTTGGCACCTCAATAATTTGGATAGATGTTTTATATACAAACCTAATGTGAATAGATGAATTCTAAAGGTTTGTTTTTGTTTCAGAAAACATTTTCTATTTTCAGTTTCAAATACAAAAGTGCCACCTAGTTTTTCATTTTGTTTCCTGTTTTTAAAGTTTTGAACTATTTCTTATACAAACCGTGAAAAATCAGAAATAAAGTAAAAATACAGTGGCATGTAAAATGTTTCCAGAAGTCAAACAAGTCCTAAGGTTTCTCTCAGAACCTCAGTATGCAGAACTGTCGTTGTTTTTGTTGCTAAATTAAGTTGAACTTTGTGATTGAATTTGAAACAGCATTAATGTCTGTAAACCATAGTTACACGAATCATAATTCAATGACTGTTAGATCATATCATCAAATTATTGTGTTGAATTTTATAAATGGCAGCGGTCTGGAGTTTCTTTTCCGAAGCGTTCACCGGATGCAGCTCCAATATTTACTCCACCTCCTACTCATCCATCTTCATCTTCAAGAAATATGCATCCTGGATTTGGGATGCCAAGTAATTCTTCCAAAACACTTGATGAAACAATGGCAACAGAGATAGAAAGTTTGAGGTGAAACTCTGATTTTTTTTTTGTCTGCTCACCTATGCTTCTGTGTTTATGTGTCACTGAATTTCCATATGCTGCCAGCTTCGTCTTTTGGCTAATTTTCCCTTTAAATAAATCCTTAGTATGTCAAGCTTGGAATCCATGCGGCATGTGTTGGACCTTTTGAGTGACATGCTACAAGCTGTAAATCCTAATGACCGTGCGGTATGTTAAACGGTGTTGCTTGACCTTTCTAAATCCTCTTTGCAACCAAGTAAATTGGTTTAAGTGTTTGCTTTTTATGCTCTCTAGGCTGTGAAAGATGAAGTAATTGTTGATCTTGTTGATCGATGTCGCACCAACCAGAAAAAATTGATGCAGATGCTGACAACAACTGGGTTAGTTCCATTAAATAAGTTATAGCATGCGGCACATCTCAAATATAATTGTGTGTCTATAGGATTTGCGGAATAATATTGTTTTATCATGGTTATGTTGTAGGGATGAGGAACTTCTTGGGCGGGGCCTTGAACTGAATGATAGTATTCAAAGTTTGCTTGCGAGGCATGATGCAATAGCTTCTGGAGCTTCTTTTCCAAGTCATGGTGCAAGTTCAAGCACTATATCATCTGAAGGTCAATCAAGTGTCAATCAAAATGAAGTGAAGAGCCCCAGCCCGGCTGAATCTTCAACACCAAAAGCTAGCCCTCTTGCTGCAGTTTATTCTGAGCCAAGGGGAGAGAGTGATGAAGAGGAAGAAGATGAATTTGCACAGCTTGCTCGAAGGTATCTTAAAACTGATAATGTTTCTTAAATTGATATTTTATTGCTCATGGTTATTATGGGAACAATTTTCTTTTCCACTGCACCTTTCATATGAAATTAGAAGTGTTACATGACCAACATCGAAAAACATAAATAGTTTCGCATGTCCTCCACACCATGCATTTTGGTGATATTCATGACAATGTGTTGATTTGCATGGTCAAGTGAATTCTGTACTGGTTATGTTCAGCTGAAATAGGGAATCATTGCATGAAGTGTTTGTTTGTTTTTTTTTTTTAAAATTCACACTGCATGCCATTTTATTCTATCGTATTTGACAAAGCACGGTATATTATATGCCTATAAGTCTTTTTTCATCATCAAAGAATTTCATGTAAATTGGCATAAGCAACATGTTTGTGGTCAAATTGTAATTATTCCAATTGTTCAACTTTTTCAATAATTTTTAATCAATTAATTAATTTGTTTGAACTCTTCACTACGGCAGGCATTCTAAGACACAATCAGTGGCTTCTAAAGATGCTACAATTGGTTCTAGTGAAAATTCAGGGTCAATGAACACCAACAGCACGACTCCAAATGTTCCAGAGACCTCAACTTCTATCCCATCCTTGGCATTAGCTCTTCCCGACCCGCCGGCACCTATTAGTACTACATCAAAAGATCAGGACATCATTGACTTACTGAGTATCACTTTGTCCCTGGCACCATCTTCTCCACCGCCAACAACATATGCTCCATCATCAGCTCCTACCCAAGGCGGCATGCATCAGATACCTGTTCCATCCAGTGCAGACAGTTATTCTTATTCTCCCCAATCATATCCTGGAAATTCGCCATTCAACAGTTACGTAGCTCCTTGGGCTCAACCTCAATCTAAGTCAGAGTTTCAAACCCAGCCTCCACAACAGATGTATCAATCCCGATCCCAACCCACAACCCCGCTCTCATCTCAACAATTGCATGCACATTATCAATCCGAGCAACAGATGCATCAATCCCGATCCCAACCCAACACCCCGCCCTCATCTCAACAATTGCATGCACATTATCAATCCGAGCAACAAATGTATCAATCCCGATCCCAACCCAACACCCCACCCTCATCTCAACAATTGCATGCACATTATCAACATAACCAACAACCCCAATCTGAACTAGCTCAATCACAGCTGCAGAATCAACACTTCCAATATAGGCCTCACCAACATAATGAACCCCAACCATCACAATATCAGCCTCAACAGCGTCCACATTTACAGCCTCAACCACAACCGCAGTTGCAAATACAGTCTCCGCATCAGCCTCAACCCCAACCACCGATGCAATTACAGTCTCAGCAATCTCAACCGCAGCCACAATATCAGAACCAACATGCTCAATACCCTGCAAGATATCCTCCACCACCATGGGCTGCTACACCTGGATATGCCAACTATCAAAGCCATTTATCGGCTCAAAATGCTATTTCAACCTCTCAAGGCAACAGCGCAACAGCATCATATCCTCTTGCTGCACAAGGGGTTAGGCCCTTGCAACATCAGCATTCACTCCCTTCACAAGCAGTTGATCCGAGGGCGGTAAATTCTGGACAAAGACCCTTCATTCCCTCTTACAGGTTATTTGAAGATTTGAATGTATTTGGAAACACAGATGGAAGGGTAAGTGGTACATCATCCAACGTGTCGGGGGCAATGGGACCCGGTATGGTCGGGGGAGGACGTAAGTGAAGTTTTTAGTTTTATATTCATCTAATGTAAAGAAAAAAGTGATGTGCTGTATATCAACAGTATTGTTAGATTCTTCACATTTGCTGATTATCTAAGTTGTTTAGATTGATGGAAGTCATTAGTTTTGAGTGCTACCTAACCTCAGATATGACAGACATGGAACATTCTTTGATATAAGATTTTAGTTTCTGGCAGTGGTTCTTACTTTCAATTTCTTTCATTTCATTGATTCTTCAAGCTTAGTTTAGACTTTAGAGGTGTTTATGTTGTACTTGCATGTGTTTCATAGATTTATAGCATGTTTGGATTCGCGTTCATGTGTCAATTCTCGTTTCCCAATGTCATTTCCACTGCAAATATTCTGAAGCTACAAATTGAAGCGTCTAATAATTGTGCGTTTAAATGGTTCTGAACATATGCTGAAGCCGTTTAAATGGTTCAGAACATATACTTAAGCTGATAAATGTAACATGGTTTTATTAGTAGACAGATCCATGCAGACACATCACACATCTGATTATGGATATTTTTATATGTATAATTCTTGTCTTTTTTTTTTTTTTTTATGTTGGAATTTATGTATTTGATCATGGTTGCAGAGAGAAGCTAAACAATTATGTCTTTCATTTTGAGCTAATGCATGTGGAACTGTTATTTTTATGTTGGTTTTTCATTTTTTTTTATCAATCCCCTGGTTCTCTCAGGAGAAGTGAGTCTTGGTAATTCAAAATTCGGTCACGAGGTAAATAAAACTTATTTTTATTTTTCCTTTTTACCCCTAAAATAATCAAATTTTACTTTCTATTTCGGGATTGGATTTATGAATTCAAAACATGAAATTGTTAATTATAGGTCTGTATAAGATTTCTACCAAAAAATAGGTCTATGTAAGTTTGCTAAAATTACATAAATATTGTGGGATGGAGATAATAATATATTAGTTGACTTATATATGAAATGTGAGCATGTGACTTTTTTTGGTAAATGAAATGTGATACTTTTTGAAGATGTGACGATGGATATGTTAATATAATCCGGATGTATTATTGAAACACAAATTTTTACACTTAATGGAAAAAACACAACAACAAAAAAACAATTAAAATCTAGAGAAGAGTGTTAGAGATTTGTTAACAGGTTAGCACACCGGTTATAGTCTCGTGACACATGTGATAAATTGAGGTTCTTCATCCATGGCAGTGGAGTAGAGAGATCACCACTTGAAGTAGAGGATGGAGAAAAGCATTTGGAAGTGTACCCTAAGTAATCATATTAACAACAACCAACAACCAAACTAAGTATCACGAAAATAGCACGAAATGTTGCACAAAAAGAGCAAGAGTTTAAGCTACAAATCATCGATCACTTGTTTTTGTCTACACGTCATAAAACTTTTCTTTCATCACTCACACTCAAGCACTTCATTCTCATCATATTTCTGAGTTTACTGAGTGTTTCTATTTGCTTCTCAAACAAGAACTGTATTTATCTTGTAACAGAAGATTGCTCAAGTCAATATATAACTATGATTGAGTGTTACCTTGTAAAATCTGTAGGAGTAAGTAGATTGAGCTTGTAGGGCTTGAGGTTTTTGATCTTGGTCTAGATCAAAGAAGAAGACGACGGAACGTAACCCAAGATTAGGGTGAAACAGTATAAATTTTGTGTGTGAATCTCTCTTACCTTTATAATAAAACTATATATATATATATATATATATATATATATATATATATATATATATATATATATATATATATATATATATATATATATATATATATATATATATATATATATATATAACTTATTTAAATTTAATAGTTTTATTTTTAATCTAGAAATTTAAGTGTTGTGAATATTAATTAAAGCAAATATAAAAATTTAATATAATATTAATTTTAAATTCAAAAATCAACTTTAAATATTAGATAATTCTTTACACTCAATTGATTGTATCTCATTCCCGTGAATTAAAGATGACTATATCATGCATTTCAATTACAAATATTGTTGTTGTTGGTTGAAAAGTCTTGATTTTCAATGACATCAACAACTATATACCTACAATATATAATAATACCACTCTCATTTTGCATATATTAAATATATATGACTCTTTAAATCATGCCTATCATGTAAGAATGAATATTATATATATTGAAATATAAAGTTATTGTCGTGTAAAATTTAAGCTTTGTTATTTTATTTTTACTATCTATCTATCTATCTATCTATCTATCTATCTATCTATCTATCTATCTATCTATCTATCTATCTATCTATCTATCTATCTATCTATCTATCTATCTATCTATCTATCTATCTCTCTCTCTATATATATATATATATATATATATTAGTAAAAAAAAGTATCTATTAAATAACTTATTATATATTTTGAATAATTGCATAAAATTTTATAATATTCTATTATTTTATCAAAATATAATTATTTATATGTTTCGTCTCTCATATATTTTCATCTATTCTTTTGTATATTTTTCTTTTCTTATTTTCGCACACATGCATAAAATAAGAGGCATTGTTTCCGACTGGCTGCTATAAGTAAAAATTCAGTTTTAAGATAATTGAATAATTGATATATTTGATGTATAATATATAATGAATATTGAACCTTATTAAAATGCCAACAAGTGTAAAAAATTATTACCCCCTAATTATTTATTACTTCTATGATTTTATATTTATTTTTAAAAAGATGTATGCTCTGTAAAATAATATTTTAGCTTAAAAACGTTCAAGTAAGTTAAAACGTACAAGTTTAAATGATTTTATAGATTTTATAGAGTCGTGTAAATTCATTTTGACTTGCGGTTTTACTCAGAACTATTTTTGATTTAACACGACGATTTAAAATGAGATTTTAACAAATTTACACTTGAGATTAAAGATCTCTAGGGAAACCCCTAAAAAAAGATTGAACATATGTGACAAACGAATTACTCTTGAAAATTACCCTTGTTGATTGATTGAAGATGTGGTGAAGTCATGGATAAATCCCTAAAGCTTGAGTTCCAACTTAATTTTCTTACAAACAGCCCCAAAGCTCCTTGAATGACGTTAAGACACTTACGTATTAAATCACCCTTCCAAAGCCTATGTCAAGATGGATTGCACATGCAATGTTGGTAACAATGGATGAAATTTGGGAGGAAGGGGAGAGAGATGGCGTGAGTTGGAAGAAGAGGGGGTGAAGAATAAATGCTCAAACCTTACTCTAATTGACCTTAGGAACATATGAAGTAGATTGCATGCTTGTTTTATGTTCAATTTGGTGAGTTTTGTGTAATGAAGATCAGAATGAGTTTTTTTGCTTATGTCAATTGTTTGTGCCGCTAGAAGGTGGAGTTTTAAGGGAATTAAAGAAAAGTTGAAGTTAGAGTTAGGAAGGTAAAAAATTCTGCATAATTTCATTTAGACATATGTCTAGTAATTAAGCTGTATTTGTCAAATCGTAATTTCGTTTTTAATGGAATTTACATGTCTGGAAAGCCAACGAAATTCCCGTCGTTTGGGCTTCAATTTCACGTATTTTGGATAATGTATTGTTGGTAATTTGCTCATACTATCTTTTGTAGAACAATTTTAATTCCACAGTTTTAATGTTTCCGATTCAGTTATGCATACTCCTATCGATATTATAGATAAATCAATACGAAGTGTTATAAATTTTCTTTTGTTTGGATAGGGTAGTTAGTCCTACTGTAATTGTTACTTGTCTTTTAAAAAATGTGTCTGTTATTGTTACTCATTAGTGTATCTTATTGATCTATTTTTCTTTACTACTATTATATCGAATAAGATACTAAAATACTAGGGCTTGGTATACCAAGGTTAGAATTATACGGAGTTAATTACTTGTTTTCTGAATAGCTTAGGATCAATGGATGATAGATCAACAAGGTGGATGAATGCTTATACCGGAACTACTCACTACTCTCGATGAGCAATCAGACTTCTATTCTCACAAATAATTCATCCTAAAAAAGTGCCCATTAATTACATTCACTTGGTTAAACTACTATCTTATCGGTATATTAATAATTTCTTAAAGTATGCACATTACATTAAAAGATAAATACTATGAGCCAGAGGAAAGCTCTAATAAATAGCTGAACCTCATGGTGATTGCAGTATTACCATATGTATCATGTTCCAATTTTTTATTTTTTATTTTTTTTAAAAAAAGAAACGATGGATAAATAATGTAGTATGAAGAACAGTGGTACCATTACTACTAATTATAACATATTTCTTTTTAAAGACAACTATAATGTTGTTGTTTTTTTACGAGAAAAGGTATAACACAAACACAACGACTTATTCAGATGTCACTTATCTTAGGACAACTCTTGTTCAAGTATGATCGACTGCGGAACATAACTATAATGTTATTGTTAATTAATAAAAGAGTAGTATATGGTTTATCTTTACTAAGAGAAAGCCTATGAATCTTTTTCATAAGACACCATTGCTATGCAACTGTGTTCTTGAGTGTCACATTATGTTGTGCTTTCCTTCGTATCTAGTCACAAATGATTTTGGATCATCTATCGCTTTCCACACTCATTCATCGTGGAGTCCACGTCAAGTGTCAAATCTTTATTTAACATTTCGCATCATACTCTCTAATTATTGAACTTAATAGATGAATTTCTTTTTTATTGACATGTTACAATTTCAACACTAATTTGAGTGATTGATACATTTTAGTATGAAATTGACCATTCACTCAATATTTAGGAGTAATGCCTAACATAATTCAGAACCTTCCTTTACAAGTAACCTTGAAACAAGTAATTTATAAACGTTAATTTGAAGAACAAAAGTATAAGAAGTATCAACCTGGGATATGGATTTCCCTTTACCACCTTCTGTCCATATTTCCTCCGACGAAAGCCGTCTCCAAGGATTTCAAAATCCACATAACTTTGCATCACAATGCGTGGCTCTAATAAACCTTCCTCTGATACTGCTCCTTAATTGGATTGATTCTCATTTTTCCTGGTGAACAATGTACAAACATAAGTACAGTTCGGTTCAGCTATATACGTTAATGGTTCGGTTCAGTTTTTTCGAACCATTGTTATGGTTCAGTTCGGTTCGGTTCAGTTCTTTGACCGAACTGAACCATGAACAGTCCTAACTTCGAGAATACTCGCTTCCTTTTACTTGCTTCTGTCCATATTTTCTCCAGTTATATCCATCATAAGGATTATCTATCAGCATTCATTGTGGATAGTGTTAAAGCTTTTTGGTCCTCTTCCGTGTTCTGCTGTGCCGTCTTACAAGGTTGAGTGGCCTGCTGGTATGTTTCTTTTGGGAAGGTAATGTTCTTAGAATTTAGATTTGGACCTAACTTAACTCTATATGCTAACTTATGGGTATACGAGTTGCCCTCGCTTATAACCATTGTTCATGCTTAATAGTTAATATGACTCTCAACCATCTCAAAAAATCTAAGATTCATATGCATGAGAAAAAGAACAGTACTATGTGTGTGTAATTAATTACTGACCATATTTGCCAAGAGAGAGACGGTTGTCTTTGGCACAAATTTTGCAGTTGGCTTGTAAATGAGAGACTGATTGGTGTCTGGTTTGGGATCCATGTCAGACTGTAATTGTAAAAAACATAACAGATGTTAGAAATAGTAACCAAGAAGCACTTCAAAACAGTATCATAATGTTTTAAAAACCGAACAGGACGTGAAACCAGCATGATCTCTAGGTCATCACTCAACCGCCTTATTTGAATCGGGACTAAACCGCAATCAAAGTCAAACCACCAACCTAGTCAAACCGTATTAAAGGCCGGTTGCAGCACAAATTGATGTTGGGATTCTATTTGATTGGATCACATAACCAGGAATGCTAGTTAGTAAATATTGAGCCAAAATACCTACCCACAAAAGTGAGTGATTTTGCTTTCAAAACTGACAATTTACTTGATGAAGCATTTTATCAAGGATACACTCATAATCAAATTTAGAAGTCCTTTAATGACACTTCAAGATCCTTGGCAATTTCAATGTTCAAATCTCTACTCAAATTACTTGCAAGATCTCCTGAGACATTATTATAAAAGAAGACTTTGACTTTTTTTAAGGTATAGTTTCTAACCTAAGGCATCACAATTTTATTTTTCTTCAAAATAGAACGAACCAAAGTAGTCTGATCAGAGGAGGTAACGTCAAAGGCTTTCAAAGCACATGTGTAAAATATATATATATATAGGCTATGTTTGGCCAAGAAAAATAGTGAATAGCAGCTTATAACATATGTTTGATAAGCTCGTCTTGTTGGACTAGGAGCTCTACTAGGCTTGACCGCGGTAAATTAACTTATAAGTCAAGTGGAATCAGTTTAATTTTTCTTTAGATTGAGATTCAATAGAGAATGATTTGGCACATCTTCAATTTCCTGGTATGAAAACTTGGTTTTTATTTGAGTTCAAGATATTCGGGTCAGGAGCACTTTTTTTTGTTACGAAATCCTCTGGAAAGAGAAAAGCCTGTCCCTTTCAGTTCGAGGTCAACCAGACAATTAGTTTCCAATTAGTCAGTTCAAAGCTTCAAGAGGAATAAAAACCTCCATATCTTACCGCAGCTTTACTCTTTGAGTTGATAGCCAAAGAGATATTCTAAATAATTAGTAGCGAGTAAACTAAATGATTAAATTTATAATGTTTAATAAACTTACCAGTTAAATTAACTTATAAATATAAACCGACAAAAACATATGTTTAATAGTTAATTTTTTTCCTTTAAGATTTAACAAAAGTAAACTTAAAGAGAGAAAAAAAAAAAAAAACAGCTATAAACTACTTTGTTTGTTACCTTATCAAAAAAAGGCTATAAACTAGTCAAAATAAATTGTGAACACATAAAAAAAATGACAATTACTCCTTTCGTCTCATAAAGAGTATCTTATTTGCAATATTTTTGCCTCAATATTATTGTCACCTTAAAATAAATATTATTGTCACTTTAAAATAGCTATGGAAAATTAATTTTTTCCACAAATATATTTATTTCAACTCATCTAACTACTCTACTAAATTCCTTCAAAAAAAAAAAAAAACTACTCTACTAAATATAATTAATAATGATTTTACTAAAAAATTCATACAGATTTTTTTTTTGACGAATATATTTATTTGTTGTATTTCAAGTTTTCAACTCATCAAACTACCCTACTAATTATAATTAATAAGGAGTTTACTAAAAAAAATCATTTTATTTTTAAAATCAACGAAACTAATCGTTTTCTTAAAAATTGCAGACAATCCAAATAAGACATATTTTACTAAAAAATATCATTTTATCATTAGAATCAACAAAACTATAGTATCATTTTATGAAACGGAGTTTAAGCTAAAAAATGTCTTATCAAACAGACCATCATAGATACCGAGTATACCAACTATAGTATCGCAGCCTCCTTATCCCCAGAGATGTTAATTATTAAACTTGTAATCTGAGAATAAATTGCACACTGAACAAACTTGAATTTAATTACATGTTGCTCAAAGCAAAGGTAAAAAAGTCACAACATAAACTACAATCATATGAATGAAAGATCCCGATTTACAGGAGTCAATCACCCACATCTGTCAGCAAACTAAATTATGTTTTCAGATAAAATTTACAAATAATGAAAGGGTGGACAACAACACACAAAACAGGAATAAAAATTAATTATGGATAAAATGATATTTACACACATATACGAACATGACCTTATTTGTCGGAGCCTCCGATATGCTTCTTTCTTCATGTCAAGTGCAACCATCTGACATGGAGGCTAATGAATATCTTGCATACACTGCCAGAATAATTTATCCCTACCAAATATTTTCAGATGTATTCACAGCAGAGAGGAACTAAAGCATCATCACAGGATTATACAACTGTGATGCACTCCTGAGAGATATCTGATGGACTCTTCTCAGCTGGAGACAACCAATGAAATCTTCAAGGGAAAAATTGTGGATTCATTTTGCTTGAGTGTTGTCATCGGCATAGATGCAGACACATGCATCTGCAGCACCAGCAGCAAGTAGTAATTGGTATGGGTGGAAATTGAGGCAGCTCACGGAACCAATTTTCTGGGCCATTAGAGTAGGATAGTAACGAATGGTGCCCAGTTGATCACCCTCAAGGCTGAAAACCTTAATGAGTTGTTTGGCAGAACCACTGGCAATAATTGGAGCATGTCTATGTACTGCTAAAGCTGTGAGTGAGCCCCGGTGAGCTTCAATGGTGAGATAGGCGCTGCTATGATTTCTTATATCAAGAAATTGAATATCCCCGGCCTGAGAAGCACTAACCAACTGAAGGAAAACACATAATTTCATCATCCACATCAAATCAAATTCATTAGTCACTGAATTTCTGCTATGGTCAAAATAATGAAAAATATGAATCTTTTTCTTTACCTTTCCAGGGTCTAACCCAGGTTGAAATCCAATCCCCATAACTTTTTCTACTCTCTGTGTGTGTGGCCGTAATCCACATACGAGCCTAAGAAACATCATTGTCAATAGTCGTTAGTCATTAAAGTGACAGATTAAGAGACATGGAAGATTTCAAACTGAATCTTAAAATGGTCTAGACGTCTTAGATAAAACTTAAGATACTAGATTGATCAATATGGTTCAAGTCTGAACATAAAAGCATAACATCATAAGAACTGAACATAGAAGCATAACATCATAAGAACATGTAGGAGCTAATAAATAACAATGCTGCTCAAATCAATCTCATCAGTTAATGATAACCAGTAACCATGATTTTCCATCATGATGGAAGCAATTCAACTGAGGTGCTTACTTTTCAGGTGTTCTGGTATCATAAAGTCTTACAGAACCATCCATAAAACCAGCTGCAAACTGACCCCCGTGAACTTGAGAAGCAGCCTAAAATACAATAGTACATAAATCAGAGGGTTTGGGTCATAATTTAATTATATGTTACTGAAAGAAAATCACATCAAATATGCAACCCAAAGTTGTGCGAATTCAACTGGAAAATGATCAACCCGTGTGCTGAGTTTCAAAATTTGAAAAAAATCATAAACCATTAGGCCAAATTCTCTATCTTATAGACTTAATAAAAATGAATTGAGGGTCAGTATGATGAAGTATGACAGCAGGGACAGCTAAAGAATTAAACTTCAGAGAAGTAAACAAAAGATCAACAAAGCTGTAATAAATAGAAGATCAACAAAGCCGTAACTTTTAAGACTTCTAGTTCTAGTGCAACACTAATTTTGAAGAAGCCATAGTAAAAGAAAGAGGGGGAGAGCGAGGTTTCTAAGTGACAGTACAGTTACATAAGTTTGGTATTATTATCATTAAACTTCACGGCTAACAAAACATAATAGATTCACCCGTTAAGAGCTCTAACAAAATAGGTAGCTGAGCAGGCTTACCGAGGCTAATTAGCTTATACCTATAATACTATAATAATTTGAGCAAAAATAATATTCACCAAAGAAAAATGTCAGCATAGAGCAGGCTTACCAAGGCTGAGACACTGCACTCTGATAATGAAGGTATAGTATTAACAAGCTGCTCTTTATCAAGATCCCACTGCATTATTGATGACATCTCCCCCGATGAATACTGGTAAATGCATTGGAGTAACATGAAACAACACAAGTCATTAACATAAAAGCGTAAGGGAAAAATCAGAGTTCTAATTTAGAACATTGGTAGGGAAGAGGAAAACATCCCCTATTCCAAAGCATAATATTCAAAGAAGAACCATATACCAGATAACCACTTTGCTGTTGCCAATCAACAACTGCATTCCGACTTCTTACACCAGGTTTATGACCATGAATTGAAGAGAAAGCAGTGGCAAGCTTCTGTTTCCCTCTTAGGGAATAGTCTTTCCAAACCCGGATGTTTCCGTCAGCTGCAATAAGATTCCACAAGATTTATTATTCTGATAATTTAGAAATGGAATAATATATTATTAAACAGTAGATAATATTACATGAAGCAGCAAGAAGCAAGCTATCATCAAGCTCATTCACCAGGCAGAGCTTAGAAATTCCTTTGTCAGCAAAATCGTGATTATCAAAACTATTAAGTAGTGTTGCTTCCTCGTGGTTCCATATCCTGTGCAAAACTCCAAAGTACATTAGTCACAGCAGAATTTAATATGATGCAATACAAAGACTAACAGTAATCAATTAATCAAAACCAGAAAAATATTATGACATAGTCCAAACACAATTCCTATTGCCTATAGGATTAAGAATGCTGGTGGTTTAGTTTCCTAAGGCACCGTTCCGGGTGGTGTTCTGTTTTATGTTTTGAGATTTTAGAAAAACGAAACCGGTGTCAGTTTTGAGTTACAAACTCAAAAATAAATAAAAATATATAATCAACGAAGAAAGATTCACATCAGGGGAAGGAAATGGAAGGCTTGAAATTGATTCAACAAATACAATAACAATATAGAAAATGGATTCATCAACACAGGAGAACAACTCCATTTGCATCAATACAAGGAAAATCATAACCCCTTTTTCATCAATAAAAGCAAAACCACAAACCCATAATCCATAAAAAAATAAAAATCAATTCAACAAAAAAAGTTTCACATCAGTGGGAGGAAATGAAAACCTTAAAATTGATTCAACAAAGATCACAAGATAAAACCCAAACGATTGAGAGGTGAATATCATATTCTAAGAAAGATCTGATAAAAAACTCAGCTTGCAACTGGATCTGCACCATCAATCGGCTAATCCACTGCTCACTCAAAAATGGAAGAGCTTTGCACTTCCACCACGTTTTACATCAAGAGGTTCACAAATATGTGCTTTACACAGAGAATATATCCTCAACACTCAAACACCGCCCTTAATAGGGACAACGTTGGAGGTATGCAAAAGTATGGGAAGATGATGAAGGTCCAAAGGGAGGAAGATGAAAGAAACGATGGTTAGCATGAAAATTGAAAACTACCAACAAAAAACCTATTTTTGAGGTTGAGTTTTAGGGAAATAATGTTTTGAAATTATGTAAAACACAACCTTGACCCCATTTTACCCGGACAGGTTTTGTTTTCAAAATTAACTTTCAAAACCAAAAACTCACAACCACCCCGAATGGGACCTAAGCCCTTATACCTGAGAATCTTTCTGAGTTCTACCAACCCAGAAATTGGAAACATTTTGGAAATTTATATCCCTTAGCAATTTGTCGCAGCTCACATTTAACTCTTTAAATTTATTCTCTTAACATTTACAAAGAACACATAAGTTGACTTATGCTCCATGCCTAAAGCCATGTCCATCTTCATAACAGTATCCAATAAATTAACAATAGTATTGACGAATTTTTCATACCTGATACGTTCATTCTCGTCAGCAGCTACCACTATAGGAGAGAAAGGTTGTAGCAACACTGTTTGTGTACCCTTTATGTCCCATTTAGCAATTGGATTTGTTAACCTAGTAACAGCTGACAGAATAAAATGACATAAATTTATCAACTGGAAACTGTAAGGGATTTGCTTAATTGAACCAAAAAAAGGTGAAATACAAACCAGAGTGCTGGCATTTCACAATGTGCTCCAATGCAATTTTCTCTCTCTCTTCTCTTCTAGCTAAAATTTCTTCGCTATCATCTGGAGCAGTTAAAAGTGATTTGGAGAAGTGCCCACAGCTCCAATTATATATAATTGATTGAGGAAGAAAACTGCGATCTGAAGTCCCAGAAGCTCCACCAGATCCTAAAAGTGGGTCAGCTAGTCCAGTGTCTGGAGAAGTCATCAGGTGAGGCCTAAACTCCAATGAACATACTCTACGCATTCCAGTAATATAACTTGGGCGAGGAGGACTAACTGGAGGAGTTCTGAAGGTTAGAGGCAAGTGTCCTACCAGAGCAGGGTTCAATTATAAACATAAAGCAAATAACATGGCAGCAGAAATTCAAGACATAAAAAAATGATGCAAAGAGATAAACATTACCAAACACCATTAGAAAGGTTAATAATTAAATCAAATAAAAGTGAGACCTACCGCCATTCATATCAAACCAAGAAGATGAGCGAGCAAGACTAGGAGAAACAATAGCTTCACTAGTCCGGACACTAGAAGGCTTCGATGGTTTTGCTACCACTTGTTCAATACCTATTATGGACAGTACCCGACGACCCAGGTTCCCAACTCGAGGAGATGGATCTTTTGCCAAAGTACACATAGCAAGTACACATTGTGAATACAACGCATTGTCCAAAGGCTTCGGCCCAAAGTTGTTAACCGCTCCATTGCTGAAACCGTCATTCAATATTCCTGAATCAGAATGATGAGACGAATTGTCAGACAATGGGGACCCATGCATGATTCCAGAACTAGCAAGAGGACTGCTTGAAGAGACCCTTCCATCACGAATTACTTTAGAATTATCACTCCCAACCCTTAGAGGACCGATTTGAGGTGAAACAATACCACCATGAGCCACATGTTGGCTCTGTTTAGGATATCCACCATCCGTATCTTTAATATTAGCCAGTGACGGCAAGGAATTTATCAAAGAATTAGTCTGAGGCTTCCAATATGCAGCAGCAATAGATTTCAGGTGCTTGTTGTGGCCAAAAGCAAAGCGTGCTAGAGCTGACAGTTGAAAAAAAAAATCCATTTCAGTAAAATATCTTCCAGATCCTGCCCACACTTAATACTATAAAGACAAAATTAAGTTATCTAGGAGAATGTTACATGCCAACCATCAAACAAAACGACAGGCTGTCATTATTAACAAATTAGAGAAAACAACAAACAGACATAAATTTACATACATACATACATATGTATAAACAATTGTGGGTGGGTGGGTGCGGAGGTTTTAGATGCAAGTTTACAAAGTTCTGATATAACTAGCTATTAGGAACTCATTTGCATATAATTAAGAATTTCTCAAGATCATTCTACTTCTAAAATAAATAATCACTAAACAAACAATCAGTATTTTACATCTAATCATAAGAACAAAAAATCTTCTCATAAAAACATTCAAAATAAATATAAACGTTCAGATGTTTCATCACCTACCAACTGCTACCTCTGCCCTCACCAATGGACTCCCATCTGAAGCAACACTCAACAGACTCCTAACTATACTAACTTCGGACCTAAACTTGTCATCATCATCACATTCTTCATCTCCAACACTTCTACATGAATCAAATCCCACGTCGACAAGGGTACCCAGTGCAAAAACAGCAGATGCCCTAACCTGAGCAACAAATTACATGGCTCAGCTGTTTATATACCGAAACAGTAATCATCTGGAAACTATAAATAGAGCCAATAAGTAGGTAGTAAACCTCTGGCTGGGGTTCAGATAGTAAAGGAGCGAGTATAGAAGTTGCATGTCCCTGCAAACCGATTATTTTCCCCTCTGGGAACTCTTCCCACAATTTCCCCAAACACAGGCAAAGCCATTGAAGGAAAAGGGGCTCAGTTTGTGAATCATTAGGAGATGAACTCTCCAGGTGCTTTAAGCAGACATGGCTCAAACCATCTTCAATACAAGCTTCTTGGCCTCTTCTATGACCATCCACAATCACAGCCAAAACAAAAGCAGCCATTGCACGTTGCTCTGGGTATGCTTCCAAGCTATCAAGAAACTTCATAAAATAGATATGACCTCCGTCCTTCACTAGATCAACCTGACATGACTGCAACCCAGCAATGGAACACAATCAATGTATAATATATAGTAGACATGCCACATGGAGAGTTTCTAGCCCAAATTGGAAAAAATAAAATAGGAAATAGGAAATACATATTAGTGGACAAAATATGAGTTTTTGTAATACTCTCATTATTCCTTCATTGATTCTATTGTATATCAAGCACTTATGTTGACTGTTTCATTGGGACTTGATTGCACAATTTACATTTTTCATAATTCAGGCATTCAATCCATAAAATGATCAACTGCCAATTAAAGGTTTATCATAAAAGAAAAGAAATATTTCAGTCTGCCTACACAAAAAAATAATAATAATAGGGAAATGAACAATTGAGCAACTTCATATTGGCCCTTGATGTTTATTTCCCTCCTTTTCTATTCTCTATCTTTTACTTTTTCAGCTAATCCAGAACTACATCTGAAGGAAAATAATAACAAGAATTGACATTCTATTTAAGACAAAATTAAGATCCTCCAAAAGTACCTTGTCAAGTGCAAGAATCTTTGTCCATATGAATACAAGAATCTGACGTAGTTCAGGGGTGGTTGTTTGCAACAACTTCAGAACATAAGGGAAGATTCCAACAGATAATGCCTACATATAAAAACTCAGTATCCAATTATTATAATATAATAACAATGCTTTTGAAAATAGATAAAAACTGCAACAAAATTTGATGAATTGTGAAAGAATTACCAGATCCACAGCCCATGGGCCCATATCAAGGAATCGTCCTAGGAGTACTAAGGCGCGAAATCGGTGGCATTGACTAAGTAAAACCTGAAATAGGAACAGAACTACTTATGAATGTATGCAAAGATATGAACAAATGCCAAACAATTTTCCCAGAGAGCATGATTAACCAAAAAAATTATAGAAAAACAACACAATCAGTCATCATGCAAGTCTAGTATGATTACCGAAGCTAAACAGAATAAAGAGAAAGCAAAATAATTCGGAATCAAAAACTTGCAACAAAACCCCAGTAATTGAACAATTTGAGAAGCAGCAACTTGTCCTCATAAATTTCCAATAGCATCTCCATTGGCTGAATAATGAACCCGGAAAATATCCCTTGGCATTTCTACTTTGGAATCTAGACATATAGCTAAGAGAAAATGCTTGCAATAAATACATATTTTTATCAAATTTCCTTCAGAAGAATGATAATTATCATCATCAGCCAAATTGAAAAAGTTTTAGCCAGCAAAAACATAATTCAAATACCAAAAACCTAATCAAGGAACAGTAACCTACATAACAAGGGTATTAGAAACCAACACAATGGTTCCAAAGGTAAAAAAGACTAAGACCATGTGATGTACCTGAAGAACTATAGGCAACTGTTCGGGTGGTTTCTTATGCTCAGAACCATGGTCAAGCCAAACCTCGAATGCTGTTAACTGCTCTGTGAAAAATGTACTAGGCTGAAATAGAACAGTCATATACTTCATCAGGTAAGTTAAAAACTTAATAACAATATTTATTCATGCTATTGTTCCTAGTAAAACCAGAATACCAGAACCAACTTTCTATATTTAATATTCAAATTCAGAAGGAAAATTTACATCAGAGGTATAAATAAAAACTATCAAATTACCTGAAATTCTGCATTAGGATCCTCAACTAATGAAGGAAGTTGAGAAAGGCAGAGCTCGGCAGCCATGTCCCATGCATCCCTGCAGCATGCATTAAGAACATATTCTGATGATAAAGTTTATCAGCACATAGCAATATCATAACAACAATCATCAACAATACCACATATGATGTTGATGGGTTGGTGGTAGTGTTGGGTGGGAGACAGGAGTACAATTTGCAGATCGCATAATTCGCTCAGCAAGTAGAAAATTTCGAAACAAACTTGCAACAAGCAAATCCTGTCTGAACAGTCTCTGAAAAAGATCTGCAGGACAAAGTAAATATCAATATACTATAAAAGAGACCAACCAAAATTGGTAGCCAAATACCTGCGTTGAAAATACACCATGGAAATTGAAGAAGTCAGCAGTAAGAATGGGGAGGGTTGAGACCTACCATGAGGAAGAACATTCCATGCAATCGTATCAGTTACTGCTGTAAAGATCCAATTCAATTCACCCAGAAGTGTCTTTCGGTCATTTGGACGGCCAGGGATCTTGTCTATAAGTGAATAATCAAACGAGTCGCGAAGTAATGATCGAGTACAAAACCTAGAGACAAAATACATAAAAACTCATTGAACATTTAATAATGAAATAAATGTTTCAACTATTCAAAAGTTCATGATTTAGAAAGTGACAACTATTAACTGGGTCAAGAGGGAAATTATGAGCATTACGTTCATGCATAACTTCCATACCAAGCTTAGTAATGAAAAAAGCATAGTCAAACAAAAATCAACTTAGTAAAACCGTCAGTACCAGTGACATTTTTATATCAGCACAAGCATAAATCCAGCTAAAATACATTAACACGGTAATAATAGGCTGGTACAACAAAAATACCCTCAACCTCGAGGAACAAATTACATAATAAAATATGCCCTAAACAGTAATGATGTATACAACCTGTCATCATGAAATGGCACTAGATAAAAGCAATCAGAGTTAGTAAGGAATCACTCTGCGAAAACATACAAAGACTAAAGAAAGACTAAACTAATACCAATCACATCACAAAAGCATGCCATATTTGAAATTACATGTGCAAAGCATTATTTTACCCCAAAAAAAAGATACACTAAACCTTCCCGAAAGTTTATGATATGAAACATTCTAAAGACGATACTAGGCCAGAATTAATGGGAGAATATTCACCATCGCAATGCCATCTTTATAGGTGTTGTAAGACAAGCTGTAAATACATCAGCTGGGAATTCTACACTCTGGGGCAAAGTCTCATGCGCTTCACATGCTGCAAGCATAATGCAATCCCTTGGAGACCCGTTTGAGTTAGAAGCACTCCATTCATGAAGCTTATCAATAACAAGGCCAGCAAAAAAAATTCATAGTCCAAATAAGAAGAAAAAAATTACAAAATCAGAACCGATATATTGAAGTTTTCATATATAGTATTCAATAAACATGATTTTGAATGAATACCTCAATGAAGGAATTCACAACTTTACCAGCCCCAGAGCAATCAAAAACATAAATTGATGGGGTCTTCAGCCAGGAATCCAGATCATTGAGTGGTAAAGGGATATACTGGGTATAGCTCTGCAAGAACGAAAATGAGAATGACAAAGGACACAAATTTGACATTGAACTTTGACATCAAATTGGATGGTTAATGCACTTCAAATGTGGTTAATTATTCAGTTCAGCGGATGGTTATTATAAGGTGCATCAACTTCTTAACCACACAGTGAACACAATTAACCACGAATTGTGAACGTTATTATAACTAAAATAATTAGGTGTTCAAATATACATATATCGATTAACCATCCAGATTGTGTTCAAATATACATAATTTTCAGGTGTTCAAATATACCTAGTATTTATTAACCACGATAAGCTATTTAGTACAAAATGTTCTCAAATAGCGGGCTATAGCAGCACTATATCACTGTACGAACCACTATTTTCCGTGATTCGTGATTGACAACACTTGGCGCGACACTTTGGTATATTCGTTAATCGTTTGCTGAACGTAATTAACCACATATTTGAACTACATTAACTCAACTCAATAAAAATATGATAAATTTCTTTTCATTATTATGATATAGTAACTAGGGACATTTTATGGATTTGAAATCAACGGTTCAGTAGTTGGAGTTAACTTATTCCAGAATATCTGGTAAATAAACATTCACATCAAGTGTAGCTTTACTATAATAGTAATAATTTCCGGTTATTCCATAGTTCTTCTTTTCCTGATTACCTAACCTCTACCGCCCCACCTCTATGCTGACAAAATATTTTAGCAAAATAAAAGGCTTAAAAAGTACACTAATTAAAATACAATATATTCATTTTGCTTGGATAAAAATAGCAAAATTGCTTTCTCGCCTATTGCCATCCCATACTTGTCACTACTTTTCTTCTATCCAAAGATTCAACATGTGTGTAACTGTGTATTATCACTCCTTTTTTCAATCCTCCTATTTTCATCTTTTATATCAGTAATTTATTTTTGTGACAATAGGAACTCTGAATATGTAATATATATAAGAAGCTCCAATACGAAGCAAGATATCTGTCTACTGGTCAAACATTTCCACCAAGAACAGAGTGACAATTTATTGATTAGATAATAAATTGGTTTGAGCGATAAGAAGGAAGAAATTTGACCTTATTGAAGACCCAGAGTTCACCATTAGGAGTTGGCTTTGGTACACCATGCCCATTGTAATGGAACAAAACTCTTTCCGACTTTGCATATCTACGACATGTAGTACAAAGCTTTTTTACCTCTTCCAATGTTGGATCAAGTTGACACTTATAACGTGCCTGTAAATATCGCTACAAGGTGAGATAAAAAACAATTTAAGAAGCTTATATGCAGATGAGGCTAGCAAGCTAAACATCTCAACCTTTGGTTGCCATCTTTCATACTGACTGGTCAAAGATTTCCCGATCAAATCTAATGCCTTTTGTGGTGCCATTGAAAGAGGATCTGCAGCGTTAAGAAAGTAAGGCATTAAAGGTTGTTTGTGCCAATAACCATAGTCATAAACGTGCAGAATTTTAACATGCTACAAAGATTTTACTTCTTCATTTTATTTGCATTTCTCAATAACAAAGTCGCACCTACTCAAAACAGTTAAGTTGGGAGTCAACAGGCATAGCTTGGGAAAAAATTGGACAAGACATGTAAACACTTAAATCTGAGAGTCCAACCATCAGAAATAAGTGTAAAACAACGTGCAATTATATGCCTTACAGGCAGAAAATTCATTTACAATTAGTTTGGATTTGTCAGCATTTGGAACTTGTAAATTCAACTAATTATTTAAGCAAAAAAATATATGAACTGAACATGAAGAAATGCCAAAAAGCTAATTCCAAACATTAACTGCACATGAAGAAATGCCAAAAAATGGGAAGTAACTTATAGTACAAACAAGATCGGAAAGGTAATAAGAGACCTATCCAGCACTCCATTCTGGCACAAGGGGATATCTTTATTACATCTGGTGGATCAACACTAATGTTTAAACATAATACTAGGGCTACACATCCTGTCTTCATCTGCAAAACAAAATTAGGGGTTAAACCAAAGAATGTGCCTTAAATATATATATATATATATATATATATATATATATATATATATATATATATATATATATATATATATATATATATATATATATATATTTGTGTGTTTTTCTTTCAGAAACATTGATTATAATATTTTTTAAGGAAAAACAGACATTTCAAAGGAAAATTTCTTCTTATTAGGAAAAAATAAAAAATGCTGATATATCTTTACAGTGTAAAGCTAGATTACGAAAAATTCCCTAGTTACAGCAGAATATTAAATAAATTTATAATGGAGAGATAGGGAGGGAGAGGGAGGGAGAGAGAGAGAGAGAGAGAGAGAGAGAGAACTTATGTGATTTGAGCTACCCTGCCCCCAAAATAGGTTACAGGAAAATAAGCTATGTTTATGTTGCTTTATTCTTGGTAAGAAGTAAGAATTCTATATGAAGGAAAACAATCATGCTAGACACTATCACTATAAAAAACACCAGTGTTTTGGCACAGTTCAGATTTGTAATGTTATTATTATTAAAGATAATACGGAATACATTTCAGAGAATTACAAATGATAACATAGTACTTGTTTTTTTACTCAAAAAAAAAAAAACTTATTTTTGTTATTTATTTTATTCTTATTAGTTTTTTAATATATAACAATCAATTGACTAGATGGATGCCCAAAATTATTAGATGACCTTTTTCTTATTCTAGTTTTTTTCTTTATTTTTGAATTAATTGGTCTGAATGGCCCAGCTTTATATCCTTTTCTCTAACCTAGAGACAGAGTGGGTCACTGAAGAGGCGTCAAAATCAGCGCAGAAGGATGGATCAGAACCAGCCACCCCTGCTACAAGTTGAAAATGTTGCTGCCGGCCAAATGCGAAGAGAGGTCAAAAGAGGCTGGGAAAGAGGAGCACAAAGCAGAGAGGGTCAAGATACCCGAGAGAGATTGGTTTAGAAGAGCAAGGATGATTGAGAGAGATTGGGAGTCTCTAAAGTCTAAACAGAGTTTGTCTGCTGAGATTTGATTTGTTTTAGGGCACAAATTGGAATACGGGTTCATGAAACTGGGTTGTGCAACCCAACCTGTATCGTACTGAAATTTGATCTTACATGCGATATCAGCAATCTCACCATTATAGCAATCTTCTGCGCAATCTCACCACAACCCTACCAGTAACCGATCTTAGATACAATATGACTTTTCCAGGCATAGCAAGGTCATCCGATCTTACAATTTAACTCATCATCTTAACAGCAATGATTGTACAAATACACAAAATCGGTTCTCCCCTCCTAACCTAAGTCATCCATTGCACCACAGTAGCGGGCGACAGCAGCGTAGCAGTGTGTCTGTGGCAGCCATTGCAACACTTTCCGCCACCAATGCGGCACTTCAACAGGTGTGGCCATTGCTGTAGCAATACATTTTTCTGCATTTATTGACTTTTTCTACACAAGAATCAACTTCTGTCATCCACTTGCCACCTTATTCCCAACCTAAGAGACTAGCACCCTCCCATTCATGTGACAGACCACCTCCTAGTGGAAACCTACTGATGTTTATAAGCAAATGTAAAAATCCTCATTTCCAAAAATCACTACTTTTGTCAAGCAATTCCAGCATAATTGAACCATTTTCAGCTCAATTATTTAGCCAATATGAATTCTAGAAACACCATTTTCAGCCTAAAAATCCTTGTTTTCAGCCTAAAAATCCTTTTTTTTCTACAGTTTCAGATTTCTATGACACTAATTTCCACTCAAACAGAAAGAAAACCGTGAATCACAAATTCATCACATAAAAAATGCAGAAAAACAAAACGTTACCGCAAGATACTCTAAACAACCGAATCAAAAACAAAGCTCAAGGTACCAGCATACCTTATCCTTCGGTCTCCATTTCGATACCAAACCACTATCGGAAGGACCTGAAGGAAGTTCAAGCTCAAATGCATCATGACGAAGCTCATTGAAGAAACTCGTCTGAGGTAAATAAGCCATAGTAGTGGCGGCATTAGCATAACCGGAGGTGCTACTACTACTTGCAGCGGTGAATTCAGAATCACGGCGATGAGGAACGGAAGTGAAATCGCTTTCATCGTTTAAGGCGGCGGCGGAAGCAGATGAGGAAAAAGCAGTAGCGGTGGAATCGTCATGGTGATTCGGAACTATGAGAACAGTTGATTGGGAAAAACGTGATGCCATTAAATCTCCCAATGCCATTCAAATCGGAAACCCTTAGTGATCAATCATTCGATAAAGATGGGTTTTTGGAAACCCTAGGTATTGTTTTGTGGAGAATATGAAGGTGATTGTGATAACGACGATGGTGGTGGGTGGTGGTGGTGGTGGTGGTGACGGTGGCGCATAGAACGGTGGTGGTGGTGGTGACGGCGGCACCGAGTGTTGTTTCTTCTTCAATGGAAATGGAAAAAACCAGTGACACAAAAATGCGATTTTGTAGAACAGAATAATAATTATAAAAGGTAAAAATAAATATAAAATAATAACGATAATATTTATTATTTAATATTGTAATAATGCAAAATTTTGTTTTTGAGCATGTAATAATAATGTAATTTTCAAAATGTTTCAAAAAAAAAATAATGTAATTTTCAATTTAAAAATCTTTATGTTTTGGAGAATTGTTGTATGTCTGCTGGCTTTTTTTTTCTCTTTCTTTTTGATATTAGACATTATTTTATTTTTTTGGCGAAGATATTAGACATTATTATTTGTCGCTTTTCTATGTTACTTTTTAAAATATTCATTCACTTAAAGATTGATTTGATTTGAAGTATAATTTAGATTGATTTAAGCATGTGATTATTTCAGCACAAAAATACAAATTCCATGTGTATACTTTACTTTAGTTTATTTACTATTTAATTCAAATTATCTTTTGTTTTTACTGTTTAATTCAAATTATTTTTTGTTTAAAATTGTTTCGATAAAATTGTATCTTTCTTTTTAGTATAATTAAAGGTTCTTAGTTTAAAATTTAAGGAAAAGAAGATTATAGTGGACTCGATTGTTACGAGGACAAAGAATTTTAACCTATCAAATTTAAATCAAAGTTTTTATGATAATGCAAATTAAAGTAATCATATATGATCGCCAAATGTGCAATACATTAAAATTCTAATTTTTTTATAAAATAAATATGATATTATATATGTAAGATAATTACACTTGAATGAATTCTCGATATATTCTAATATCTTTTAAGATTATGATTACCTAATCATCCATATTTTTATGTGCTAATATAAACATTTAGACTTGAGTTCTTTTAAAATAAATTCTCCATTGCTTTAATGAATAAATTGTCAAAATGAGTATCAAAATTGTCAGCATCATACAATTTGGAATCTGAAATTTATAAAAATTGTGAATTCTTCTTTAAAATTAATAATATCACACAAAATGCCTCATGCATCGAGAATTATGGTTAGGAGTGTTGAGATATCCCGATAAATGATATTGTAGTTTGTCCATGTTGGTGGGTGCTCACATCTAAATCTATTCAAACTAAAGCCGCAAAATGATCCAAACAAAAATCGCAAAAAATCGAATTTTATATAATGTGTTTGTATGTGCTTTTGTGACAATCACTCAAATTGAACCTGGCTTTGTATTTTGTTTTTAAAGTAAACTAAATCGAACCAAAATGCATATATTAACATTAATACTTTTTTTTCTTCTATTACTATGAATCTATGATATATTGCATTAGTATACTATTTATTGGTTTTTAATAATACTTATTAGTTAAAACTAATGCATTATTTTAGGGTTAATAACACTTTTATTCCCAGCCAATTGGACAAATTTTGGTTTTCCCCCTTGTAAATTTTTGTTTTACAATTTCACCCATGTAAATTGAAGATTTCTTATTATTAGTCACTTGTAATACTTTGTGGCATTTTAGAGGGGGAAAACCAAAACAAACTCAAATGGCAGGGGGCAGAAGCGCTATTAACTCTTTATTTTAGTTAATATATTTTTTAAAATATTGTTGAGTTACGTTAGATATTAAAAAATGTCAATTGTTGATACAACGTGTCACGTCATCTATACATTGTGCCACATCTTCTACTTAAGACAGTCACATGCCATGAGAGACTAAAAATAAGGAATCTTCAAATTACATGGGTGAAATCTTAAAAATAAAAATTAAAGGGATAAACCAAAACTCGCTCAAATGGCACGGACAAAAGTGTTATTAACCCATTAATTTATTATTTCATACATTTAAAATGTAATGATTTTTTTTTACTAATTTTTTACTTATATTATAAGTTATACTCTGCGTCAAATCTATAACTTTACCGTGTTTTTCTATTATTAATATTAAAAAAAATTACCCAATTGTTATTTGGATATTCAAAAATCGATCCAAACCGCATTAAATTGGATCTGATCTTTTTTTTCTAGTCATTTGAAATTGAACCAAACTGCGTGTGTATTTTTAATCGGATAATTTTTTGCCTCAAACAGATCCAATCCGCATCGCAAACACCCTTATTGGTGACACATCATATGAAATAGAAAAATCTTATGGGTTACAAACTTCAATGAACATTTTACCTACAAGATACGAATTTCAAAGAGTCTGTCTATAAATAATTTAAATCAGGGAGCAATTTTCTTCCCTATTAATCTTCTTTTCCAAATCCGAAAATTTGAAAATCCCCAAATCTAGAAATTGAAAAATCCAAATCTGAAGATTCTTATTTTTATCGTGTTATGTGAGTCTTCAGAAATAAATTTGGGACCATAACTTTATTATATGTTTCCTCTATAATATATATAATGTGTCAAAATCATAACTTTAAATACAAATAATGGCAATACAAAATATATAGGAAAAAAAAGAGGTCGGGAAAATAGAGAAGTTAAAATAACTAACCTTGGTAGAAACACCGGTGATAAAAGGTCTTCCTAAATTCTTGCAAGTAGGTCTTCCTAAATTCTTGCAAGTGTTGACAGATCTGTTGAGATCTATTATTTCATAGTTGCGATTGAGCAAATAATTTTTTTTGCTCAGACCCCCATAGACACTAGATCTCCTTGAACGATTTTTTTTCTTACTTTTTCTACTCTCTGTTATTGGGGTATCACTGCGATTCATTTCACAAATTTACGGATTAGGGATAGATTTAGAGGGGAAGAAGAGATCCAGCCTTCACAATTTCTGAGTTTAGGGTTTTTCAGATTTAGGGTTTCAGAAAGAAAATAAATAAGTAGACAAAATACACCCTAATTTAAATTATTTAAAGGCAAAATGCTCCCTAAAACGTGTAACCGATGATTTAATTATTTAATTAATTAATTATGGACTAATAAGAATGGTCAATTATTTATGAATTATTAATTAATATAAAATAGGCCACATGTATCAGGAGTCCTTTAAGTTTTACGTTTGTAACAGTTAAGTCCTTTAAGTTTTTTAGGTAACAATTAGGTCCTTATTAAAATGTTTTAGCTAACATATCGGTCATTTAAGTTTCTAACTTGATTCATTGTTACCCTTCTTTCAATTATCCTCCCTTTCAACTGAGTCTCATATGTCTGAAGCTCATGATTCACATCAGATTGAACCTAAAATTCATCATGATATCATAATTAATAGTCACGTCAGCGTTTTGTAAACATAGGATAATATATTGGAAGGGTAACAGTGCAACAAGTTAAAAACTTAAATGACCTATTTTGTTGCATGAAAAACTTAAAGGACATAAATGTTACACACGTGAAACTTAAAGACCCCTAAATATAGGATTATTCATTATTAATTGTGAACCGAACCAACGAACCGAACCGGAAATAACCGAATCATACTATAAGTTGACGAACCGGACCATTAATCTCAGGACAGTTCTCTAACTGTGAACCGAACCGCAGTTAACCGAACCAAACTATGGATAACCGAACCGCAAACTCAAAACTTAAAAACAAAAATTTTCTCAATTTTCAGTTTTTCACGTTGTTTCTTTCCACTTTCCTTGATGATGTAGAACTACAGAACTGCTTGCAAATTGAAGAGAATTTTGATGTGTTTTGACGCGCTTGGTGTTTCAACACTTAGTTGTTTTGATGTTTCAACACTTTTGGTACCAACTACTAGATAGTAATATGCACTTGTGTATGAAGTAGCAAAGTTTTTCACAAAAAATGGAGGTTTGAATTGTGACCCTTTTAAAATTTAACCTTTAGTCACAAAATAAAATGTTAGTAAATAAAATAAATCTGTGCACAGTGAGATCGTTCTAAGAATGATTTGTGCAGTGTAAATCAGTTGTAGAAAATAAAAGTTAAGGGAAAGAAGATAAACACAAAGAGTTATTCTGGTTCACCCCTAATCTTTGGGTTACGTCCAGTCCCCACCACATGTGAGTTTATCCACTAGAATCACTTAAAGGTTACAGATCCACGATCTACAATTCTTCTTTCATCTTGACCTAAGATCAACAACTACCAAAGCTCCTAGAGCTTTATACTTTCCTAGTCACCTTGACCAAAAAACACTCAATCAATAGTCACGTATTGACTTGAGCAATTACAATGTGATTGATTTGGTTCTAAGCTATTTTAAGACTCAATACAAAAGAGAAGCTTAGATGAATGCACTCTAAAAGAGATTGGTACTCAGATTATGATACAAATAAAGTGACTTAAAAAAGAGCTTTGAGCTAGAGAGATTGAATGTGATTGTATGACTTAGATTGCTTGAAAACTCTTGCTCTTTCTCTTGGCCTCCATCCACCGCCTTTGAGAACAAACAACAATAACCTCAAAAAAACAAAGTTACACACCAACCAAACAAGCTAGGCACACAACCACCCCGGAAGCAAATAACCGTCAACAAAATTCAACAAATTTACTCTAAGCAAACCAGAAACGGGTAGGAAGTTAGGCGCTAGACACGAAAGGTGGCCACATCACTAATAGGTTCAGTTATAAGACCTCGTAGGGTTCACGACCCTTGTTGACGTTTGCAACTGAAACCGAGGGTCACGACACCTGGTCGTACCACCACACTTTAGTGACTACATTTTGAAGTGAATGGTTTGAATTTTGGAGTAGGAGAAAAGGTGGCGGCGGTTTTAGGTTTGAGTAAGAAGAGCGAGAACTAAGAGTTTTTACATTATTGATATTGTTGTCTCTTAATCAGATGTCATGGAATTAAATTTGGGTCTCTTAAAAAAAATTCTAAATAGTGTGACTAGAATTTGAAGATGAAGTCCCTGTGAATACAATTCATTATTTAAGAATACTACATATAATATGTAGGATTGAGGTTTAAGGTACATCCATTTATTCATCTTAAAAAATAAAATTTTAGATACTAAACTATTTGACAAATAAATATAAAATTTAAAGATGAAATTTACAATTTAGTGCAAAAGCATCTCACAAGTAGTTGGAAGCTCTTCGTATTAACTTTATCATAAGTAACTCTTTTTTTTTCCCTGAAAAATAAGTTCCTTTTTTTCTTAATAGCTTTCTCTAAAAAAAAAAAAGTGGTGGGATTAGCTTATTATTAGAAGGAAAAGAGAATGCAAAACTAAACTAAGCCAAACAAGCTCTAACTTTTAATTTTAAAGTGGGTTCTAACCTTATAAAAATATTGGGACTGAGAATCGAATGATCATCTTTTTATTATTCAACATTTTAACTCATATTTCAACCACCAATTCAATCTTATATCTCATTTATTTTAGAAAATTCTTTTAAATAGAGTTATGTTTAAGGACAATGCACTTTGGCAATGCCACACATGCATTGTAACACATGTTCAAATCTTGAGTAAGAGTAGGAGGCAAACAACTATATATATTGAAACAAAACATTTACCATTTCTGAGAGAAACTTTGTTTGATAAAGAAAGCACAACATAATTGAAACAAAAATTAAATTGGCAAGAATCATGAAGACAACAATTTTTTTAATTTTTAATTTTTTAAAATGAGGAGGTTTCTATGTAGCTTTGCAAAGTGTCATTTGAACAATGCCACATAATAGACAAAATAATTATTTTTAATATGAGGAAGTTTCTATGAAATTCTATATATCTTGTGTGACGCACACAAACACTAAGCATTTTCTAAGAAAGAAACTCTTTGTGGTTGAATTCTAAAAAAATATTTTGTTCCAATTATAATATCCACAAATGGTTTAGTAGTGACAAACCCCATTTTCCAATTCTCCTAAAGTTCATCTCTCACTCTTAAAAAGCTATCCACTAACTTAGTTCAAATTTCAAAAATATTATTATTTTTACATTAGACCATGCCTTTCCAACACACTTTCTACAAGCATTTGCAATTTATACACTAGGTTCTATGTGTGGTTAGAAGACTAAAAGCAATTGTTGACTTGAGCATGGTGATGAAAGCACTTTTTGGTGGAATCTTACAAACCAATTATGCTTTATTGAATCTTTACTTCCACTACTCTTTACTTGAATTAAATGTTGTAGATATAGTATAATCTTTTACATTTCTAAACATATTGTTTCATACATATAGCTTGATACATTTCATGAGACATGAATCACATGATATTAATTTGGATAAAACTTCTAAGCTTTAAGTGAATAATGTGGGAGTTTTTCTGACTCATACTTATTACAAGAATTTATATATTTTATAATGAATTTAATTTATATATACTGTTAATGTAAAATTATTTTACACATGTGTTCAATAATATACCAACTTTCTCATCACAAGACACGCCAACTTATACCACTAGGCTGCTTATAATATTGCAATAAATATCAACAATGTATATTTTTTATTTTGAGAAACAATTATATGTATATATAACATATTAGTTAACAAAAAATGTATACCGAGTATATATAATGACTAACAATGAAAATTTTGTAACGGGTCGCGGCCGTCCCAACCCTAACCTAGCTCCGCCCATGACTCAAGATGCAATGATATAAAAAAAATTATTTTGGTATAAAATGTTGGGAATACACAGATTATTTTTAAGAAAGTCGTAATTCAAAAACATGATTATTTAAATTTAAAAGATGTTACAATCTATATTTTTTTTAAATCAAATTAGTAAGGAAGACTATATATCATACTTTCAAATGGACACATATATATAATAACAAGATTAGCACACTTTCAAAATAAAAAATTAGCATAAATGTATTTCAAAAGAACTCCCAATGGGTTGGAATATAATTAATAAATCTGATTCTGGGATGAAAGTGAAATGCTACTTATCTAATCGTTATTGTCCAAGTGTGATGAGAATTATTCTAGAATTTTAAGCACTAAAATAAACGAATTAGCAGGCAAACCAATAAGAGAACATATATATGCCAATGACATATGCTTGATGACTACACTACACCAAGAGTCTTAATCGCTTTTGCATTTAGCAAAGCCAAAAGTCTCTAATGATTAAGCCTTTTAATTTGCAAAAAGCACAATTTTTATTTTGCCATGTTTAAAATGTTAGCTAGGGATTCTATTAACCAAGATAAGATAATAAGAATCGATATTAACTTGGTTAATGAATTTCTCCTAAAACAATAGTTTGAAAGAACTCGAGTTCAATTTCTGATGGGAATAATTCTTAGTTATATTTTATTTATCTCGCGGACGAACTGTGAATTATCATAACCTATTTCTCTTAAAAATCAAAGGGTTAATATAAAATGACGATAAAATAATAAGAAATCTCTATTAACTTTTAAACAAAAAAAATAAAATTCTTTTAACTTAATTAGAGGTTATAGGTTCGTATATTTAATTATTAGAATGTATTAAATCTATCTCTTGAAGGAGAGTGTTACTATTCATTGTAATCTTACCTAATTCAAAAGATTAATCTCTACAGTTATGTGTAGAGAATATCCGATTCATACAAAAGTAGTTAGAGAATTTCTCCATGCTAGCGATAAATTGAAGAGTTCTCTTTTTCAAACTGGATATCTCTCATTCGAGTAGGTTGGACCAAAATAAGTGTAAGCTCTTTTTTGTCTGCTTGGGCATCAATCGACTAAGCGGTTATTCATGTTATTTTATTGGTTGACGTTCATTATAAACTTTTGTAGTCTCTTTTGGCACACCTTGTGCTGATAAGACTACTCTATTAGTTTTAATATATATATATATATATATATATATATATATATATATATATATATATATATATATATATATATATAGGGTCAGAATCAAATGACACAAACTAGTTTGACACAAAATGTTACACCTCTCAACAACGTTTTAACCGATATAAATTTTATAAAATCCACCGTTGGATTGAAAGTTTATATCATATAGATCATTTATGTCAAACTTTCGGACAAATCCAAAATCATTTGATGTGTTATTGCGACACATAAAGATTAACGACATGTAAAAAAAGATGCAACCCGTTAATTTTGATGTATCTCAATAACATATCGAATGATAATATATATATATATATATATATATATATATATATATATATATATATATATATATATATATATATATATATATATATATATATATATATATATATATATATATTTCATTTTGATGCATTTGGCAACATCAAGCTTCTCCTTTGATTTTAATACATGAAGCAACTATCTTTCACTTTTTTTTTTCCAAAAACACAAGTTTCTCATGAAATTTAATTTGGTAGTTATTTAATGGGTGAAGTTAAATAATCCTGTGCAATGTTTAAATCAATTTATTAATTTTGTACGGAGATTAATTTTAAAGAATTAATTCAGAAATTTGTTTTAAGTTGTGCTCCATTAAAATTTGAGAAGTTGTGCTCCATTGAAATATTGTGTTGTTGCAGAAAGAAAAAGAAAAAACAGAGAGAGGGCAATGAAGAAGAGGTGAAAGGGGAAATAATATAGTGTGGAAATTTTTTTTAAGGGGAAACACTATTTTTTTAAGGGGAAATTTTTTTTTTGATAAGCAGCTTGATTATAGTTTGATGTGAATTTTTATGATCTAAGGGTGAATGTAAGTCTCCCACTGTGAGAGACCCATTACACTCACCCACCCTAGACTGCGCCCGTTTTTTTTACATATAAGATAAAATATATAGTATCCACATTATTTTTGAAAATTGTTTGACTTAGACTTTTTATAAAATAAAAAAATAGTGTTTGACTTTTTTTTTTTTACAATAATAGAATTTGACTTTTGAAACTTTTCCTTCTAGTATTTTTTGGTGGCAACTGTATTTTTCTACATGCATTTATACCAACAGTGTACACAAGTGATTTTTCAACTATTTGATCTATCATTCAATTTGTATGTATAAAAAAGAATATTTTATTGCAAGAGGTCAACTGCTAGAATGAATATCAGTTATCTTGAGAGATTAGTCTACACAGTTGCGTAAAGAAAATAAAAGTGAAGTCAACAAATTTGTGGCATTATAATATTAACAAAAATATAAAATTCCACATGGAATTATTATAAACAATAATTAATGGGTGAAATTTTCATCATCCTCAAAGTCACCTCAGAATTACACATCCGAAAAACCTGTTTTTCCGTCGTAGGGATGGGTACTTGCTGGTAGTACACTTCCGAAATCATGTGTGGTTTCTTAGAAATGTGGAGGTGTGTCAAGTTGCTGCTCTCTAGTTTAGGGACAATATTTCAAAGGGGCTAATAGTTCTGCTGAACCTGTCATGTAGACATGATTATCTTCATCCTTCCATTCAATCTGAAGATGCATAATACACTAAATTAAATGTGTCGATCAACCGTGCAGTTCTGTAACAAAATGACAGATTGAAAAGAATAATCAGGGTACTGTTTGCCTTGGGAACACAACATAACTAGAACTTAAAATTTAGGACTAAAACCAAAATTTGATCTCTTATATTTGAACCAACTGCGTTTGATTCGTAAAACAACAAAGACTGGACATGACAGTACAAGACATAACAAGATAATACAGGACAGGACAAAACTGTATCGGAGAGAAATAGGGCGATAATATTTTTATATTCGAAAATAAAATGTGTATTTTGGTATTTTTTATAGTTGTACTGTGGACAAAAAGTTGTACCGTGGTTCAGTGAGGGACAAAAGTTCTTGTTTTTGTCCTGTTCCTTGCTACCTAATTTGTCCAGTCCCATAACCAGTTTCAAATCAAACAGGGTACAACAAAAATTGTCCAGTCCTCTGTTTTTTTAGCAAATCAAACGGACCCATATATGTTTTTCAGCTGACACTCATACCGATGAAAGGAATCATACCATCCAAAGTCGTATATTTTAATAACCAAAAGACATAAATTGGAACCAACTCTACAGTGTAACCAACTCAAGTATAAAATAAGGATAAAAAAAAAAGATGATTTGCAACTGGTAGAAGAAAATGTATGACCAAATCTCTAAAATTAGTACAATGCACCAACTGAAGCATACCATACAAAAAATGATTATTTCCAAGACAAAATTTCAAGGATATCTATAAATGACTGCTAGTCCATGGTAATAAAATCACCATCGAATCATTATCAATACTGGTATCATCAAAATACGAAATTTTTATCGTGAAAGTTGAATGTTTTAAAAAAATTGCCCTAAATACAATACCACAAGCAACAAGACAAAAAAAAAAGAAGGTAAGAGTTTCTGGAAAATGGACATACCTATGCCGACCATGTAAACTCTCAAACTACAAAACGAATTTAGCAAAGCACTGCACTGCATTGCCACACATCTAAGGAAAAAGGTGTGAATGTGAGAAATATAGCAAACTTGTCAATTAATGAAGACCAAGAACAAATCACGATTTGTACCTGAACAAATGTATTTGCAAGAATAATTAATCACCTCAGGCTCACTACCATCAGAGTTGAAAATCCTCATTGTATAGTCAGTGCCATTGATGCCAGGCGAGATGAAAATAACTCCTTCGGCACAAACACCAGAGTAGCTTTCCCCGAATTAATCTTGGGATCGGAAGAGTCTCTATTATCAATCTATTCATACGAGAAAATATCATTAAAACCTGAAAGCGAGTGTTATAACATATACGGATAAAATAATTAGTTATAAAATCTCTCCCGTCCCCTCCGTTGAACCATACAGACAGAGAGAATAAATTGCACGCTTGGACAAACTTGTATTTAACTACATGTTGGTCAAAATAAAGGTACCCAGAGTCAACAGAAACTGTTAGTCCCCATGAAGTTAATCAGTCCAATCATATGTCAGCAAACTAGATTATATTTTCAGAAAAAAATTTACAAATAAAGGGTGGAAAATAACACAAAACAGGAATGAAAAATAATTATGGATAAAATGATATTTACACACATACGGAGATGACCTTATTTATTCAAAAAAAGAAAAGAAAAGAGATGACCTTATTTGTTGGAGCCTCCAATATGCTTCTTTCTTAGTGTCAAGTGCAACCCTCTGCCATGAAAGCTTAAGAATATCTTGCATACACCGCAGAATAATTTACCACTACCAATTTTTTCAGATGTATTCACAGCAGAGAGGAACTAAAGCATCATCACAGGATTATACAACTGTGATGCACTCCTGAGAGATATCTGATGCACTCTTCTCAGCTGGAGACATACCGTTGATGCATACGCATGCATCTTCAAGGGAAAAATTATGGATTCATTTTGCGTTAGCGTTGTCATCGGAGTAGATGCATACACATGCATCTGGAGCACCAGCAGCAAGTAGTAATTGGTATGGGTGGAAATTGAGGCAGCTCACAGAACCGATTTTCTGGGCCATTAGAGTAGGATAGTAACGAATGGTGCCCAGTTGATCACCCTCAAGGCTGAAAACCTTAATGAGTTGTTTGGCAGAGCCACTGGCAATGATTGGAGCATGTCTATGTACTGCTAAAGCTGTGAGTGAGCCCCTGTGGGCTTCAATGGTGAGATAGGCGCTGCTATGATTTCTTATATCAAGGAATTGAATATCCCCAGCCTGAGAAGCACTAACCAACTGAAGGAAAACACATAATTTCATCATCCACATCAAAGTCATTAGTCACTGGGTTTCTGCTATGGTCAAAATATTGAAAAATATGAATCTAGTGAGACACTTTCTTTACCTTTCCAGGGTCTAACCCAGGTTGAAAGCCAATCCCCATAACTTTTCCTACTCTCTCTGTGTGTGGCCGTAATCCACATACAAGCCTAAGAAACATCATTGTCGATAGTCGTTAGTCATTACAGTGACAGATTAAGAGACATGGAAGATTTAAAACTGAATCTTAAAAAGATCTAGACTTCTTGATAAAACTTAAGATACTAGATTGATCAATATGGTTCAAGTCTGAACTTAGACTTTTTTTTTTTTTTGATAAGCAGTCTGAACTTAGACTTGACGACGTGCAGGAAACCATGTAAGAGCTAATAAATAAAATGATGCTCAAATCAATCTCATCAATTAAGGAGAACCAATTACCATGATTTTGCATCATGATGGAAAAAATCAAGAAATTTAACTGAGGTGCTTACATTTCAGGTGTTCTGGCATCATAAAGTCTTACAGAACCATCTATAAAACCAGCTGCAAACTGTCCCCCATGAACTTGAGAAGCAGCCTAAAATAAAAAAGACAGTACATAAATCAAAGGGATAGGGTCACATTTGAATTAAATGATACTGAAAGAAAATCATATGCAATATGTTTCAAGATACAAAAGGTAGTACATAAATCAACGGTTCAGGTCACAATTGAGTTAAATCATATTGAAAGAAAATCCCGTCAAATATGTTCCAAGATGTACTAGAGAACAACTGAGCAACGCAAAGTATTGTGGGGATTCAACTGGAAAATGAACAACCTGTTTCTCACTTCTTTGAAGAAAATCATAAACTATAATGCCAAGACCTCAATCTTATAGATTTACTAAAAATGATTTGAGGGTCGGTATGGGTAATTTTCACTCGCATATTTAAAAACTGGCAAGGGCAAAGTATGACAGCTGAGACATCCAAAGAATTAAATTTTAGAGAAGGTATGCAGAAGATCAACAAAGGCATAATAAACAGAATCTCAACAAACGCCGTAATAAGAAGAAGATCTACAAAGCCGTAACTTCAAGTGCAACACTAATTTGAAGAAGCCATATTAAAAGAAAGCGGGAGGTTTCAAAGTGATAGTATATGTACATAAAATTTGGTATTACTATCATAAAACTTAACGGCTAACAAAACATAATAGATTCACCTGTTAAGGTGTCTAACAAAAGATGTAGCTGAGCTGCTGAAATACAATCACTATACAACTTTGTATTTGTCTCTTAGGGTGTGTTCGTTTCAAGTTATCTTTGTAGATTCCTTAGAACAAAAGGATAAAAAATATGCATTCCCAGGTTTGTTACAGTTAAGAGTCCCACATTGGATGAGAGATGACCTGAATATATGTTTATAAGTAGGGGCAATCCTCGCCTTACAAGCCGGTTTTGTAGGATTGAGTTGGGCACAACCCAAAATTCTAAGAGTTACAAGTTTATTAAATTTTATCACTGGCTATAAAATATTCCTAGGAAAAGAAAAACTTCCCTATTATAAAGGTTCTCGGGAATGTTTTAATATTAACCAAACATTATTTGTTATTTTTTAAAAAGTGCCTATGAATCAAACTCTCGTCCTTATATTCCCAGGAGAGTTATTACCTGGAATAAATGTAATAAACATGAAAACAAACATCCGCTTAAGAATAAACTCTGCTTGCCTTATATAGCTACAATGCGAATTTGAGCAAATATAATATTCACCAAAGAAAATTATGTTGGCATATAGCAGGCTTACCAACGCTGAGACATTGCACTCTGATAATGAAGGTATAGTATTAACAAGCTGCTCTTTATCAAGATCCCACAGCATAATTGATGACATCTCCCCCGATGCATACTGGTAAATTGATTGTAGTAACATGAAACAACATAAAAAATCATTAATATGGAAGCATGAGGGATGAATCAGAGTTCTATTTTAGAACATTGGTAGGGAAGAGGGAGACATCCCATATTACAAAGCATATTCAAAGCAGAACCGTATACCAGATATCCACATTGCTGTTGCCAATCAACCACTGCATTCAGACCCCTCACACCAGGTTTATGACCATGAATTGAAGAGAATGCAGTGACAAGCTTCTGTTTCCCCCTCAGAGAATAGTCTTTCCAAACCCGAATGTTTCCATCAGCTGCAATAAGATTCCACCAAAATTAATACTCTGACAATTTAAGAATAGAAGGATATAATACTAAACAGTAGATAAGATTACATGAAGCAGCAAGAAGCAAGCTATCGTCAAACTCATTCACCAGACAGAGCTTAGATATTCCTTTATCAGGAAAGTCATGATTATCAAAACTGTTAAGTAGTGTTGCCTCTTCGTGGTTCCATATCCTGTGCAAAACTCGAATATACATTATTCCACAGCAGAATTCAATATGATGCAACAGACTAACAGTAATCAATTCATGAAAACCAAAAAAAATATTCTGACCTAGTCCAAGCATAATTTCAACTGCCTATAAAATTAAGAATGCTAGTTGTTCAGTTTCCTAAGCCTCTATATCTGAGAATCTATGAGTTCTACCAACCCTGAAATTTATATCCCTTAGTAATTTTGTCATAGTTCACATTAAGCTCTTCAAATTTATTTACTTACATTTATGAAGAACACACATGTCACATTATGCTCAATGCCTAAAGCCATGTCCAGCTTAATAAATAGTATCCACTAAATTAACAATAGTATTGGCGAATTTTGCATACCTGATACATTCATTCTCATCGGCAGCTACCACTATAGGAGAGAAAGGTTGTAGCAACACTGTTTGTGTACCCTTTATGTCCCATTTAGCAATTGGATTTGTTAACCTACTAACAGCTGACAGAATAAAAGGACACAAAGTTCTCAACTGGACAACTGTAAGGAATTTGCTTAATTGAGTTAAAAGGTGAAATACAAACCAGAGTGCTGGCATTTCACTATGTGCTCCAATGCAAAATTTTCCCTCTCCTCTCTTATAGCAAATACTTCTTCGCTATCATCTGGAGCAGTTAAAATTGGTTTGGAGAAGTGCCTACAACTCCAATTATATATACTTGATTGAGGAAGAAAACTGTGATCGTAAGTCCCAGATGCTCCACCAGATCCTAAATGTGGGTGAGCTAGTCCAGTGTCTGGAGAAGTCATCAGATGAGGCCTAAACTCCAATGAACATACTCTACGCATTTCAGCTATATAACTTGAGCGAGGACGACTGACTGGAGGAGTTCTGAAGGTTAGCGGCATGTGTCCTACCAGAGAAGCAAGCAATAATTAATATAAAGTCAATAATATAGCGGCAGGAATTCAAGACAAAAAATTGATGCAAAGAGATAAACGTTACCAAACAGCATTGGAAAGGTTAACAATTAAATCAAATGAAAGTGAAACCTACCACCACCATTGATATCAAACCAAGAAGTTGAGCGAGCGAGACTACGAAAAACGGTAGCTTCACTAGTCTGAACACCAAAAGGGTTTGATGGTTTTGCTACCTCTTGTTCTACACCTATTATGGACAGTACCCGGCGACCAAGGTTCGCAACTCGCGGAGATGAATCTTTTGCCAAAGTACATATAGAAAGTACACATTGTGAATGCAATGCATTGTCCAAAGTCTTCGGCCCAAAGTTGTTAATCACTCCATTGCCGAAACCATCATTCAGTATTTCCACATTAGAATGATGAGCCAAATTGTCAGACAATGACCCATGCACGATTCCAGAACTAGCGATAGGACAGCTTGAAGAGACCCGTCCATCATGAATTACTTTGGAATTATCACTCCCAACGCTTAGAGGACCAATTTGAGGCGAAACAATACCATCATGTGCCATATGTTGGCTCTGTTTAGGATATCCACCATCCGTATCTTTAATATTAGTAGACGATGGTAAGGAATTTATCAAAGAATCGGTCTGAGACTTCCAATATGCAGAAGCAATAGATTTTAGGTGCTTCTTGTGGCCAAAAGCAAAGCGTGCTAGAGCTGACAGTTGAAAGAAAATCCATTTCAGTAAAATATATTACAGATCCTGCTCACACTTAATAATACTATAAAGACAAAATTAAGTTATCTAGAAAGATATACATGCCAATATATACGAAAACACACACACACACACACAGAGAGAGAGAGAGAGAGAGAGAGAGAGAGAGAGAGAGAGAGAGAGAGAGAGATAAACAATTGTGGGTGTGTGGGTGTGTTCGAAGGATTTAGATGCAAGTCTAACCATTTTCCTCATTCAATTGAAGTTTTTTCTTATTCACTTACAAAAATTAATTTATTTGAAATAGTTCAATCATTTTCTAAATGTGGATATAGTTAAGCTATTAGGAACTCATTTACATCTAATCATAATCATACGAACATAAAATCTTTCTCATAAAAACGTTGAAAATAAATATAAACATTCAGATGTTTCATCACCTACCAACTGCTACCTCTGCCCTCACCAATGGACTCCCATCTGAAGCAACACTCAACAGACTCCTAACTATACTAACTTCAGCCCTAATCTTGTCATCATCACATTCTTCATCTCCAACCCTTCTACATGAATCAAATCCCACATCGATAAGGGTACCCAGTGCAAAAACAGCAGATGCCCTAACCTGATAATAACAAATTACATGGCTCAGCTATTCATATACGGAAACAGTAATCATCTGGAAACTAGAAATAGAGCCAATAAGTAGGGCAGTAAACCTTTGGATGGGGATCAGACAATAGAGGAGCAACTATAGAAGTTGCATGTCCCTGCAAACCGATTAGTTTCCCCTCAGGGAACTCTTCCCACAATTTCCCCAGACAGAGGCAAAGCCATTGAAGGAAAAGGGGCTCAGTTTGTGAATCATTAGCAGATGAACTCTCCAGGTGCTTTAAGCAGACATGGCTCAAACCATCTTGAATACAAGCTTCTTGGCCTCCTCTATGGCCATCCACAATCACAGCCAAAACAAAAGCAGCCATTGCACGTTGCTCTGGGTACGCTTCCAAGCTATCAAGAAACTTCATAAAATAGATATGACCTCTGTCCTTCACTAGATCAACCTGAAATGACTGCAACCCAGTAGCAGAACATCATCAATGCAAGATCCGGTAATCATGCCACATGGACAGTTTAAAAGCTAAATTAGAAAAATAAACTAGAAATACATATTAGTGGACAGAATGAAGTTTTGTAATACTCTCATTATTCCTTCATTAATTCTATTGTATATCATGCACTTATGATGACTGTTTCATTTGGACTTGGTTGCACAATTTGGATTTTTGATAATTCAGGCATTCAATCAATAAAATATCAAACTGCCAAGTAAAAGTTTCTCATAAAAGAAAACGAATATTAAGTCTGCTTACACACAGATTTTTTAATAGGGCAATGCACGATTAAGCAACTTCATATTGGCCCATGATGTTTATTTCCCTCTTTTTATATTCTCTAACTTTTACATTTCTCAGCTTGTCCAGAATCACTTTTGATGGAAAAGAATATGTTCATATACTTCAATAGTTTACAAGAAAGCATTATCAATCATGGCAGAAAAGTCAACAACGTATTGAGAAATGCTATTGTCAAACTCTCTAACAAACTCCTTTTATCACACGCTCATACACAAAGCCATGTCACCCCTCTTATTAATAAACATCCTGGTTACCGGTTGTCCCAGTTGTAGTATTTTCTTTTATGCTATTTGTTCAACTGCTCAGACGTACTTCACACCCCCTCAAAAAAACATCTCTTCTGACGTGAACTCTGCAACTTCCCCGCTACCATCTATGTGGTGTTTTATGTTTCAATAAATGATATATCAATCAGAAGTACAGAACTGTGATACACCGATACATATCAGTGGTTTCAAATTTTAATTTTGCCATAACAACCTTAATATGACAGAAAAACAATTAAAGCGGCAGAAGGTTGGCGGTTGCTTAGAAGAACTGTGAGGGAGTCAAAAAAAGAAGGGATTGGAAGGCTGGAGTTCTTGAAAAAGTGAAACAACATGTGAGAGCGGTTAAATTTACACCACAATAAAAAAATTAAAAACAAAAATAATGCTTTCAACCTAAACAACTGGTGAATCAGTAGATAACTAACAAAATGGGTTGATGTGGCTTTATGTATGTGTGTAAAAAGAGTTTGATAGAGTTTGACAATAGCATTTCTCTTTGTGTATACATGCACAGCGAGCATATATTCTGCAACAAATTAAGGAATTGAAAATTGACATTCTATCGAAGACAAAATAAAGATCCTTCAAAAGTACCTTGTCAAGTGCAAGAAACTTCGTCCATATGAATACAAGAATCTGACGTAGTTCTGGTGTGGTTGTTTGCAACAGCTTCAGAACACAAGGGAAGATTCCAACAGATAATGCCTACATATAAGAAAATCGGTATCAAATCAAATTATTATAATATATAACAATCCTTTGGAAAATAAATAAAAACAATTGCGACAAAATTTGATGAATTGCAAGAGAAATTACCAGATCCACGGCCCATGGGCCCATATCAAGGAATCTTCCTAGGAGTACTAAGGCACGAAATCGATGGCAATGACTAAGTAAAACCTGAAATAGGAACATAACTACTTATGAATGCATGCAAAGATATGAACAAATGTCAAACAAGTTTTACCAGAGGCTTAAAATATTACTAAAGGAAGAATAAATATGTAGGCCCATGGAATGCTCCCCTAGTCTCTAGCATAGAGTAACACACCCCTGTAACTAACTGACTGCCACTTGGCAGTCATAGATCTAGCTCTAAGCTGCTATAGGCAGTAACAAGAGCAAAAGTTATAAATAGATTGCTTCTCATTGTAAATGTGACTAAACAATTCATTCAATAAAAGCTAATAGAGCAAGGTTTCAGTATATAATAGGGGGCATATCAAGTGAGAGGACTTATTATTGTGAGAGATGAGAGGCTCAATTGCCAACCGTTAGATTCTTATCAATGGATGAGATTAAATTTGTCATTGAACGGTGCACTCACACCGCTATCTCCTTCAATCTCCCTCTCCTGAAATTGTGATGCACTGACTCCACCGATTCCAATTCCAATTTAACCATCAATTTGATTTTCATTGAATCATTTTTTCTTTTTTAATTGAGCAATATCACTTTGCAATACACAATTTATGATTACATGGCTTACAACTTTAACATAAAAAATCCCAATTTCATTCAGTTTTGTTAGACTTCAAGAACAACCCTTTGCTGCAAAACCCATTTATGATTCTCCCATGGCTTACGAACCTTACGGACAAGGTATTTAGCAGCAGCAAAATTTCGTTCACCGAAAACAAAGTGCCTGGATGTTGTTACAGCGGCGACGGCGACAGAGATGACGATGGCTTCCACAAACTCGAGTGTCGTAAAATCTGTTGGGTTTTAGTGTTGTATCTTGAAGAAAGACAAATCGTGTGAATGAAGGATTAAAATGTGTTACCTAAATTCTAAAACATCAAATTGCAAAAAATATTCGAGAGAGCAAGATCTGGAATTAAAAAACAAGGGTTTTAATTGATACAGATTAAGGTAACAAAACCAAAACAATAGGTTATTAGTTTTTTATTGATTAGTCCAGGTTTAAGTATGATTACCCGTTCAAAAACTTGCAACAAAACCCCATTAATAAATAATTGAGAAACTAATGATTGCAAAACAATTGGAGAAGCAACAAATTGTCCACATAAATTTTAAATAACATCTCCATCGGCTGTCAATAAAGAATAAAGAAAATATCCCTTGGCATTACTACTTCTAAACTGGATGTAGCACTAAAGAAAAGATGCTAGTAATAGATAAATATTTTTCTCAATTTCCTTCAAAAGGATGATAATGGTCATCAGCCAAATTGGGAAAGTTTTTGCTAATGATAACCTAATTCAAATACCAAAAACCTAACTAAGGAACAGTAACCTGCATAACAAGGGTATTAGAAACCGACACACATGGTCCCAAATGTAATAAAGACTAAGACGTGTCATGTACCTGAAGAATTATAGGCAACTGTTCGGGTGGTTTCTTATGCTCAGAACCATGATCAAGCCAAACTTCAAATGCTGTCAACTGGTCAGTGAAAAATGTACTAGGCTGAAAGATAACAGCCATATACTTCCTTAGGTAAGGTCAAAACTTATAAACAGCATTTACTAATGCAATTTTTCCTTGTAAAACAAGAATACCAGAACCAACATTCTATTAAATATTCAATTTCAGAAGGAAACTTTACATCAGAGGTATTAAAAAAAAAACCTATCAAATTACCTGAAATTTTGCATTAGGATCCTCGACTAATGACGGAAGTTGAGAAAGACAGAGCTCAGCAGCCATGTCCCATGCATCCCTGCAGCACGCATTAAACACATAATATTCTGATGATAAAGTTTATCAGCACATAGCAATATCATAACAACAATCATCAACAATACCACATATGATGCTGATGGGTTGGTGGTAGTGTTGGGTGAGACACAGGAGTACAATTTGCAGAACGCATAATTCGGTCAGCAAGTAGAAAATTTCGAAACAAACTTGCAACAAGCAAATCCTGTCTGAACAGTCTCTGAAAAAGATCTGCAGGACAAAGTAAAGATAACATATGATAAAAGAGACCAATTAAAATTGGCTGCAAAATACCTGCGTTGAAAATACACCATGGATATTTAGGAACTCATTAGGAAGGACGGGGAGGGTTGAGACCTACCATGAGGAAGAACATTCCATGCGATTGTATCAGTTACTGCAGTAAAGATCCAATTCAATTCACCCAGAAGCGTCTTTCGGTCATTAGTAAGGCCAGGGATCTTCTCCATAAGTGAATAATCAAACGAGTCACGAAATAATGAACGAGTACAAAACCTAGAGACAAAATACATAAAAAAATCATTGACCATTTATTAATGAAATAAACGCTAACAACAATTAATAAAAATCATGATGTAAATGTCAATTATTAGTAATGAAAAAAGCATAGTCAAATATAAATCAACTTCTTAGTAAGACTATCATTATAACAGTGACATTTTTCTATCATCACTAACCTAAATACAGCTAAAATAAGTTAACACCAAAAATAACAGGTTGATACAACAAAATACCCACAAGGAACAAACTACATAACAAAATATACCATGAACAATAATTATGTATACAACGCATCATCATGAAATGCCACTTAGATTAAAACAGTCAGAGGTTAGTAAGGAATCACTGGGAAATATACAAAGACTAAAGATTGGGAAACTAATACCACTCGCATTACAAAAGCATGCCATATTTGAAAAATCGTGCATAAAGCATTATTTTACCCACAAAAAGAGAAAATACACTAAACCTTCGTGAAAGTTTATGATATGAAACATTCTAAAGGCAATATACTAAGCAAGAATTAATGGGAGAATATTCACCATCGCAATGCCATCTTTATAGGTGTTGTAAGACAAGATGTTAATACATCAGCTGGGAATTCTACAGTCTGGGGTAAAGTCTCATGCGCTTCACATGCTGCAAGCATAATGCAATCCCTTGGAGAACTGGTAGAGTTAGAAGCACTCCCTTCATGAAGCTTACCAATAACAAGTCCAGCAACAAAATATCATAGCCCAAATTAGAAAAAAAAAATTACAAAATTAGAACCGATATACTTGAATTTTTCTTAAATTGCATTCAATAAAAGATGATTTTGAATGAATACCTCAATGAAGGAATTCACAATTTTACCAGCCGCAGAGCAATCAAAAACATAAATTGTTGGGGTCTTCAGCCAGGAATCAAGATCATTGAGTGGTAAGGGAACATACGCTTTATAGGTCTGAGCAGAATATCAAGAAGAATGAGAAATTATACTTTGACACAACTCAAATTGGACAGCTAACGCAATTCAAATATGTGGTTAATTACGTTTGGCAGTTGGTTATGAATATATTATAAGGTGTTGCATCTAATTTTCTTCTTTCCAAAGATTTCACCTGCTTCTATTATCACTCACTCCTTTTTTCAATCCTCCCATTTTCATCTTTTATATCTATTTTATTTTGGAGGCAATAGGAACTCTGTATGATATATATAAGAAGCTCAAATATGAAGCAAGATCCCTGCCTACTGGTCAAGTATTTCCACCAAGGACAGAGTGACAACTGACATTTATTTTTGGATAACTAATTGGTTTGAAAGATAAAAGGAAGAAAATTGACATTATTGAAGACCCAAAGTTCACCACTAAGTGTTGGCTTCGGCACACACCATATTGGACAACTAATTGATTTGAAAGATAAAAAGGAAGAAAATTGACCTTATTGTAGACCCAAATTTTACCATTAGGAGTTGGATATGGCACACCATGCCCATTGTAATGGAACAACACTCTTTCCGACTTTGCAAAACTACGACATGTAGTACAAAGCTTTTTCACCGCTTCCAATGTTGGGTCAAGTTGACACTTATAGCGTGCCTGTAAACATAGCTACAAGGTCAGCTAAAAAACAATTTAAAAAGCTTATATGTGTATGAGGTTAGCAAGCTAAACATTCCCACCTTTGGTTGCCATCTTTCATACTGACTGGTTAAAGAATTTCCAATCAACTCTAATGCCTTTTGTGGTGCCATAGAAAAAGGATCTGCAGCATTCAGAAAGCAAGGCATCAAAGGTTATTTGAGCCAATAACCACAGTCGTAAACGTGCAGAATTTTAACATACTACAAAGGTCTTACTTAATCATTTTATTTATATTTCTCAATAAAAAAGCTGCAATTACACAGTTAAGCTGGGAGTAAACAAGCGTAGAGTGGAAAAAAATTGGATAAGACATGTAAATGCAGAAATCACAATTGATTTATGGGAGTCCAACAATCATAAATAAGCGCAAAACAGCATGCAGTTATATGCCTTACTGCAAGAAAATTCATTTACAATTGATTTCTGGGAGGAACAATTCTTAGCCAGATTTTACTTACCTCACAAGCGAACTCTGGATTACCAGGACCCCCCATTCCAATGGGAACCGGAGGGTTGACACAAAGACAAAAGCTAATTCCAAACATTAACTGAACATGAAGAAATGCCAAAAATAGGAAGTACTCCCTCTGTCCCTAATATTTTGTCCTTTTAGGTATGAGCACACATTAAGAAATAATTATTAATTTAGATAGAATTATACATTTTTACCCTTAGATTTATTTATTTAATAAAAGTAAAATTCATTTAATGCATGCATTTGGTTTTTGTAAGGGTACAAAAGGAAAAACATCATTAATTGTGTCTTGGTTTTCTAAAAGAACCAAAATTGTGGGACAATATTAAAATGCTTAAAGGACCAAAGATCAGGAATGGAGGGAATAACTTATAGCAGAAATAATGAAAACAAAAGTTTCAAAAACAAATGAGATAAGAAATGTAACAAGAGACCTATCCAGCACTCCATTCTGGCACAAGGGGATATCTTTATTACATCAGGTGGATCAACACCAATGTTTAAACATAATACTAGAGCTACAAATCTTGTCTTTATCTGCACAACAAAATTAGGGGTTAAATCAAAGAATGTGTCTTAAATATATACGGTTCTTTCAGAGACATTGATTATAACATTTTAGAAGGAAAAAACAGACACTTCAAACGAAAATTTATTCTAATTAGGAAAAACTATAAAGTGACAGTATATCAACAAATTCCCGGTTACAGCAGAATATTAAATAAATTTATGTGATTTGAGCTACCCTTCCCCCAAACCAAAATAGGTAACACAAAAATAAGCCGGGTGTCTTTTTTCTATAGGATGGAAAACAATCATGCTAGACACTGTCACTATAAAAACCACTAGTGTTTTGGCACAATTCAGATTTGTTACGTTATGTTATCTATACCAATAATAAAGGGAAAACTTCTCTTTTGGTGTAGCCTTTTTTAAAAAATCCCAAAATACCCTTATTAATTTTTATTTTTTTTATTCACACTTTTCTTTAATAACTTCCAAAATAAACTACTTTTTTTAACTTCCAAAACCAACTATAAAAGTTTCTATTCATTTGTTCCATTCTTTCACTTTATACATCTCTCCATATTTCTTCAACAAAATTCATAAAAAAGAGATATATAAAAAATCTAAAATATAATATTTTACACAACTTAACATAATAGAAAAATTGGACCACAACAAAATTCATAAAAAAGAGATATATAAAAAATCTAAAATATAATATTTTACACAACTTAAAATAAAAGAAAAATTAGACCACACATGACGCAGTACGGAAGCGCTAGGTTAGCAAAACGCTAAACCTAATGGATAAAGACAAGCCGCAAACACAAACTTGTCAAAATAGGGTTTCGGAGTCCACCGAAAGAGTAATTTGGAATCCACCAAATTTGAGAAAAATCTCTGAATTTTTGTTGAATCAAAAGGTTTTCTTTAAGGCTACAATAATTTAGCTTAAATAGTAGTGAAAAATAAAAATAACAAATCTGCTAAAAGATTGTAAAAATAAAAACAACAAACCTAGCTAAATAAAAATTACAAATCTACCTAAAATATAAAAATAAGGAATCAACCTAAAATATAACAAAACTAAATCTAACTAAAATAATAAAATACAGAAGAAATCCTCCTACATCAGTCTCCTCTACCTCAAAAGAACTCGACCCCGAGTTCTCGTCTTGATAAAGAGCTTCCTTTGCAGGTTGACTCCTCCAATGAACAAGAGACCACCCTCCTGGATCCCATTGAATTAAGTGAGAGGACCTGTCTCGTGTCAACACATCCAAATAACCACCGGGGTTCCATTGCTCAAAGATAGAACATAGAATTTGAAATTTATCACAAAAGGGTATTTGACCCAACTCAGTTAACATGTTTGAGCTAGTGCCTAAACCATAAGGTTTAAGGTAAAATCCGAATTGAACCTGATCTATAAGCAAATCCTTGAGTTCAATGTGACGGCTGTGATGCGGCGGTTTTGCTGAGATGGAAGTCGCCGCCTGCATCCTAATGTCTGGAGGTCCTAGTGGCGGTGAGGTTGTTGCCGGATTTCGCACAAATACATCTGGCTTAGACGGAGCCGCCACAGGTAGGTCGACATCGAGTTGTGGATCGCCGGACTTGCACAAGATAATTTTTTTTATACTAGTTGGATTATCTTCACCTCCCTCTTCGGACACAACTTCCTCATCCTCAGAACTCGAGTCATCAGTAGATGGGTTGTTGCGGTTGTTGTCGCCGTTTCTGTTGTTGTTATTGTTTCTATTGCTGTTGTAGTTTCGGTTGTTGTTGGATAACGTTGTCACCTGTGTTGTCAGAGCTGTGATGGCCGCGGTTAAAGCCGTCATGGCACCGTAAAACTCTGCTTTCGTCACCGGTTGATCTCCCATCTGATCACGTTAGAAAAGAACAGGGGAAACCTGCTCTGATACCAACTGACGCAGTACGGAAGCGCTAGGTTAGCAAAACGCTAAACCTAATGGATAAAGACAAGCCGCAAACACAAACTTGTCAAAATAGGGTTTCGGAGTCCACCGAAAGAGTAATTTGGAATCCACCAAATTTGAGAAAAATCTCTGAATTTTTGTTGAATCAAAAGGTTTTCTTTAAGGCTACAATAATTTAGCTTAAATAGTAGTGAAAAATAAAAATAACAAATCTGCTAAAAGATTGTAAAAATAAAAACAACAAACCTAGCTAAATAAAAATTACAAATCTACCTAAAATATAAAAATAAGGAATCAACCTAAAATATAACAAAACTAAATCTAACTAAAATAATAAAATACAGAAGAAATCCTCCTACATCAACACAGATGGCCACTAGTTACAAATACAGCAAGAAATTTAACGTTATTTTCAAAAGAATAATCTCTTTCTTCCTTCACAAGTCTCCATAAGGATATAAGGATTATCCATTGTACCCAATGTTGTCAAGATAGATCTTGCCTAGAATTTAGCAAGATCGAAAAATGTAAGATTCTAACAAGGACCGTAAGATCCTACCAAAATAATTACCTAGGATCAATTTGGGGTAGCAAGATCGTAATACGTAAGATTGTAACAAGGATCGTAATATCCTACCAAAATGAAAATTATACCAATATATCTAAATATTCAACAGTGAAAATCACTCTCATATATATAAATTATAATATAATGCATACAAAATATCAAATATGTATGTTTTTATTTGTAACATTAACAATTAATATTAGTAATGCTAAAAATATTCCCAATGATAATATTTTACCAGATCTATATTAATTTTACGAGGAATGTTATGCTCACATCCACTAAAACACCACCATCTATTGGGTCAAACTTTATCTCCTCTTCCCTAACCTAGAGACAGAAGGGGTCACTTATGGGGCATCAAAATCGGCACAGAAGGCTGGAGAACCAGTCACCCCTGCTACAAGTTGAAAATAATGTTGCTGCCAGCCAAATGTGAAGAGAGATCAAGAAAGATGAGCACAAAAGCAAAGAGGGTTGAGATGCCCAAGAGAGATTGGTTTGGACAAGCAAGGATGATTGAAAGAATGATTGTTTTAGGGAACGGATTGGTTTACGAAAATGGGCTGCGCAACCCGACCTTGATCGTACTGAAATCCGATCTGACATGCAATCTCAGCAATCTCGATCGCTCTAGTGATCTTTCGCACAATCTCACTACGATCCTACTGAAATCCGATCTTATATGCAATATGTCTCGTCCAGGCATAGCAAAGTCATCCGATCTTACGATTTAACTCGCGATCTTGACAGCAACTATTGTACCAAGTGCATCTGGAACATTCAATTTACCATGTATATTTACTTAGTATACTCTTTTATTTAAGAGTGACTAATCTTTGTTGATGAACTGGTTGGATACACAAAGTGGGTTCTCCCCTCCTAAGCGGGTGATTGCGGAGTAGCGGTGCGGTGGTAACTGCGACACATTCGGCCAGTGAACAGGTGTGGCTTTTGCAGTGGCAAATTGTGGCGAAACTGGGTCACAATGGCGGCCCAATCACTTCTTCACCTTTGCATTAGGGTTCAAGACAGGAAATCCCTTAAATGCCAATCATTTTAAACCATTTGTATTTTCTTAAGGGTATATCGGTCATTTTGATTAACTATTAGTGACATATTTTACACTTGTTGTGAAGCTCACATCTTGTTTTGTGTGACCTTCTGTGTGTGCAAACTGTGAAGGCCACTCCTACTAACTACAAAAACCTCCTCCTCCTATTTCTCGCCTTCTTTTGCATGCAAAGACCACTTTTACTGTCCTTTCCTCTTTGGGTTCCTCTGTTCTTTGGGTTCTTATGTTCTTCTTTGTTCTTTGATTAGTAGTTAAGTTATATTGGGTTTTGCTATAGTGGTTTAGTTTATGTTCTTTGTTCTTTGGGTTCCTCTGTTTTTCAGTCTTTAGAACTGCGGCTATCCCGCTGGCTGCAATACCACTCTGTACCGCTATCTGAGATTAACAACATAGCTCCTAACCATGTTTTCTCCACACACAAGAATCAAACTTAACACTATTTCTATTGCACAAAGGCAAGTAAAAGGCCTAAAAATCTTTTCTTTGTACACTTTCTAAATTTACAATGCACTAATTTCCACTCAAACAACAAGAAAATCTTGAATCACACAAATTCATCACATAAAAAATGCAGAAAAAAGAAAACACAGAGCAAGATTCTTTAAACAACCGAATAAAAAACAAAAGCATGAAATTAAACTCAATGTAACAGCATACTTTATCCTTCGGTCGCCATTTCGAGACCAAATCACTATCAGAAGGACCTTTAGGAAGTTCAAGCTCAAATGCGTCGTGATGAAGTCCTTTGAAGAAACTTGTATGCGGTAAATAATAAGCCATGGTAGTGGTGGTAGTGCTACTACTATTTTCAGCGGCGAATTCGGAATCACGGTGGTGAGGAACGGAAGTGAAATCGCTGTCATTGTTTATGGCGGAGGCGGTGGCGGCGGAAGCAGATAACGGAAAAGCAGTTACGGTGGAACCGTCGTGGTAATTCGGAACTGTGACGACAGTTGATTTGGAAAAACGTGACGCCATTAAATTTTAACTATAGAGATTAAAAAAATAGGAGAATCACAAAGAGACAAAACTAGGGTTTCAATTTCAACAATATAATAATAACAATATATAATAACTTTTTTTTTAAGGAAACAATATATATAATAACTAAAAATATAACTAAAAATAAGGGTTACAAAAAGAATTTTTGTTAATAAAATATTTTTGTTGCTAAAAAAATGTGTCTCTTATGTTAAGGTGAGTTTGTTAATAAAAGATTATTGTTGCTACTAAAAACATCAAGGGTATTGTTGGTATTATGAAAAATCTATGTCAAAAAAACTCATATATTCTCTTTATATATAGTGATGATAAATATGAAAATATTCGGTACAAATTAATTACTAACCATTATGGAATCCTTTTTTATAAATCACATTTTTAGTCCATCTATTCTCATTTTTTATCGGTTATCAATATTTTCAAGTTTTTCCTGCAAGTCACTCTTGACATTACAACATATAGTTGCCCATGAGAGAAAATTGACGGTGGAAAATATACGTCAACCTATTTAAGTGATTGGTCCTGAATCTTGTTGATAGTCACAGCAAATGAAACAACCAATGAAAACTGTCTACGTTGAAATTTAAAAGAGATTCTTTTGTCTGAATGAGTCAATGATAACCCGGGAATAAAAACATTTTCACCAATATTGTTGTCGGATATCACTCTACCTTCAACGACATATGTTCCCATTTTTGTACGTAATTATCAACTGTGTACCATTGCGTAATCCTAAAGATTGATCAATGTTTCTCAGCAACATTATTTGTACTCCAACTTTTAATCTTAGCAATTATGATTCAGAAGTCCAGAAGAAAAAGTGGTGTTCAAGAAAATCATAAACTTTTAAATCTGATTTTCACATCATATTCAGTAAATTTCTTTTTAAAGTTTAACGCAAAATTTGAGCCGTTGTGAGAAAATGATGGGAGGTCGGTTGATTCCGGCGGATCATCAGGAAAATATGATGCAACATTACATTTATCCAAATTAAATTTCATTGGAGGGGTAAAAATAGGAGGATGAATAACACAATCAAATTTGTCCTTTGAAAGAAAAATTATTATCTTTTGAAAAAAATAAAAAATTATTAACCGACGTGAAATTTTAAAAAATAAATATAAATTAAATGTATTTCCATGTGTGCATGCCACGTCATCGAATGTGCACAGTCAGATGCTTTGTTGTCCACCTAAGGGGCAAAATGAGAGAATCTTCGCATTGCAGGGGGTAAACAAAAAAAAAAATTGCGCAGGGGTAAATGAAATTTCCCTAACTTTGCATCGGTAAAAAGTCATTTACCCTAAAAAAAGAGTGGAACAATGAAATGATTGATTTACAAGAATAAATGAATTTACAAACTTTTACTACACTTTGTAAGTTAAACAATGCTTATATACCTTATCATTTCATCAAATTAACTAACATGAACATGATGCCTATGAAGACTAAGATTTAAGTTTAAGAAGGTGTTGCCTCAATGTTTTCTTCAGTAGGTGGTGGAGGAGTACTACTAGATGACGCCACACCTTCAGGATTAATGTTTTCTCCAGCAGGTGGTGGAGGAGTACTACTAGATGACGCCGCTACACCTTGAAGATTTTTTGCTTGCGGACTATATCTCCGAAGCACCCTATCTTTGTTTGTATTCCACCATTCTTCTGCTTGATGTTCATGAAACCTTCTTTTACTGCATTAAAAATATACATTATGAAAACATCAAACAAAGAAATTGAAAATATAGAATTTGTTGGATGAACAAGTAACAGTAGTAGTACCTGAATCTAACACGTTTGAAAATTTTGTTACCATTAGGCTTTACTATTAGTGTCACATAAACGCCTGGTTCGAATTGTTCAATGATTTGATTTTCTCCTTCGTTCATTGATCTTGAAGGGTTCAATGATTTTGAATTATTTTCAGAGCTTTGTGATGGTGCCGTTGTTGATTCAGTATTAGACGAAGATGCTCCATTGCTTTCTTGAAAGACATTTCCAGCATCCTGAGATGGATTAACTTCTGCAGCTTCATTATTTTCTTCTATTCGTTCTTTCTGTTTATGTGAACCATTGTTTGAAACAGGTTCACTTTGTTGCTCAGAGTCCAAATTTGATGGTACGACAGAAGATGTTTCTTCTGTTTCCGATTTTGAATTTCCATTTAGAAAATTTTCAGCTTGAATAAGCATGTTTTTAAATTTTTCACTCTCTAAAACTTCTGGTGGAAATTGCTCAGCCATTTCCTTGATCTGGATAAATTCATAAGCAAGTTACCTATTTATCATTATCATTGTTCAATATGTAAAACAATGAAATATTTAAGAAAAATATAAAGGTACCTGAACTATGATGGACTCGAGATTTTCTTTGGCTGCTTTATGTTTAGAAGATTCTTCTTCAGCCAATGAGGTGGTATCCTTAATGTTTTTCTGTAGCTTTTGAATTTCCATGATACTTTTTTGCTTCAAACTTCGATTCTAAATAAAAACAATTTTTTCATAAACTTATCAATGATGAGTTTTTTTTAAGGGAATTTACACAAAAACAAAAAAAAAAAAAGAAGCAAAAGTGTAGTAAATGGATCTACTTGGTTCTGCAATTTTGAGACTTCTTGGTTCAAAAGCTCATTTGTCTTCTTCAAGCTATCGATAAGACTTCTTGAAAATCCCGGATTGGAAGAACGTGGCGGACTTGGCCTTCTCGCATACGGGGATACTGATCTTGAACTAAGAGGTGGAGTTGCTGGTGGAGATGGAGCTATATTAAGCCTCATACCATTTTGAATGGGAGTTGTTGAACTTGGAAATGACATGTCTTTCATTTGTGTAAGTGATGGAATTTGAGAAGGTGATAGCATGGAAGGATTTCCGAGCATATTAGTCCTCATCTCAAGATATTTTAATGGTTCTGAGCTTGAGAAAGGCGGAAAAAGAATTTTTGTAGACCTAATTATTTCACCTTGGCCAAATCTTTCCCTTCCATCGATAGAACTGCGAGGTTGTGTAGTAGTAATTTTTCTGTTAAGATTTGCAGCCGCGTTTGCCTCAACAGCTTTAAGCTTAGCGTAGCAAGAATCACATACACGGTGAGGCTTTCCTGGTGTTGGAGCCAATGCAGCTTTCATAACTTTTCTTGAACTACAACCATGACAATGTACTAATCCGCAATTATAACAATTATGCCTTTTCCTAGTAAAACCAAACGGTTGTCTACAACCGGTGCAAGCGGATTGGTCAACTCCAGATACCCACTTATGAATACATATGCAAGACGTGAAACTTGAGCCGCAAGAAATGTTTTTGACATGCCTTTCTTTCAAGGCTTCAACCAATGTAGGTGATTTTCTATTATCTATATCTCCATGTCCCAATCTTCCATTTGCACCTTTACCCCAAGTAAATAATTCACTCCTTGAAGTCAAAGCAGCAACATGATGAGCTCCACATGATATTTCCTCAACAAATTCACCCACCAATGTGTCTTGTACTAGTATAGGTATTTTTCCATCGGACGAAGAATTTCCTAGTTGACCATGTTCAGTGCCTCCCATAGTAAATAAATGTCCAGAAGTAGTGAGAGCAATAGTCATAGTGTGTCCACATGCAATCTGGTGGAAATTATATTCAATGAGTGTTGAGACACAAGTAGGTTGAAGGTATGTTTCCTTGTTTCCATGTCCTAAACGATATTTGTCTCCGTCTCCCCAAGTGAAGAGCTTTCGAGATGAAACATTTGAACCTGATTGAAAAGTAACCTCTACAATAGCCGCGGTATGCCATACTCCACATGCAACTTTAATAGTCTTCAATCCACTTAACAACTGAACCTCTTTTGGATATGAAACACTCTCTCTATTTCCATGACCCAATACACCAAATGTTCCATCACCGAAAGTGAAAAGTTTTCCGTTAGAAGTTGCCAATGCTGAATGCCATGTACCACATGCAATAGATATAACTTGAAGTCCTTCCAAAGGACCGCTAATTCTCTTTGGTATCCAATGGCTAACATCGGTGCCATGTCCGAGAAGTCCAACATTATATTTACCATCACCCCATGAGAATAGATCGTCCGAAATTGATACAGCACATGTATGATTCTCTCCACATGCAACAATCTCGACATTAGTAACAGCTAGAAACTCAACAAGTTGAGGGCGCCCGAAATCTTTATCGATTCCATGACCAAGTCTTCCACCAGATTCCTCTCCCCAAGTGAAAACTTCTCCTTGCCTGGTAACTAAAGCCATGTGACGCACACCGGACGCAATCTGTTGAACATCAAGAACAACACTCGACTCTAAAGGCTTAGGAACCAATACATCTGTCGTGGAAGGGAATTGATTGCCAGTTCCATCAGGCGAAACTACATCGGCCCAAACTTCTCCCCATATATAAACATCTCCTAATGACTCTATGTCATCAGGTCCTGATCCTACACTTGAACAGCTAGGTGTACTAGACACACTAACCCGAAAACCATCTCCAATACTTGTCCTTCCTTGCATAATTGTACGATCTAACCCCACATCTGAGTTTGTCCGATACAATGAAAACTCACGAGGATTTGAATCAGTCGACAGCCTACCACGAGAATTAATGCTTGTAGTAAACTCTAATGCTGCACCGAAAGGGCGACTATTTGAAATAAAATCACCACCATCCTAAAACCAAAATTCAAAAAGTATCTTAGTTACATGCAAAAAAAAAAAATATCCACCAAATGAAAATAATAATTAGATGGATTATTGTTAAAACTCACATATGATAATTCACTTTCAGTTAGCTTATTATTCCTTCCAGTGGAAATTAATGCCTTAAGCCCTGCAAACCACACCTCTGCCTCAGCTTTGTCCTTGCATATCTATTATTAAGAGGAAAAAGAATCGTCATATTCAAAATGTTTATCAAATGGAGAAATTTGAAAATACACTACCAATATGTTTTCTAACCAAATCAAGTGTCCGTTCTCCGTTATTATAAACAAGTGAGAATGAAAGATAATCCTTTTCTGGCTGCAAATATCTTCTAAAGACAATCTACAAATGAATCGTCATAAAAAACATGAGAAACCTTCAAGAGATCGAAAACAATGACCAATTAGTATTCATTCAACTTACACTTCTTTGTCCAGGAATAATGCGCGAAACCAAAGATAGTTTTAGAGTCCTTTCCCTTTTATGAGAAATCCAAATCAGTGTTGTTTCATCCTGTTAATGTCACTAAATATGAAATTAGTTAGAGATAGTAAATTCATCATACATATGTTAATAGAGGCACTAAATTTTTTGTGCTAGATTTAGAACTCACAATGGATCTCGAATAATCCAAAGTCTTAAGCTAGAACTGTGGAGATAAATTCAATTCATAAGTCATAAGTAAAACCTCACCAAGGAGAGTCTGAAAGGGCAAACTTTCGGCTTCGCTTTTCGGCTGTACTTTATTAACTGAGATCCTTTCTTCAAAATAATGAGTGCCTTCAAAAAGAGTTGAAACATACATCAAATTCTAGTTAGTTGGTAAAACATCTAACTAAGCGAATCGAGAGGTATCAGATCGAAGTCACATATATAATCCATTCATTTCTCTAAAATATAACATAAAAAAATTATGTGAAATTTCTAAAATTATTTTCACAGTTATCACTTTCATCTTCATTCACCACTCTTAATTATTCAACTATTTTTTTCTCATGACTATGATTTTGTACACTGCATGCAATGGCTTAAAAGATGACATTTTTATCTTCCCATTTTCATCCTTATCATCAAATAATTTTTTTTGAAGAAACTAAATTAGCCCACCCAAATTGGCACCACATGAATTGGCACCACATGATTAAGTGCCAATGCATATAATAACATTTAAATGTGATTAATGTATAAAGACAATAACAATTGGTCCAGTGGTGATTGACGCTAGACTTAGTACAAAAGATCACGATTCGATCCCTCGCAAATGTGATCTGGAGGGGGCTAGAACTACTTTATTTCATAACTGACCCCGAACCAGATTAGGCGGTCCGGATACTAGTGGTGAAAACAAACAAAAAAATGTATAAAGACAATGACCCTAAAATTTTGGTTTGTCTTTGTTATGAACATACTTTAACTCATTTACCATATCTTAATTTACACTATCATCATCCACATGCAAGGTGAAAAAATTTTGTCATTTGAGTAACACAATTTATTAGAGAAAAAATTAGGAGAAAGTACTTGTTCAATATCTCTCTCAAGACCTCCATTACTAGCAGGATCTGCCATTCCATCTGAAAAGATTGTAATGAAACCACCAACAACAAAGCTCAAGCAACATCAAATGTATCAAATTCTCCATAGATAGGTATTTTTTCTATCTTGACCTCTCATCAAAATCTCCAATATGAAAAATTGAACATTACAAAAAAAATAAATAATATATAACTAGGACTAGCCCTTATGCATCTAGTAGTGAATCAAATATGACAAAATTTTATATCAATGTGAAAAAATGTGCAAAAGATTAAAATTTGTCAAAAGGGGTTGTGAAATTAGCATAAAGTGTTACAATAATCTGGAAAAAAATGGATTTTGACCAAAGAAAGAATGATAGGAATTGCAGATGAATGAAAGAGAGAGAAGAGGCGAAATGAGTGGAAAGTAAATGGTCAAAACTGAAAATGAAGAAAGTGTGGTTTTTTGTGTCTTTGTCTATCAACTAACTAAACGACTTCTGCCACATGGCTTCATGTCTCTCCATAAAAAAATACATTATAGATGTCACTCTCATGTTTACACACACATTTACATTTTGATAAATTGAATAACTCAGTGTAAACCATTGAATTATTATATATGAAATTTCCACACACATACATATATATTTTTTTTTATAACAAATCTTCATCATCACTCCATAAAATATATGAAGTTTCCACTAACAAAAATGAAGAAGATTTAAACCAATCCATTAATACCTTGACCAAATTATTGTTTGTGATTTGTTATATTATTGTTACATATTATATTATATATTATGGTGCAATAAATTCTATATATTTTTTAAGATTAATTATATTATATTATGGTGCATTAAATTCATTAAATTTCTTAAGATTAAATTCCATAGTATGCAAATGAAATCAAGACTACAATACAATTTAATACTTTGCTCTCAATATTCACCATTTTACTTCTTTGCCATTTGTATTTGCATTTTACAACACTATCTTTGTGAAAAATATGCTACTACATGAGCATGAAAAAGGCTTCCAGAAAAAGGACATATATTGCTTTTCTAATGTTTGAAAGCAGTTTTTATATAAAATGATGTAAAATTGTGTATTTAGCTTTATGTTTCTTGTCTGAAAATCTTTAGTTTTCTTAGAGAAAAGAACTCTAAAATAAGTGATTTTCTGTGAAACATTGATTGATGGCAAGCAAAATATTAAGGAAAGTATCTACTTCTCTGTTATATCTTATTCTTAGTACACAAATGTAAATTGATAGCTATAGCTATGAAGGATTCTAAACCCAAATATATAGGCATAAAGCATTAGTTATCCATAGATATAAATTATAGTAGCATATTATTCATATAATATTTCATAAAAAGATCAAATTAATATTATGAAGGATTGCTTGAAGCAGAGTCTGAGAATAAACTACTCTCTTTGCTTTGCTACCTAGGTTTTCAGCACATTAGTTAACCGTCTATAGAGCAGCAACTAAATAAACCATTGGATTCACTTTGGTTAAAGAGTCAAAGTGTTTGACCGATGATGGAACGACTCAGGTTACAAGATTGCATTTTAAATGATGATACAGAAGATGCAGCAGACATTGAAAATGAGGATGTTTTAGAAGAATCTGATGAAGATACAAATATTCAAGCTGGAGGGAGAATAATAGGAAAACCATCATACTTATATGATTTCATTAGTGTTGAGAATAATATATAGAGTCATATAGTTATGAATAATATATGAGAAAGAGAACAAGGAAATAAGAATACGAATGCGAGTATTCTCCATATAACAATATATATGTGCAAGATGAATCGTTTTCTACGTGTTGAAGTGAAGCGGAATGAAGCTGGAATTTGCATAAGCCAAGCTAGATATGCAGAGGAGAATTCTAGACATATTTGAAATGAGTAACTGTAAACCTGTTCTATGTCCTATTATTCCAGATTCAAAGTTATCAAGAGATGAAAGTGGAAAGAAAGTAAATGAAACAAACTTCAAGCAAATTGTTAGTTGTTTGATGTATTTAACAGCCACACGACTTGATCAGTAGATACATGGACAGACCAATTGAATTGCATTTACAAGCGGCTAAAAGAATTCTCAGGTATTTGCAAGGAACTACTGAACTTGGAATTCAGTACACCAACAGTGGAAAAGGAGAATTTATTGCTTATACTAACAGTGACTCTGCTGGTGATATTGATCATAGGAAAAACACTTCAGGGTATGTGTTTTTACTTGGTTCAGGTGCTGTCTGTTGGTCCTCAAAGAAGCAACCAGTGGTCACCCTCTCAACCACTGAGGCAGAATTTATAGCTGCTGCATATTGTGCTTGTCAAGTAGCTTGGTTGAAGGAAATACTGGACAAAATTGAGCTGCCTCAAAGTAGAGCTTCTGTGATATTTTGTGGTAATAGTTCTACTGTAAAACTGTCCAAAAATCCGGTATTCCATATTTTGAGAAACCTGGTTAAAGAAGGAGTACTTGATTTGATCCACTGCAGTTCAGAAAACCTAGTGGCTGATGTTATGACAAAACCATTGAAAACTGAGACTTTTCAAAGGCTGAGAAGAGAACTTGAGCATGGGAGCAACGTGTAATACTAACATCCCTATTTATAGTTTAAGATGACTCTGTAATAACTAATAAGAAAAACTAAAATAAGAGTTTTGTTGTGGAAAAAAGAAGAATATGTTCATCAGAAAACAGCAGAGTGACAAGTTTGTATTACATTTGTTTACCAAATTATACATCTATCAATCCTAATTTACAGTATTTTAGAAAATTTCCAGTTCCTAATAGGATCCAATATACTGGCCACCAAGGATTCCTAACATTAGAACTCTTTAGTAACTAAAAGCCCAAAATTGAACATTGTTGGACACTGGATACATCATTGATACAAATATTATGGATATTGGACATGATATTGACACATATCTGTAATAATATATGTGATTGAATGTAAATACATGTGTCAGTGTCATACTAGTGACACATAGTTTACACTCGACATGTCCTTAACCTATTAAGTGTTGGTGCTACACAGGAAACATCCCTGTGTAGTGGAATGTTGCTGGTGAGAATATTTCACTAACATACAGATGGAGATGTTATCCTAAGTAAGGCTTTCTAATATCCCTTCATTATCCTAATCCATATCCATATAAAATAGCTAATATTTGGTTCTTAAACCGTCATATTACAGACTTGAATCATGCCTGCATCTGATTCTTCCTCAAATAATAGATTTTGGAATTTTGTCCAAATCCTTGGACAATTGAATTTTCTTGACAACAATGAGAAGAAATATAAACTAGCTTGACATGCATAACTCACTTAAAATAGAGATATGGGTTCAATTCCCGCTACCAGGATGATTACCTCTTTGGTAGGTGATCCGTAAGTACCTATGTAAGCGCTCTTTAAGCCACGAGGTATGCCCTGAACCTGGCAAGCCCCTAAGACTCAACTCACCTAATCTTTTACAGAACCAGAGATAGCCTTAATGTATTTTCTTTTAAATCTTACTAATTGCTAGAAGTCCATAATTAAGCTTCCAATTGCTCAAAATCAAATTTTAGTTTCAGCATTCAATAGTGTAGAGTCAACTATACCGTAAAATCAGAGGTATAAAACATAGGGAAAAAACAGGAAGAAATATCAGGATTGGCATATGCATGAAAAGTAAAGGTGCAGCAAACAAAAATGGGATGAGATAAGATAACCAAGAGACAACAAGTTGTTGGCTCATTCGTTTTCCATGAAATTAAAGGAGCAGCGAATAAAAAACAAAAATGGGATAAGAAAGATAACCAAGAGACAACGAGTTGTTGGCTCATTCGTTTTCTACGATGGCAGTTGGCAACTATAAATAGGTCTAAAACCTGCAGGTAAAATTTATAAATTTTACTTGCTAGAGTCGAGATGGAATAATCTAATAGAGTTTAAGTTAACATCATAAAGTACGGTTGACATTTATTTACACTTGCATCTTATTTAAGCTTCACAGTTCACATTCTAGATAATGTGTAGTCCATGGCATCCACTAGGAAATCTGCAAACAAAACATAGACAAGATGTAAGTAATAAGGACTAAGAATAGTACTATTTTTTTATGCAATGTTAAAGAGAGAGAAAATTAGAGACTAACCTGCATCTTCTTTGGTGAAACATAATGGAGGTGTAATTCTGAATACATTTCCATAATAGCCACCTTTTCCAATCAGCACTCCTAAGTCTGTGGAAACAGCAGAAGAGCATATCATCGGTTTATATAACTCAGCTCAAAATCCGAGATACTAGACTGTTTAAGAATGTAGGGAATTGACTAGAGGAAATCCAGAACAACTTAGCCTATAAGGATTGAGACTTTACCTTTCATTTGGTCCATCACATGCAGTGTTTCCTCTTTTGCTGGTGTTTTAAGTTCACGGTCAGTGACAAGTTCAACTCCAAGCATGAAACCTTGTCCTCTTACATCACCAATTACTATCAAAGAAAACAAGAAAGTATAATTAGAGACATTGAAAGAAAAACAAATTTTTGTTCTTTTGTAACCATAATGCATCTCAGCTATAGTCCTTTCTTCTGCATCATGTAACTCTCTCTAGAATGAATTCATGAATGCATGTGCATTAATCTTAGATAAGAAAGTATAAGGGACGAAACTATACCTTCATATTTGTCCTTGAGCGCTTTAAGCCTCTCTTTTAAATGGGACCCCACTACAAATGCATTTTCTTGAAGCTTTTCCTTCTCTATTACTTTTAAAACAGCCAATCCTGCGGCTGTGCAGACAGGATTTCCACCAAAGGTATTAAAGTAACTTCGGCGAGTTAGGACCTTTGCAATCTCAGGAGTAGTTACAACAGCACCAAGAGGAATGCCATTTCCAATACCCTGCCAAAAGCAAAATTAAGAAAACAAGCCAAAAAACAATGAGCAGACATACTTGACAAGTCACTGTCACGATGGCATTGCAGTTCTTGATACTTTAGAGAATCTCTGTCAAATACATCCCAATTGTGGTTTCATTGCAGATATCAAACTCATTGATGTCGCAGATCAAATCGTAATTGCATATTTTTTTTACGAAAAAAAATCTTGGATATAATTTATCAATTATAACTATGGTCTATGCATCACTTTCATTACCAGAGAAGGCAAATATTCTATGTTTTTTGACACAGACGGTTAGACTTTTCTGTTTGCTAAATTAAGTGAAGATGGATTCTTTCTACCCCGACAAGAAGAGAAGAATTAGTTACCTTTGCCATTGTTACTATGTCAGGTTGAACACCATGGGCTTCAAATCCCCAGAAATTGCTACCAGTGCGAGCAAACCCAGACTGAACCTCGTCAGCAATACAAAGACCTCCAGCTTTTCTAACACTATCATAGGCAGCAGATAAGTAACCAGGCGCCAATTCAACAATGCCCCCAACTCCCTAACATAAACAACAAGAGCATCATCAACAAATGTGTTTGCTTACAAAAAAGCTTATGATACCATATCGCCGATTCATGTTGCTTAGGAAATTACACATGATACATCAGTTTACACTATTTTAGTATTAGTTTTACACAATTTCTTAAAAGTTACACACGGAGCGATAAGTTTAACTTAATAAATAACACAAAAAGTGGTCTATCGCTATCTAATGCATGACTTCAAATTGCAGTACACAACCACAATTGCTTCCGAAATATAACGGATTTTGTGGTCTCCAGTATTACAACCGCGATATCAACCGCATCAGCTGCAATTTCTCGCAATATAAAAGTTCGCAGCGTAGCACAATTGAAAACCATCATCTAATGTATAATGATATACATGGTTTATATCTAAAAATAATTAAGTTCACCATAGATTTGATATGGTTTATAAGGTACCTGTATAGCTTCAGATATGAATGCAGCAACATTTCCGGAAGTTCCAAAGTTAATGATGTCTTGAACATCTTTTGCGTACTTCGGTCCATCGGAGCCAAAAAGGCCTCTGTAAGGGTCTGGATTTACTGCATGATGAACACCACTCTTGATGGCACCCAAAACAGAAAAATATAACCGTTAATTAAGCAAAGCATCAAAAAGACAAAAACTATTTTACATTTTAAACTTAATTAACACTCGTTTAAAACAATTGGGATTCAAATGGAAGGGAACATAAAGAAAACAAGCAAAGAATAATACACAATTTTTTTTTGTTGGAGAATACTCCCTCCGACTTTTATTATAAAAAAAATTTATTTTTTAAATTCTTAAAATGTTTGGTGTATAATATTTGGCCTATAATAGGAACCAAATATATCTAAAAAGTGTTATTTTTCTTATAATAAGAATCGGAGAGAATAATTCACAAATTTGAATTTGTATGTGAGCTCACATGTAAATTTTTTATTTTTTTTTTGACGAAAGCTCACATGTAAATTGGCAACAAGTAAAATACACTATCTTAATTAGAAAAAATACTAAAATTTTGGGCCAAGATAGTATTAGTATATCTTGTACTCCAAATTGAAAATGAATAAGACACACCACAGCACATAATTGTAATATTATTTGCTTAAGTGGGGTCTACACATTCATTATCATAAGAAATCATTGTCATAGCACTTTAGAACTTATCCAAACCTACTTAGTTTCCATAGATATGTCCATTTTTTAAATAGAAACGATAATAAGCTGGTCACTTTCATAGTTGATAGAAATGTGCCCAGCGATACCAAACTCCGTTGGTGTTGCTATCACATATCACATATAAAGTTTAGTGAAACTATGCGTCAGCTGCCTAAACGTGTTAGTCCACTCCACTACCTAAGTCAATTTCATTCCTAGTTAACTTATGTAGTAGAAATTACAAAAAGTACTTAGAAAATATAAAGGTGGGACACGCCACGTGGTTTATTATAATAAAAAATATGTTGTGAAGAGTTTGAATAGTATGAGATTCTTACTTCGATTTTCATCTAATTTATAGAAACTAAAAAAATCCTCTATCTATATTCTATAAATATGCAAATAGACCACGGTTTATAAAACCATTTTTAGACCATAGAATTTCCTCATCTAGTTGTTGCCACACTTATAAACCAGGTTTGTTGTGTAATAATTATAAAAGAAAACTGTGATCAAATTAAATGAGATAAAAAGAGGATAATATATATACCTGTACAACATTAAATTTCCAGATACTTTGAGCTGTGGCCCCCATGGTGCCACTTGCATTCCCGTGGTAAGAATTTCTAACAGATATTATGTCATGGCATCCAGTGTACAACCTTGCTATCATCATCGCCAATTCGTTTGCTTCTGTTCCAGAGTTTGTGAAAAACACCACCTACATATAATAGACACGCACACTAAATTAACAAGAGCGATATCTTGTAAATAAATAATACTAATACTAGAATAATTTCAAATGTGATTATTTAAACATGCAAGTAAATTATATATCTTTCTCAACTCTTGTATCTTACATTCTCAACCACCAAGTTACTCATTTAATATTTTTTTTTTACACTAGTTGGAGTTGAGATTGATAATAATTGGAATTTCTCCCCAAAAGCACGTTTGGTTAATCTTAAAGATTCTTATCATACAATAATTGTGTATAAAAATTAAAGAATACTCCCATTAATCAATTGGGATATTTAATAATTTGTGATACAAGATATATATGTTTGGTTGGGTGTTTTTGGACGTAAAACTTAAAACATACTTTAAACTAAATTGTTTGTTTTCTCGTGTGAATTGAATTATTTGACATGGACAAGAAACATTATCTTTTGGCCACGAAACCAGTTAGCATCGATATCACTCTACGCCAGCATAGCATCCATCACAGAGCTCCAATCCCATGATATTGACAAATTGGCAATTAAAGTATTAAAATAGTTTATTAAAAAATACTACAGTAGTAATTGGCGTACTCGGTTAATCATCCATGATTGAAACATAGTTATTTTATTCATATTTATTTATTTATTATTATAGGATATTTCTAACTATAGTATCCTTGTGGGACATTTCTTAAGAATTCTATTTAAGATCAACCATTAACATTTTGGAAAATATTATTTAAACATAATTTTTTAACAAAAATACAACAAAGTTATACTTTTTACTTTTTTTTAATACTTGTTCTACGCCTCGATATTCGTGTGTGAGTGAAGAAAGTACTATGTTGTATTTTTGTCTAACCATTTTGTGTTAATATAACACATCTCTAACATTTTATCGATCTTTTTCTTTTGTTGAGCTATCACCTGACGTAGTTCACAAATTTTATCATATGAAGTGAAGGAATCTTTGAATTGCTAGTTCATTAACACCGAAACTGGAAAAGAATTTAATTTGAATACACCACGAGATGTAAAGACGATGTAAAATTTAGATGATAGAATGAACACTATTTTAATCTCACATACACAATTGTGAGACCATGTCATCAAACTCATGTGAAGATGGTGCCTAAACTAATATAGACAAATTTTAACCTAATTATTAGGTATATTTTTTAAAAAAAGTTATTAGGTATATATAACCAATACATTAGTTTATTATTTATTAATTACTATTATTATTACTATAATATACTAACGGGCCAGACAGGCGCGTTTCGCGCCTGCCTGTGTCTAAATTATGTCCCAAAAAAATATACTTTATGTTATGGTCAATTTGTTAATTAAATATGCTTTATGTTATGGGTCGGTTTGTTAATTAAAGATTTTTGCTGCTAAAGATATTTATGTTATGGTGAGTTTGTTAATAAAAGATTTTTGTTGCTGCTAAAAAAATCAAGGGTAATTATAAGAGTCTGTTTGACAAATATGTACTATTCATTTGCCTTGTTTTGACCGTATTTTTTAATAATATATAAATGTAAATATTAAATCTTGTTCAATTTGTTTTAATGAGTATTTTCAAAATATTATGTTTTTATAATTTTTAGTAATAGACAATTAAAGATATTAATGATCAAAATTATGCATTGGCGTATGTGCAATGGTCAAACAGGGTCTTATAATTAGTGTCTTATAATTAGGGACGAAAGTAGTAGTATAGATATAGAATAGATATGAAAAGTCTACACCAAAACTCATGTATTCTCTTTATATATAATATAGATATAGATATAATATAATTGAGAAATATTTTTTTTCTTTACTGAAATGGTAGCATCAGGTATATAGGAATCTATTTTTGAAGGAATAGGAAAAAAATATCGAGTGGTCAAACGAAAAAGAAAAACAATGTACTAGTATACAATACCAAAAAAGTAAAAATTAAATTTTATACTACCAAAAAGGTGAGACATATGCGTCAAAAAAAAAAGAGCATATATACATGCATATATTAAATTAAATAAAATGTTCCCAAAAAATATATTAAATAAATAAAATTACCAAAAGAGACATATTAAATAAAATAAGAGTTAATTTTATTTTAAAAAGTTTTTATGAAAATAATTTTTTTTATGAATAAAAAATAAATATTTAATTTTTTTTGTAAGAAATATTTTAGTATTTTATTTTATAAACTTGTAATTTTATATAGACAAAAATAATATTAATATTTAACATAATAACACGCTGGAGATTACGGTAACGTTAACCGAAACGCACCTTAAGATCGCCGGGAAGCTTACTAGCCAAAGCTTCTGCAAAATCAGCAACGGCATGGTTCAGATACAGAACCGTTGAGTGCTGTAACTTTTTCGTTTGTTCGATGATAGCTTCGACTACATCAGGGTGGCAGTGTCCACAACCCACCGTAGCAATCCCTCCAAATCCATCAAGATACCTCCTCCCATTTTCATCGAACAGATATTGCCTCTTCCCTTCCACCACGTTCAGCTACATCACAGTAATCATATCATAAGTTAAAAAATTAATTAATTAATTAATTAATTAATTAATAACCGTTGCATTTTAACGAAGATAATAACAGAATCAAAACTAGTGAATTATTGACGATTATAATTATTAAGAGTTATTATTCGGTGTGGTGGATCCTCACCGGAGATTTGTAGAAATGCATGATTGAAGGGCTAAGATACTCTTTACGCTTCGCAAGGATCTCATCGCCGGAAGGACCAGAATACGGCGGCGGAACGTAATCGAACGCCGGTAATACTGGTGGTTCGACGGAAACGGTTTCCTTTGTTCTTTCCGCTGCCGACTGAGAAATGCTTCGCTGGCAGATGAATCGGCTCTGCTGCGGTGATGATCGGCGGAGTAATCTTGCAAGTAGTGATCCTGTCATTTCTTCCGGTCGATGAGGATTCCGGTGATGGTTCCGAAAATGTAGGACCCGACCCGAAACCGCACGATGAGGGATAAAGAAAGAAGAAGGAGAAATGAGAAAGAAATCAGAGAGAATCAAGCAGGATTTGAAGGAATGAGAGAAGAACGGGGAAGGTTTATATAGGGAATGGGTGAGGGTGATGATGTGGAGTGATATGATTGGTTCTCAATTACTGCTATAGATTCACAGCGGTAATAACAGCCGATTTATCCGTGAATGGCAAAATGAGAAGATACAATATTTTTTTTTTACAGAGAGAAGATACAATATTGTTTTTGGTTTTAATGAGAAGAGATAATATTGATTTTTTTTAAAAAAGACAATTTATTTGATTTTTTGGCTTTCACTGTCAGATTAATTTGATTTGGGATTAGTTCTGACATTAAAAACTCTCTTTCAATTGTAGTTGCGAGAAATCGAACTGTGGTCATCCTTAACCATAATTGATTGACTTATATGTATAAAAATGAAAGTTTCTACGATTTTTTGAAAGATAATATTGATTGATAAATATATAAAAATGAAAGTTTGTACAAAAATTCGAATGTATCGGTATATTAAATTATTTTTTATGAATTTAAAGAATTATTTGCCGAATATTGTATTTTATATATCATGATTTTATTAAGTTGCTGTTTTTTAAGTTTTGTTCATGTTAAATTTGTAGTTTGTAAAAGTAGTCTTTTTTTTTTTACGGTAAAACAATGAATAATATTGTAAAAGTAGTCTTTATTTTGACAATGTTTTGTAAAAAAGTGATAATTTTAGTCCATGTAAAATGAAAATAAGGACTAAAAGTGAATAATTTTTTTAAGACTATACTTAAAACCTTCTAATTTTATAGGAACTAAAAGCATATTTAACCTTAAAAGTAAAATAGAATAAGTCTGACATGCCTAATGAAAGCCTAAGCCTATATATATAGGTTTGTAAAAAAGTTTTGGCTTGTTCGATTTAAAGAAATAAGCTGATCTAACTTGAGCCTATATATAGGCTAAGCCGTAGGTCCCTGTAGGTCGGTCTAACCTATTCATATTTCCGAACTCTACTAGTGGTGTTGGTTTGGCACCTTGGAGTGTGTTCCTCTCAAGGTCTAATGTTCGATCCCCCTAGTGCAATTTCAGTGTGTTAGTCCATGTAGAGAAAAAAAAAACTCTGGCTTTAAATGAGCCCCTGAAAGTGAATGGTCGAATTTGTCCTTCGAATGTAATGTCTCTACTAACTGAGTTAAACTCATGCGACAATTTTTTTTTTACCACCGTAAAAAATGGATTTAGATTATATGTCCAATGTTTGGTAACAACAAATTAGTCCCACAAAATGTAAGTATGGTAACATTTTTTTTAAAGACTAAAAAAAGATGTATTAAAGAATTGATCAGTATTTGTATATTTTGTTTTTTGACTGAAGTTAATTCATTACTATATTTTGACTATATTCTATTTGACTATTTCTTAAAACATTAACTAAACTAGTCAAAACATTTGACTATATTTATGTATTTGAAAATGTATACTCCTACTTTGAGTAAAAAAAAAAAAAAAAGAGTATACTACTTCTGTTGAAAATGATTAACTTGGTTATTAACTAGGTTTTTAAAAAAAAAATTAAAGCGTATAAACAAAAGGGAGAATAACATGGACAATTTTTGAAAAAAAATCGTCCACGTAACACTCTTATAAAATATATTCTCTTCAATAAATATAAAAACTTGACTTTTGCTTATAATTAGAAATAGAGAAAGTAATTATAATCTTTTGTTAACGTTTCAGTGATAACTATGGGACACACCAGGTGAATTCTCTCCTATCAACCGAATTTTTTCCATATGCATGAGTTAGGAATTGAATTCCTAACCACATGTTTAAGCGATCAAGACCCTTACTACTTGGATCAATTCACTGTTGGTAGTGTAAATATTTTCTATTTGTTTTAAAATCAATTTTATTTCATCATATTTATGTTAATTGAGGTTATTTTATGTTAGGCTTAAATACAATTTTTGCATCCTAAGTTTCACAATTGTGTGATTTTTGCCTCTTAGGTTTCAATTGCTTATTCTAACCTCCTAAATTTCACAATTGCTCGATTTTAGCCCTCCAAGTTTACCCTCTTTTGCATTTGCTAGCTCCCCATTGACTTTTTTGAATAAAATTGCTTATGTGATATTTTAAAAATGTATATTTTAAAAGTAAAGAAAATATGTTTTAAAATTAATTTTTTTTATAAAATAATAATATAAAATTAATTTTTTTTATAAAATAATAATATTTGATTTTATAAAAATGTATTAAATTTTTTTTTTAATAAAAGGTTTAATAATTATGATTTTTTAAAAAAACAAAGTTTACAAAGTTTTTAAAAAATAGTTCATAATTTTTTTTTAATTTTTTTATTTATTTTATAAACTACATATAATAAAAAATATTTTATAATTTATTTAAAAAAAAACAATTTGTAATTTTGTTAAAAAAATAAATTAATTTTTTAAATATTTATTTTTCAATTTTTTAAATTTTTTATTATAATTTATTCGGGCTTGCGGGCAGCCTGCGGTCCATTCGGACTAGCCCATATTTTAAATGAGCTTTATCGGGCCGGGCTAAAAAGCCCGGAAACAATTCAGGCTAGAATTTTCAAGGCCCAAGCCCTGGAAACATTCGGGTTTGGCGGGCTGGCCATTCGGGCTAGCCCAATTTGATAGCTCTACTTTTTTGGTGTCCCTCCCTCCAACCAAGGATCTCTAAAAGTAATGTATTTTCCCCATCATCCGCCACATAATACACATTATTCACGAACCACCTTTCAGTTTTCCTTCAAGAACCCCCTCCATCTCTTGTCGACAACACATGTTATGAGCGCGAATGACAACTACACACACCCTCATTTAAAGTCAAATTATATCTTTTATCTAAGATGTTATACCAAATTCCACGTGAATCGATATTTAACCTCCACACCCCTAAGTAAAGAGATATTAAACTCTTTAATACGCCTCACCCAAGACCACCTTCAGTTTTCTCTAAAAACACTTTGTCCCATTTAACACTGAATTTTACGAGCCTTCTCACTCCCCCCAAAGAAAAGATTTAAATAGAGACTGAATTTTAGAGATAATACATGTCAGAGCCTTGAAGAATGAAATATAGTAAATTGGAATTACAAAAATAGTAGATTTCAAGAGAACCAGACGACCACTTTTCAACATTTCCAAACTCAATGGTAGCCAAAAAATAGTCTCAAGATCATATCCCTTTGCAACTCAGACATTGGACACGTGCATTTAAAGAACAAAGCCCAATATAAAACAAATACTAACCAAGTTATTGGGCTCAAGTAGTTAACGAGCTTCACCAAAAATGACAGATTTTGGGAGAACCCTGGTTTGATTTCTGGGTGGAACAATTTCTTTGCCAAACTTTACTTATCTCGCGGCCGAACTCTGGATTACTATGACCAATTTATCCTAAGAACCAGAGGATTATAAAAAAGAAAAAACACTTGTTTTATTGTTTTCCTTCTTCTTTTTTAATTCATGTTTTCCTTCTTTTAAAGAACAAAATTTACTAATTAGTCCATTTAAATTTAGTTGACGATTAAAAATATGAATAAATAATTGATACTTGCAAAATAATACGGTCTCTTAATTTAAAAAGGGTGACACTGAAATCCATTTATATATAAATCGTTTTTAGTTCATATATAGATGTTGTTTTCACGAAAGGATAATCTTAACATACATATTAGATAATCTAATGTTCGTATAAACTGAGCTATACTCACAGAAACAATTTGACAAATACCCTTTCTTTTTATAATAATGAGTTTAGCACAGATTAGAATAACGATGAAAATATAGATACTAGTTAAATATGTGGTTGTATGTGCAAGAACATATATACGTTATGAATTTAATTTATATACACTGTTAGTGTAATAATATTTTACACATGCGTCCAATAATATACCAACATATTATGTATGGTGTTTAAAAACATATGATGTGTCACATTCATTAAATAATGTGACAACACATCATTGGATGCATGTGTAAAAAAAATTTACACTGACAGTACATACAAATTAAACTCGTTATGAATTTAATTTATATACACCGTTAGTGTAATGTTATTTTACACATGCATTCAATAATATACCAACACATTATATATGATGTTTAAAAACACATGATATGTAACATTCGTACAAATTAAACTCATAAGTTATATTATTGATTTGTTTATCAAATTTAACATGATATATAGTTTCCAAAATAGGTAGAAAACAAACATCTACACAAATATTTATGCAAGTGACTAACAACTCTATTAGAGTCTAATTCAAAATCAACACGTATATTTTTCCAAAATAGGTAGAAAATAAACATCTACTACAATTTTTGACAAGTAAAAGATCAAGCTTTCCAAATATTTTTGTTACTATGAAATTAAAGTTGTTTTGACGAACACTTCAATACATAATGATAATGACAACTAATCTTCTATTCACTTTCTTATGCCTGTTAGAAACCAAGAGCATCCATAGATGGAAAATTTGAGGCCTTGTTGAGCTCAAGGAAAAACCTAATCCTTAAACGCTTAGTCCAAATAAATCCATAAATATAACACTACTTTGCGCATTAATTAAAACTCTTGAGTCTTAATCCCAAAAAAAAAAACTCTTGAGTCTTGTCCACTTCTAAAATTCATGTCAATATGATGATACATTTGATCTACAATAAACATCTAACTAACAAATATTTTGTTGGGTTACGAAAGGGTAACCGCGGATTGTGGACACCATATATTAACCCAAGACCTTATGACATTAGATTTATAGGTTTTCTCATTTATAAAGTGTTCAAGCTCAACTTTTCTAAATAATGTGAAACTTAACTCATCTCACATTTATCGTAACGTATTCCAACAATTTTGAGAAGAAAAAGTTATCAAAGCTCTTATTAATTTTATCTTGTCAAATAATCGGGATCAGCAAACGTCTCTTTTTTTGTCAACTATAATATGTTGCAAGTAGCCATGACCAATTGACCATGATATAAACATGACCTTTGGACATTAAATATGAACCTTAGGCTCCCCTTCTTTTTGCACGTGCCTTTTTAGGTATGGCCATTTGGCTAGTGTCCTTCCTTGTATGAGTTAGTTCAACACCAAATTATTAGTTCAATACTATTTTTTTTGGTACAAATTAGTTCAATACTATTAATTATGTTGTTGTAGAGATTTTTGGTAATAACATCGACTAATCATGCGAATAATTTTAAATATTTTTTTGTGATAAATAGCAAGATATATATTATGAAATTTTACGATTAATGTGAATAAAAACATAAAATTATTTGACAGTATCAAAAGACGAGACAAGTGATATTTTAAATTTAAATACCTAGGTCAGTCTATCCAACCCTCGTTTTTGACGGATTAAAAGCGTAACAGACCTAAATGAAAGCTGACCAACCCGTTTTGCTATCCTACCTTTGTTGACCCACAAATATCCACTTTTTTTTAGAGAATTAAAATGAAAAATTGACAATTAATGCATATTTGTCTTGTCTTAACTTAAGTTGGTCAAAATGTTACTCATACCTTATAAAAGTGAGTTTAAATTTTATTTCCTATATGAAGGTTCTAAATATATTGGATAATATCCAAGTTTTTGTACACACAAGTCTTGAGATTTTTTCCAACTCTAATGATCCCTAGACCCTAAACTCTTGTAACTTTCTTATATCTATAAAAAGTTATGCCATTATCATTTGACACTATTTGAACCAAAATTAAAGAGATGAATATGCGCCCTCTACGGAACCTTTTTTGTCAATACACCAAAACAAACAATAATGCAATTGCAATTATAATATAGTAACAATAAAGCAAGCACATAATGTACCTAGTCCAAAACGTGTATTGGATGAATTGATTAAAATGAATCTGACCGTGATTCTAAACAACTCATGTCCAAAACTTTTATATTTGTGTCAAGTCCCTCAGTTATTATTGCCTTAAAGAAATTGTAATAGTATCTTTTCATTATAGATAAAGTAACACAATAATTTACCAAAAAAATTAAGTAACACAAATAAGCAAAACAACATGAGAGTTATTTGTGGCTGAGGTTAAGAGTAAGCATAGTAGTGATCATTATTAAATTTACTAATGTCTTAATTAACATCATGATCAAGGAAAAAGCAAAAAAAATTATAGGTTAAGGAAAACAAAATGGCTTTCAGCATCATAGCTTTTTTAATATAATGAACTACCACTTTGTATATATGTTTGCCGTGTAGGATTTGCACCACTTAATTAATTCCAATGACTTACGTCAGAAAAATTAATTCCAATGACGATGTGCATGTTTTTGATAGTATTTTATTTTTGTTACTTTGTTCATGAAACCCATTAGGAATACAGCATTATTGGAAAGACCCAAATAAGTCAGCATCTTTAGTGTTAATTTTCGAAGTAGCTTACATATGGAATCTTAGAGATAAAAAACAGATATTTTTTAAAAAATTTTAATTACTAAAATATTTTTTTGAAATTAATTTCAGAATATTCGTTTGTCTTATAATGATTGACACATTTAAAAGTGACATTAATTCTGAAAATTAAATGTGACACTATTATTTATTTTGCAATGTGACGAATAAACTAATAAATAATGAACTTGGTAGGGAAAACGGTTCGATCCCAACAACTGTGATTGGAAAGAGACTTGAATCACTTGATCAGCTGGTGGTGAAAGTCAAAAAGAATAAAATAATAAATATCAATATCATATTCATAATCCAGTAAGCATCCATATATGAAAAAAGGAACTGTTGATGGGTATATCACAAAAATCTTACATGAAATGATGAAAACAATTGTATAGATAAATATACGCCATAATTTCAACGAAATCATCTTGTTTGAATTCTTCTTCGTCCTTAAAATTAAGTATAATTACTTTTGATTTTATTCCGAGTTGTATTACTATTATTATTATTATGAATGAAAAGCCTTGAGTTTGCTTGCGTAAAAATATATATATATATATATATATATATATATATTCAAGAAGCTCGCGGTTTCTCAATTTCCAAAATTAGGAACTTGTTATGATGTAAATCGCAACCGAACCAATCTAAGATGCATTGATTTGGTTTGAATGATTTTTTTAAAATCAACCGAATCAAACCGAACCACATGCATTTTTATCTCGCGGTTAGAATAACTTTTATGCTCAAAACCAAATCAAACCACACAACAAGCACCCCCTAAGCACAATATTGGAAAATTACAAATGTTAACTTCTTTCTGTCACAAATCTTACCTCTTACAGAGAGATATTTTATTGGATAGTTACCATACATTATATCTCTTGATCTCTCATTATTTTCTGCTCTCTTTCTAAACAATAAAAATACTTCATTTCTATACCATTTTTTCTCTTTTTAATTTTTCTCACTTATCTAAATCTACTCAAACAAGTACAATGTAAAGAAATCCCAATAAAAAAACTGATGGCCACTTTTTTCATTTCCAGACCCTCCTCCTCCTCATAAGTAAGAATCAGCCCTAATAATACAACAACGGATTTTTGATAAGTTAAATTTAGATTATAAGGGTACTTTTCAATTTTAGTAAATAAATTTATAATAATGCTTTTTCTGAAAGAAAAAGCTATAGCTAGGGTAGATAACAATTAATAAATACTATCACTCTAGATGTTGGTAGTGTACGTGGAGATAACAAAAGATTAGATATGTGTCTGTTTATTAATAGAAGAAGACCGTAGATGATGAGCAAGCTAGTAATATTAAAATCTTAATTTGAGAGAACGTAGATAATCTTATCTTACCAAACCCCAATCAGATTATTTGCTGACAAAGCTTTTGAGTTTCCTAGTTTATCCAAGGTTCATATAATATATAAGTGTTAATTAAACTCATAAATATGAATTAGTTCAAAATTCACACCAAACACCATTAGGGATGGATATGGTAGGAATTGAGTAGGGTATATATGAATTGTATTGGTCTGGTCTCCATACCTATACTTAAAAAATAATAATTGTTCTTTATCCCCAAATTAAATTGATCTTGATTATAATAAGTTTAATGTGTTTATATCATTGACACATATATTCCTAGAAGTTAAAACTACCATTCTCTGTATAAGTGCATTGCGTCTGTTGACGGCGAGTTAAGTTAAAATTCTACTTTACTATCTTTTAATAAATACTTGTTGTAATGTAAATCAATCGTCGGTTGAGTTATGATAGACATACACTTTTACATAAAGCTAAAATGAATCATCCATCCCTTGTTTAAGTGTAGTGTGATTGTATCAATGACACACATTGTTGTAGAAGGCAAAATAAGCATCCACCATGTAAGTGCATTGTGTTTGTATCATAGACACGCATTATTGCAGAAGATACAATGTGTTTGTACAATAGATACACATTCTCCTCTAAGGGTAATATGTCCATTTAAATATTTCTCGATATTTAAATAGTTGATATATATTGAGGGCTACAAATTTCTTAAGCTTAAAGAAAATAGAATAATCTAAAACAGGGGATAACAGTGGTTTCCCAATATATAATATTTATATTTTAGAATTTTTATCATCAACAACTACTCCGATGTATATTGTATTGGAGTTTAATTGATATGCACTGACTGTGTAAAATAGTTTTATACGATCGTCTAATAAATAACGATCATTTTACCATGTCATGTCAAGAAAGTGGGGTGATGTGGTGAAAAACATTGTTTGTATTGGTATACTCTTTTTTCTGTTTTTTTTCCTTTCATTCTTTCCTAACAAAACAAAGTCCTAAAAATAACGATGAAGGGATGCTTTGTCATACCGATCTCAAGTGCACAATCGAAACTACACAACGACCTTCTTATTCATACCCATCAAAGATAATTACTATAGATTTTTTTGTGCACCAATGTCTGGCCAGCAACTCAATTTTTTTTATACATAAACGAACTAACAAAGTCATCATATGTTCACATACACAAGTAAGGTAGTTGAAACCCTAATCATAACATCCGACCTAACAATTTGAGTTTAGTATTATAAACTGCCACCGTTTAAAAAAAGTATTATAGACGGCCAGCAACTCAATTTAATTCAAAGAATTTTCTACAATAAAACCGTAAAATGATTTAATATATCCATATATCATGATTCAGATATACTTGTTTTTCATAATTTATAAGCTAACTAGCATGACACCCGTGCGTCCGCACGGGAGTCGCGACGTTGCCGCTCCTCATTTGGTAAGATGAAATTTATTGGAAAGTAGATTAAAATATAAAAATAAAATAGAAGGGATATAATATTTGGTAAAAAAAAATAGAAAAAGAACAATGGTAAAATTATCACACAAAACTTTAGTATAACATAGTATAATCAATGTTCAAAGATTATGGAATTTATTTAACAACTTTATAGTATAGTTTATCAAAATTGTAGGTAAAGCATGCCGTACGTGTACCAAGGTACTTATCAGGAAATTAATATGAAAGAGCATATTTATAAATTAAGCAAAATCAAAATCAACCACCATGACCATTCTTATCACCACAAACTACCCAAACTCAAAATTGGAGAGACTAAAAGCATATATTAAATTTAATTATTTCTCCTAATTTTCTAAAACAAAAGACTAAATACTCAATTTAATTCCTAAAAAATATTAACAATTTATAAAGGAAAACTATTTTCTTATAGTTGAATAGTATTGTACCAAAACTTTTGAGGTCTTGGTCATTGTCGTTATTAGAAATATATCTTGTATCTACTAATCCATTTATGTGATTCTAATTAAGTCTACGATAATGGGAGGTTACGCCGAAAGATGTTCTTATAAAATCTTGGAAAAGTATGTACCGAAACAAAATCAATCTTTGAAAAGTTTATATTGCTTTTGCTACTTTAGGTCTCCATAGGAATATAAATATAGATAATGTAAAAATTATGAAAAAAAATAGGCTACCTTATTAATATATTAGTAAAAACATAGGTCTTGTAAAAATCACCAAAAAACTTATGTCAATGTATTAATATATGAGTATAAATATAGTCACGTAAAAATTATTAAAAAATAGGCAATCGTATGTGAAAATATAGGTCTCACAACAATCATCAAAATAATTAGGTCACCGTATTAAATATGAGTATAATCTGTAAATTTGTAAAATAAAAAAAATAGACAACTTAATTTTTATTTTATTTTTGTTACAAACAACTTAATTAATATATATAATTAAAAGTATAAGTCCCGTAGAAACCACACCAACAAAAAAGTTTTCATATTAATATATGAGTATAAATATAACCCTATAATATATACACAAAATACCCATGAAAGTTTATCTAATGTACCCCCTCAAATAGCCCTCTTTATCCAAAACGATATAAGATCTGGATGAGGTTTTTGTTTCTCTTTTATAATAAAGTTTTTGTTTCAAAAAAAATAAATAAATATAGGTCCCGCAAATGTTATAAAAGATGGACAAACTTATTAATATGAGTAAAACACATAGGTTCCCATAATCCCATGTACCCAAAAAAAAAACACATAGGTTCCCAGAAATCACACAAAAGATTAGGTTCTCGTACTAATATATGATTATAAATATAGCTCTAAAAAAATAGTAAAAATTTGAAAACTAAAATTTATTTGGAAAAGTGCAAAAAATATGTATTTATTGGTGAATTAAGATGAGGGTATAATAGGAAGATAATGTGCAAAAATTCACTTTCTTAATTTAGTGTTATCATTCTAACTGAACACTTATAAAAAATCAAAAGGAGTAAAATATTAAAAAGGAATTAACCATCTCAAGAAAAATTTTAAAATATTGAAATTATTTACTAACTTTCAAATATGACACAAAATACCCATGAAAGTGATGATGTGTCAAATTATTAAGTAGGGGATTTTCACATATATCTAGTTTTCTTAGGTCCTTTGTAATATATATATATATATATATATATATATATGAGTATGAATATAGTCCCGTAAAAATTATTAAAAAATAGGCGATCTTATTAATATGTTAGTGAAAATATATGTCTCACAACAATCATCAAAATAATTAGGTCACCGTATTAAATATGAGTATAAAGTTAGGTTCTACATAAATTATTAAAGATCAGGAAACCTTATTAATAAGAGGATAAATATAGGTCACTCACAATTCACACAAAAGATTATGTCTCCGTATAAATATATGAGTATAACTCGTATAATTATAAAAAAAAAAAAACAACTTTATTAATATAGGAGCAAAAATATAAGGCCCGGAGATATAACAAAAAAAAGAGGTTCCCGTATTAATATGAATATAGCCCGTAAAATTATTAAAAAAAATAGACAACATAATATATTAGTAAAAACACAAGTTCTTTGAGAATCACAAAAAATAGTAGATTTTCGTATTAATATATGAGTATAAATATAGGTCTCACAAAAAATAGTAAAAACTGACAACTTCATTAATAAGAGTAAAAACATAGGTCTCGCATAAATCCCACAAAAAATTAGATCCTTGTATTAATATATGAGTATAAATATATGTCATGTAGAAATTATGAAGAATGAACAACTTTATTAATATATGATTAAAAATATAAATCTCGTAGAAATCAGAAAAACAATAGGTTCTCCCATTAATATCTGAGTATAAATTTAGGTCCAACATAAATTATTTAAAATCAGGAAACCACCTCAAATATGACACAAAATACCCTTGAAAATAATTATGTGTCAAAAAATGAAAAAAGAGGAAAATTGGTGATTTCATATGTATCTTCTTTTTTCCTTAAAAAAAAAAGTATCTTCTTTTCATATATTGTAGATGTGTCATTATATTCATTCATCGATCATAATTATTAATTTTATGTGGATTTCTATATGTTATTTATTTTATTTTTTTGTAAGGTAAAGAAATGTTTTAAATTTAGTAATTAAAACAAAATTAATACAGCCTATATAGTAGATTGTATAGGATATATCGATGCCCAGCTAATTGATTTTTGTTTAATAAAAAAATTAAATTTATATAAAGTGAGGTAATTTGAATTTGGGTTACATACAAAAAATTGGAGTTTTAGATAAAAAGAAAAAAATTGTGGGAGAAGTAACAAATAAAGTGGTGTTTTGTGATTACAATTGGACATTTAACTCATATTGGTTCCAAAAATTTACAATATATGAAAAGAAAATACATATGAAATCACCCTTGAAAATGATTATGTCTCAAAAAATGAAAAAGGGGCAAATTGGTGATTTCATATGCATCTTCTTTTCATTTATTGTAGATATAAAGTGAGGTAATTTAATTTGAATTTGGGTTACATACAAAAAATTGGATTTTTAGATAAAAAGAAAAAAATCGTGGGAGAAGTAACAAATAAAGTGGAGTTTTGTGGTTACAATTGGGCATTTAGTGGTAAATATAATAAAAAATGTAACTAAAAGGTTAAGTGCTCGAATCCTGCTTAGAAATGTTTTAGCATTTTTCTACTAATTTTTTTAATAAAGACACAAAATACCCTTGAAAATGATTATGTGTCAAAAAATGAAGTAGGGGCAAATTAGTGATTTCATATGTATCTTCTTTTTATATATTGTAGATAATGTGTCCAATTGATTGATAAACTCAACTCCTACTCTATTTGCAATTGATTTCATAAATTTTATACATAAATATTTGTCTGCTTAGGATTGCAATTGACATGGGGAATTAACTAAAGGGGAATTTGTTCAAAAAACTAAAGGGGAACAAATTAAGATCCATGATGAATAAGAATTCTCTATTTGGTAAAAATAATAAAACAAGAAATTTCACTAAACAGATCTGATGACATTCGGTCATTTGTTATTTTTAATTGTAATTTTAATGCTTTTTAGATAGTTTTAAGGAGTTTTACATGATCAAAAAGAAGAATATTTGAAGAAATTGACACCTTAAAAGAGTTGAAGATAAAGACCAAAGGAGAAAAATAACTCAGAAGAATTTCAAGAATTTGAGCTGATTCTCGCCCCTGTTTTTCTCGCGCTGCTACAAGGATCACATAGGGGCACGATTTGCTGCTGCACATGCATATGACCAGCCATGCAATCTGCCTATGGTGCGTTGACACGTCATTAAAAGAACAAATTGTTTTGATATGCATGAATAAGGACGTGATGTGTCAAAAGGAGAGGCTTGATCTGCTTTATTGCTAAAGCCTATATACATATATGACAAAAAAATCAAAAGGGGATTAACACTTCTTGGATAGAGAGATACGTGCCGGCAGCAAAAGAGAAGAAGACTATTCTAGGGTTTCGCCGTCGCGGTCTTCATCGGTTATTCATGTATAATTTTTTTAACTCTTTTGTTATGTCAATTATTATTATGAGTAACTAATCTCATTAGATTAGGAATTATAGATGATTCTCTTTAAAACTATCTGAACCATGTAACTACGTGTTCTAGTTTATTCAATGAAAACTTATAATTATTCAGTTAATTTTGTGTTTATTGCTTTTCGTTAATTGATCACTTTCGAATTGATTTTAAGTTATAAATCACTATTGACCCTAGGGTTTATACTGGAACTAGATTAATTGTTTGCCAATCGTAATTGCTTTAGGAATAAAGAATTAGTTGGTATGATTAAGAATTTAACGGCCATTCATGCTTTTGATAATATTAGTTTCACCTAAGGAATTAGGGTGCTATATTAGATAAACAGGATCGATGAGCCAAGGAATTGGACTCGGTCTATTTTGTTAAATTATCGTAATTATAAGAATTTCATTGTTGATGGCTAGAACCTAGAGTACCAGATAGGGACAAAGAGATGATTCAAAATAATTCCTAATCGTCTTTCTCTCATAAAAGTTTACGTTTCAACTTTCTTGCAATTTTAATTATTGTCATTGTTACTACAAATCAATCTGAAAACCCCCCTTTGCAATTTATTTATTAATCCTAAATTCATTGAATTGTTTCGTTGAAATAAGAACAATCCCTGTGGATACGAATCTTATAAATTTTATTACTTAACGACGAATTTAGTACACTTGCTAAAATTGTCATCAAGTTTTTGGCGCCGTTGCCGGGGATTGTTGATTAATTTTGACTAAACAATTTATTGTATATAGGATTTTTTTTCTGTTATTTTTATTTTAGTTTGTATATAAAAAAAACTTTTACACTTCATGTTTATTTCATTGTGTTTTGCTACTGAAAAGTTTCCTTGAGTTTTGTAGTAATGACAGGAATATGGTATGAGAATGTATTGATTGATAGTGAAGAGATAGGCATTCTTCGATATCAATTATTGAGATCAAGACTCGAGGAAAAATACAGGGAGATAGATATAAAGAAGCTAAAGGAGAGGTGTGTTTATTGTGATCAAAATCATGATTGCGAATATAATAAGAAACCTTGTAGTAAAGATGAAGAGCCACAAGTGGTCATGATTAATTACAATTCACAACTGAAAAGTATTTTGGATGAATTCTGGAGGTCCAATCAAGTTCCCCGTGATAGATTTGAAGTGCAATGTGGTAACCTCATGGAGGAGGCAAATGAGTGTGAGAAGAAGTTGGTTGAGATGGTGATGAAACCTCATGCCATTGTGGTAGAAGAAGAAAATTCGAAAAACAAAAATAATGGCATGAAAGAGAATTCAAGAGTGAAGAATGTTGATCTCTATGCAACATGGGAGTCTCAACCAATGGAGATTAAAAAGAAATGTCACTTGAAAAATGAGCATCATTCTTCTCTAAAGTGGGAGAGTGCATATTCCAAGAGCTTAGTTGTTGGAGCACGGAAGAATTTGACTCTTTATGTCAAGTTCATGCAATTCCTACCAAACAAGAGAAAGAAGAAGGATGATGTGTTCTTTTTGTCATATATGCCACCCTAACGATGGGTGATGAGTCAAGCTAATGACTGTAAAGAAGCGCTTAATGGGAGGCAACCCATCAGATACGTTTTTATTTATTTTCTAGTCTTGAATTTTATTTTTTTTTTTAAAAAACAACAAAAAGAAACAAAAAAGAAACAAAAAAAAAAGAGTCAGTCATAGTTGTTGTTTGCTGACAATCCCCTATGTTTCATCCTTATGTTACTTTGTTTATTATTGAGTTGAATGTTTTTATGTCGTTTCAGAATTGTCAGTGTGTTAATACCTGAATTTGCATGATGAGAATCTCTTAGACTTGCACATAAAAGAATAACTGACGTGTGACTGCTCATGAAAGTGTGATGGTTAAAGAGACAAAGAGATGAATTGGAAAGATGGTGTTTTCCACGGTGTACCAGTTCAACTTTCAGATACCTCGGCTGGTGAGCATGTTGAGCCAAATAAATTCCATGGTATACTATTTTCTTTCACATCTTATGAGTGTATCCATGCTTTGTATATTTTCTAGAACTTGCGACTATTCTCTACTGTTGATTGGTTTTGCATTTACACACATAGAGGCACATTTGTTTGGTACTCTGAGCCTTTTCAAGCTACCTTGTTCATTATTTATCCGTTGCTAAACCATTTTGAGCCTAAAAAAAATATTTCCCTTTTCTTTCGGTGACATACCAAATTATAAGCCTTTTAGACCTGAAAATTTTTATCTGTTTGCCCTCCTTGGAGTTAGGTAGAAGCTTTAAATTTCCTTGTCATGACATCATTTTAAGTTTGGGGTTGCTTATGGAATTAGCAACATCTTAAGTTTGGGGTAGGGGTACTAGAGAACTTAAGAAAAAAAAAAGAGAATAACAGAGACTCACAAAAATAATGGAGTTTCTTAAAAAAAAAATATAAAGAGCCATTAAGCATGAAAAATAGTGGCATCTTCAAAGAAAAAAGAAAAAAATTTGAAAGATAAGTTCTCTAAGTACCTTATTAACAATGAATTGAGCCCCGATAATGGTAATGCTTCAACAAGGAATAGTAGTGGATATCTAACTCCAATTTAGCCTACTTTTTCCAAAATTATCCCACCGTTTGCCCAAGCCAAGTTATAACCCTTAAGACCTCAAAAATGTGTGCAATGTATTTACTTTGATTGACGTTTAGAATTTTTTCAAGCTTATGGTAAAATAGCATTTGCATGTTGATGGAGTGAATACCCTGTCAAAAATTGAGTGAATTAGTGAGTGAGAGATAAGGTTGAACTTTGTACATTGTGTGGAACGGTCATTGGACCAAATTTGATCCAAGTCTTGCAAGCCAAAGTGTTGATTGTGCAGGATCACTGAAGTTAACACCGGTGGTTCTATTGTCGGATGAAGAGAAAATGTTTATGAGATTTTTATCATTCAAATTAATTTGTTAATTCACTAATAATTTTGTTTCGACAGAGATGTTACTTGAGGACAAGCAACAATTCAAGTTTGGGGTTTGATCCTCACAAGAGTTTTTTTTTTTATAATCAAAAATTTATTATTAGGGAGTACAAAGGGGTACTCAAACCCTTACAACAAAGAGCATTAAACTAAGTGTTCAGAATACAAGACATAGGATTTAAACACCAAAAAGGAAAAGGAGTACAAGTCCTACACCCATACCGACTAGTGAACCACAACCAAGAATGAAGTTTGATTGTCTCCAATAACGACGAAACATCCGGAATATTGCCCTTAAAAATTACTTTATTTTGATCCTCACAAGAGTTGATTTAAACCATTATTATTAGCATTTGATTAAAATAATTATACGGTTAAAATTTGATGTCAAATTAAAGTTTGACACCTGGTGTCAACGAATACTAGTTCATAAAGAAATAAATATTTAAATTTTTTATTAACAACAATTTATCATGTGCATGTATAATATTAATTTTAGATTTCCATAAAAAAAACACTTTTATTTTAGATTTTTTATAAGCTACAACTTATCTTGCATATAGTAGTTATTTTAAATTTTTTATCGCCAATATTTTGACATCATTTTTGACATTTTTGAATATACAATCACCATTTCCTATAATAATAATAATCGTAATCTATACATCTATACATAATACAAAGAGGATACATTGTTTTTGGTGTGAACTTTTCATAATACCAACAATACTCTTTTTTTGTAGCAACAATAATCTTTTATTAACAAACTCACCATAATATAAGACACATCTTCTTTTTTTAACGGCAAAAATCTTTTATTAACAAATTCACTGTAACATAAGACATATCTTTCTTTTTTTACATACGTTAGACACAGTGCCTGACCCGATAGTAATAATAATAATAATAATAATAATAATAATAATAATAATAATCTTCTCCATATTTTATCTTCTCCATTGTTTTTTGAAAGATGTCGTCTCCATTTCTGTTATTACTAATGTTTTGATAATATAAATACAATGTGATATTTAGTGGGTCAAACTATTTAATATATATTTAAAAACTATTATAATGGAGAGAAAAATGGAGATGATCTCAACTTGACAAAATGTGTATATAGTAGCCATGTCGGTGCTTATTCATGTTAGTCAAGCTAGTTCATTTCATATTATTCTTAAGACATAAAATCAACTTTCGGAAGATAGGTCCAAAGCATAACAAATTTGAAAGTTATCTTCCAAACCATTATGAAGGGCAAATTTGAAACTTTTAAGAGGTATGGGAACAATGTGGAGGACATAAAGAGCAAAAGTCATAACTTTAGAACTATTCTTTTACAAACCACCCTATAATGTCAAAAATTGCTAAAATATCATTCTTCCAATATTTTATAAGCTCATATTAGAAAGAAAAAAGGTTTTTGATAACATTTTTTTTATGAGCTTATATTTATTATTACTAGCTTAGAGTTTTTTTTCTTCTAATTTTATCTCGGTTATTTTACTTAAAAAATTAAATATTAATTGAACATATATCTTCTATATATTTCATTTAAATATTAATTAAGCACTACAAATTTAATCGACTAACTTATAAGAACTTGGAAAAAAACTTCGGAATATATTTTCCAAACTTTTTTCAAATTTGAACTAGAACAAATTCGAAAAACTTCAGAAAACCTGGTCCGAAATTTTTATACAAGGGCAAAAAAGAAAAAATAGGAGGTAGGAAAGAAACACGAGGGGTGGAAAGAGAAAAACTCCAAACAGTAGTCGAATTTTCAGTTGGGCCAAGCCCATACTCCATCATAGCAATGATCCTACTTCGGTAGTGTATTGTTCTTTCCTTAGAGAGACTAAAAAATTTACTTTTCGTGCCCCCAAATCTTACACGTACCCCATGACATTCCAAATATACCCCTCCCCCCGCTACTTAGAATGTGAGTTTGTAAATAGCAAAAATTGAGGAAAAAAGAGTTCAAGTTAATTGATGCAAACTGCGGACTGAGTTTGCTTTATAGGATGTGAATCTTATAAAAATCAATTTTTTGTCCTCTTCACAATTCTCTCATCTCCCATGCAATAATTTTGATTGAAACACACTTCGCAAGTTAAAGTGTTCGCAAGTTAAAGTGTGAACCCTTAATTCACCTCAACAAAATATTTCGAAAGGAATACTGTATGAGCGAGTGATTAAAAAATAAAAAAAGATATTTCAATTTATAAAATTATACGTTGTGTGTGTTTGTGATTGATCAATACTATACTGTCATAACCGCTCTAGTGGCTAACTAAAATATGGTATTTGACGGTGGCCAAATTTTTATAAGGTTCAATAGTTAAAGTGCAAACTAATCACACTCTAAATAGCAAATTGTGTTTCAGTTCGTACTCTAAGTAACGTGTCACAATCTTTTTTACTCAAACCAACATCTCCGTCTCCTGAAAAAAAAAAATTATGAAAAAAGGAGATCACTCTCCTTTTCATGTTATTTTCTAATGGTCGCCATGGATTTTAGTAATTTCAAACTTACACTGGCGACAATATATTCTTGTTCCTCTTTTGAGTAAAACAAACTATTACTACATCAATATTTTTTTTAAGAGTTTCAAAGTACAAATATATTAAGCTATTTGCATAATTAATTTCTTTAAACAGCCTCCTAAAACTTATATCAGCCAAGCTCAATTCAAACAAACTCCAAGCCATTTCATGAAATAAGAGGACAAAAATGAGGACACGAGTATCAATCGTTAGTTGGTTCAATGGTGATTTGCGCTGAACTTGGTAGGAGGACCACGGTTCGATCTCCCGCAACTGCGCGATCGGGAGGATGCTAAAACCACTTGATGCCAGAAACTGACATCCGAACCAGATTAAATTGGTGAAAACCAAAAAAAATGAGGACACAAGCAGTGTTTTAAAAACCGGACCGGTCATCGAACCGGTGAGAGCACTGGGTCGCTGGTTCACTGGTTGAACCACTGGGTCACTGGTCGAACCGCATGACAAACCGGATTAAACCGATGGAATGAACCGGTTTCTATGATAAGACTATATAGTTATTAAACCGGTTGAATCGAATAATTCAATCTTTAAAAAAGTATAAAAAATATGAAAATTTAAAAATTTTATTAAAATAATGCCATAAATTCTATAAAACAAGGACATATACTACTAATAATAATAAATAAATTTTTATATAAAGAATGTCATATACAAATAAATTATGTTTATAGGTTTTAAAAGAATAAATAATAATTGTATATCTTACCAAAAAAAAAATTTGTATGTCAAATATACTTGATTTTTTTTATTTGGTTAAAAAGAAAAGTAGTCTTTTTATAATACTTTGGGCTATTAATTTAGTTAATTTTGTTGACCCAAAAGCCCAAATAAAAGTTATAACCATAAAATTGAAATTTCATTACTCCTGTTACACAACCTACTTGCACAGCTGCTCTATCTTCTCTCTTCCTCCATCTGTTAGGCTTTTTTCTTTCTTTTGTCTCTCTTTTCTTTGATTCTTTTCTCCTCACTATTTAGCCAGATCTTTGTTCTTTCTTTCCTTTCTTCTTCTCTTTCTTTCTTTCATCTCACTATTTTTTTTTTCTTCTTTCAAACATGCCTAGGGTCTGTTTGGTAAAAATAAGCTATAAGCTAGCTGATAGCTGAAAAGCTAGCTTATAGCTGATAGCTGAAAAGCTAGCTTATTGAAATTAAAGTGTTTGGTAAAATTAGCTTTTAAAGTGGTTATTAAATATAAAATTACATAATTGATAGTGGGTAGTTTATTTTTTAGAGTGAGTAGTTATTAAATTAAAGGGTAAATGTGGAATAAAGTGTAAAAAGCTATAAGCTATAAGCTCAAATGCTACTTGAAATAGCATCTGAAAAAAAGCTATAAGCTAGTACAAAAAGCTTGTTACCAAACACCTCCAATTTTTTGAAACAAGCTTATAAGCTCATATAATAAGCTATAAGCTAGCTTATTTGTGTTACCAAACAGAGCCCTAATATTAATTTTGTTAGCCAAGGTTAGACCTTTTCGGTGATTGATCTATGAATTTCAGTTCATGGGTTGAAATTGTTACTTTCTTCTTGGAATATTCAAATGAGTTAATAATTTTGAGCAATCATTTGTTTCTTTTATATTGTTATTATTTTTGCCCTATCCAATGTTACTTTTGTTGTGCTTTGGATATCAAGGGAAATTTGTTTCGTTTCAAAACAATTTCATCCGTTTTGTGTGTGTTGTTTAATGTAACAAAAAAAAAATAAAGCGTAAAAATGAAAGAAAGAAAAAAAAAAACTTAAAAAAAAAAAATTAAGCGTAAAAAAAGTGTAAAAAATCTACCTGCAAATAAACCGGTCGGTTCAAAAAACCGCCGGTTCGCCGATTATTTCGGTTTATTTTGATTTCCACCGGTTCATTAGCATGTCCGGTCCAACAATCAGACCAAACTGGTTTGCCTCCGGTTTCCGGTTTAACCGGTTCGACCTTTCCGATCCGGTCCGGTTTTTAAAACACTTACTTCACACAAGTACTGCCACTAAACATTGACATCCCCATGGAGATTTTGGAAGCTGCAAGCCTGCAACCTTAATATGTCACTCCACCGTAAGAGCAGTGTCAGCAGCAACAGTAGTACACGTGTCATTAGAGCTTCATATCCACGTGTCAAATATGCAAAACAAGATCCACTTTTTCTTAAGCCCACCACTCAAAACCTGAGAAGAGTGAAGACACTACACTAGTACTACTATTCCATAAGTCTCAATTTGATTGACACAGTTGAATGTTGTGCACTATTCACACATATTGTTTTGACTTAATTTTTCTACTAATAAACAAAAATAAATATTAACATATAAGATGTTGTTTGATTCGTCTCGATGAGTATTTTCAAAATATCAAATTTTTATAATATTTACTATTATACAATTAAAAATATTAATCGTCAAAGTTATGCATCAATATACGTAAAATGATCAATTGTGTCAATTAAATTAGGAAAGAGCGAGTATTATGCAATTTGCATCCCCACTAAGAATGACACTCAATTGAACCAACAGAATTTGATGAAAATGGGTCCCACATGAGTATCTCGGTCACCCACGCTCAAAGTCAATTCAACTTTTACTGTACTAGTAGTATATTGCACTTTCTCAACCCCACAGAATGCTTACTTATTTGTATATTTGGATACTAATTTATGAGTTTAACTTAATTAAGCAAGTGGTTAACTCCTTGGTATGAAAAAGAATTTAGTTAAAAGGAAAAAATTCAGTACCTCATAAATTTTTCGAAAAAGATTAATCATTGCTAAACTATGGTAGCAAAAACTTCTTATCAATAATGTTGTAACTTGTAACAAAGAAATTAAAGAATGAACGGACTTTGGATTGCAGTGGTTAATGAATTTTTCCTTTGACGAAACGTCTGAGAGAACCCGAGTTCGATTCTTAATAAAAATAACTATTGATCAGACTTTATTTATCTTGCGACTGAATTTTAGATTAACGATTTCCATTTTCCTAGAAACCAGAGGGCGGATAAGAAATAAAATGAAAGAATGAACTGCTAGGAAAGAAAGTGAAAATTTGGTGTAAGTACACCTCTTAAATACCCGATTCTTTTAGGGGAAAATAGATAACATCAATGTATCAAAATTAGAATTTTCATTAATGCTATACACCAAGAATTCAAACGAAAAAAGAAAATAATAACAGGTAATAATGTAATATTAAATGCCATTTACTCACATAATAAAATCTCACATGGTCAAGTCTGTGTGCACAACAATCTCAGTGGAACGTTACTTTATTTCCTAATTTTAAGCTCCATCATAAAGCTTAGTATATATGAATAATTAATTAATATAGTTATTATAGTTAGAGAAATACAAAAGAAAAAAAAAGAAATTCTTGTGCAACCCTACCACATGATGAATTGATTCATTTACAATTGTTTAAGACAATTTTGCAACACCATGAAAGCTATAATCCTTTTTTGTAGTTGGTGGTGTGAGTGTGAGGAATTTCTATAATCATGTTTACCTTTTTCTTCACAACATTACAAACCCATTTCAAAAAATCATCAACAAATATTTCCAAACCAAAAAAAAACAAAACTTGTAACTACAAATGAATGTTTTTTTCTTTGTCTTTGTTCTTTTGTTCAATTATGTATTTTCTGAATCTAGTATTGGTATTGGATACAAATTAATGGTTCAAGTTCCTGGGAAGTATGAAATTGGTGGTTTTATAGGTGGTGGTTATCTTTTGGAGACTAAGACAGTACCAAATTTCAGAGTTGCATTGAGTATTGAAGGTGTTAATGGGAAATTTTCATGCTCATTGTTGGTTTTTCTTGGTGATGTTAAGGTTTGGGATTCTGGTCATTATTCAAGATTTTATGTTACTGGGAAATGTTTGTTAGAGTTTACTATGGATGGTGATTTAAGGCTTAAAGGTCCTAATGAGACATTGGGATGGAAAACTGGGACTTCAGGACAAGGTGTTAAGGTAAGGATCTCTTTGAATTTATCTACTGACATAAACACCTTGGACCGTTTTTGAGATTTTGAGTACCTTTGCGAAGTATGAATTTATTATCCTATTCTTTTTACAAGTCACACACACACACACGCACGCTTGCGCACACATATATATTATATTTTAACTTCAAAGTATGTGATAAGCTAGCATTATGCTAGAACTAGTTTATATGAAAACCGTTTGACCTTATTTTATCTTTTGTTATAAAAATAGCTTATACATAAGCACTTATATGATGATTATATGTGCCTATGCTATAAGCGCATAATTAAGTTGTTTATAGATAGTCAATTGAGCTGGAATTCTTATAATCTAATACATGAATTGTTGCATTGACTCATTTGAAGCAGAGATTGCAAATACAGAACACAGGAAACCTTGTGCTTATGGATGAATTTAACAATGTAAAATGGCAAAGTTTCAATTTTCCAACTGATGTAATACTCCGAGGCCAGCAACTTGATGTAGCGACTCGATTAACATCTTCGCGAATCAACTCAAGCATGTTCTACTCATTCGAAATCGAGAACAACAAGGTTGCGTTGTATGTAAACTCCGGTAAATTGAGGTATTCTTATTGGAATTTTCAGCCTTCAATGAATAGAAGTATTACATACATTAAGCTAAGTTCAAAAGGGTTGTTATTGTTTGATGTTAAATACAAGAAAATAGCTCAAATTCCATCTCAAACTGTTCAACCACTAAAATTTTTAGCACTAAAGAATGAAACAGGAAATTTTGGCCTTTATTACTATTCACCCGAGAAACGAAAATTCGAGGCTTCTTTTCAAGCACTTAACAATACATGTGATCTTCCAAATTCTTGTAGACCTTATGGTATATGTACATTTTCCAATACATGTTCATGTATTCTGATTTTGACAAATGACAAAAAGGGTAGTTATGATTGTAGTGAAGGATTTTCCGGAGATTTTTGCAGCGGTAAAAAGGCGGAAATGTTGGAAATTGATAATGTAAGTAGTGTGATCAAAGGTATTCCTCAAACTGTTAATATTAGTCGAGACGCGTGTTCGAGTTTATGTTTACAGGATTGTAAATGTGCCGCGGCATTGTATTTTCGGAATGCTAGCGTAGAAGCTGCGGAATGTTATCTTTATAGATTAGTCCTTGGTCTCAAACAGGTAGATAAAGGCACCGGATTTAGTTATATGGTTAAGGTTCCAAAGGGAATTGGTCAAAATCATGAGAAGCATAATTTGAAAAGATGGATACTTCTAGCGGTAGGAGTTTTTGATGGTCTTATAGTTATGACTCTTGTTGGTGGTTTTGTTTACTGGTTGATCAAACGAAGAAGTCGTGGATCGCGTTCCGGAGACAGAATTTCATGAGAAGTTTAAGAAACTGAAGTCAAAAAATAAGAAAAAAGATACAGAAATCATTATATTAACATGTGTATACATAGTTTTGGTTGATTCCAAGTAATTGAAAATTATTGATGGTGACAAAATGCTGCATATTTGCAGTTTATACAAAATTTACTTATCAATGATGGAAACAGATTTGTGGACATTTTGAAATCAGTTGATTTTTTCTGATTAATTATGGAAGTGGATTTTCTGATTGAGTCATTCAACTTATGTAGCACCGATAGTTTAAATCGAAAGTGTGTTTGGTGTCTGACACATATGCTTACACATGTTTATTAGGAGACAAATACATAAAAAAAAATCCTCCTTAAAAAAAAATACATAAAAAATTCTTGGAAATTTTGCATTTAACCTTTTACGTATTAAATTTTTAGCATCATGAAATGTCAAATCTCTATATTTAACTGGGGCCGGTTTCGAGATTTTGGAGGTCCAGGACAAATAATAAAAATAGACCCTTAATAAAGTAAAAAATTAACAAGAACATTATTTATTTAAATTGTAAATAGTATCAACAACATAAAAAATAGTCATTTATCTGTGTAACTAACATAAAGAAAAAGTCATTACACAGTGTTGAAATTGAACTGTTAAATAAAAATGAACCGATAATTATTAAAAACGAGTAAATCTTTTATTTAAAGAAATAACAAAATGTAGTTTTCTAAAAATAAAACAGTGAAGTTTTTTTTGGAACAATAGCGAAGTTATTTATAAACTAATAGAGATATTTTTTTTTTATAGAAAAATTCATCATATTTAAAAAAAATTGAAATAATTTGTGTAATGTTCGTATATTATTAAAATTCTCTAATATTTATTTGTTGGTTGTAAATGGATAAAAAACAAAATGACACCGGCAAGGATTGAACTCACAACCCTAATATGTTGGTACTTTAAGCCTATGCACGCGCCACTATGCCAAGGAGTGTTTTGTGTAAAATTATTTCTAGACAAATACTTAACCAATTATTTGTGTTGTGGGCCTAAAAAAAAATGAGGCCCCAAGAAAATTGAGGCCCTAGGCTGTGGGCCTGGTTGCCCACCCTCAAAACCGGGCCTGTATTTAACTACTTTACGTTAACACGACCGTTGTTTAAAATTATTACCGGTATCTACATGCTAGTGTTTGTGTCGTATCATGTTAAAATAGTCAATTCTGTTAGTGTTAGTAGCAGGGGAGGCCCTAGGGAGGTGCAAACAGCTCTACAGAGCTGGGCCTTTGGGGCCTCAATTTTTTAATAAATGTTTTACCTAAGGGTGCACATAGTAATTCAGTGTAGCTTTGGGGGTGTAAACAGCAAGTCATCAATCTACTTCCACCAGCTCACTCAATTAGAATGCTGAATTGCTGTTTGCACCCCCTAGGTTACACTTAATTGTTGTTTGCCCCCTAGTTAAATTTTTTTTTTTTTGGTATTTATTTACAATATAAATAGAAAATTGCTCTTTTATAACAATTTTAATATTTTTTTTTATATTAAGGAGTTTAATTGGAACGAACTTGCTACTTACTTAGTTTTTCCGTTTTTTCTTCTATTCTATTTTCTAATTTGTGATTGTATTTGGGAATTGCTAATTATCTCTTACAATAATTTTTTTTTGCTAGTTCAACTTCAACATTAACTCCAACATTGTTGTTTTAACTTCAATGAGGATTATTATTTTTGTTTTTTTTTATTTATATTTATTAGAGTCCACTTTTAACATTTAAGTCGAGCCTCCAAATAGTCGTGGTCGTGACCGGTCCTAGTTAGTAGGTTAGTTAGTAATTATAATGTACACATTTTACCATCTTTTTTCAATCAACATCAATATGTTAGCACATGAATATTCATACGCTGATATGTGGCCCTCTCATCCCATATGCAGAGACGAATCCAGAAACTAATCGAACGGGGGGCTGATCATTATTTCTAATAAATATTACATAAAATTTAATTGTAATTTATATGAATATGAATCAAATTATACCGATATAAAATTATTTTACACTGATTTATTTATCGAAATTAATTTACACTATAAATATACATACAAATTAATAATAATTATATATAAAAAAACAACTTTGAAGATATAATATATACACCATTGGGGGTGGGAGGGAGGGGCCGAAGCCCACCCTTGCCACCCCTTAAAAGTAGTCTTAGAATTAAGTATTGGGCCTAACTCAACCTTACAAAATCGGCTTGTAAGGTGATGATTGCCTCTAGTATATAAACACTTAGTCAGACCATATCTCAACCGATATGAGACTCTTAACAAGTAGTTTGCTTGCATTATTCCTGTTCATTTATATCTAATCTGGTATCTAACAAAATTGATATTTTTAATTTTATAAGCTGTCCCAAGGAATTTTTTAAAAGGTTGCTTTTTTTTTTTTACTCAAAAAGGTTACTTTTTTAGTAGTGTCCTTTGCTAGATCACACGAGGGAGTTGAGATCCTCTCCATTTCTTATGTTTTCCATTTCTTCCATTACCAAAGTTTTTAAATATTTTGGGGTGTGTAAATGACATTTGGACCCACTTGATGTCACATTTTTGCATTTATATTCCCAAAACTATATAATAATGGAGGAAATGGAAAGAATTGGAAATGGAGAGGATCCTAACTCCACACGAGGAGGGTCAATTACCTTGCAAGAACAGGCATTGTTAATTATATCTACCAGCAAAAACACTTTTAACCGCTGTATGATGTCTCTGAAAGAGAATTTTTGAAAAAACATTTTAAAAATCAGATTATTATGAGTTTCGGGTTTGGGGTGTTACGATTGGTATCAGAGTCTGGTTGGTCTATTCCGACTGTGTGGGTTATGTGTCAATTAGAGCAGGTCAGTCCGGTTAGATCAAGTGGCTTAGACTCAGTCATGTCTACCTTATGTTTTCTTTATTTGATTTTTGTAGTCACACTTGCACATTAGCCACCGTTTATTTTACAAAGTACTCGTTAAGTTCTTGAAACCGTTGCTGCTAACTGACATGTTTTCCTTGCTTGATATTATTTACGTGTTATATGGTTATCCGACTTTATTTGTTTTATTATGCATGAGAATAATATAAGTAAAGTAAGTTAGTGACTATAGACTTCTCTAGTAGTATGTGTTAGCTGGTTGCCTTGTGGAAATCTTAGAAAATTTTCGAGGACGAAAATTCTAAAAGGGGGAAAGGGGGGAGAGTTGTAACTCCCCAAAATTTAGAACTATTTATTTTATTTGAATTTCGGCCATTTTAATTATTTGGTTAATACTTTCTCCGGTCACATTTATAAGCAAAAAAGACTTAAAATTTTGATTACTATTATAAGCAAAACTTAACTACTTTTAAACTAATTAATACTGTTATTTCTAATATACCCTTACTTTTCAAAAGGTACATGTGATTTCCAAGGAAAACAAGGTTTATTTCTAGTAAATTTACTTTTATATTTTTTTGGAAAGGACTCATGTTTTATATTAAATTAAAAAAATTAATTACACTTAACTAAATTTTTTAAACACCGCGTAAAAGTAGTTTTTTTGCTTATAAATGTAACTAGAAGGAGTATTTATTTAGAAAGGAATTAATAGAAATATATCTTTTTTTTAAAACATATTTTTTTGGGTCACATAAATTAAGATATCTTTTGGAAACAAAGTTTGTTAGAAATTGCTTAACTTTTGGAGAGAGATATCTATTGTTTTGACGGAGTATGAGACGTACTTAAGTTTTAAAGGAAATATCCAAATAAGACCCGTAAGATCACAGAAAAATTGGATTTTATTATGTAAATTTTGATTACAAAGTTTCATAGTGGCCTTAAGCACCTCATGATGAGGATGACCAAGTCTATTGTGCCAAATTATATATATATGGAATGTAAATTCTTTTTCCTAGCACTTAGTACTATATATCTCGTGACATAGGGGTATTCCCTTAACAAACCCTTTACAACCAATGACATGTCTGTTTCCTAGTAAGCTTACTAGAGACCAAATATTGTTTTTCATGAGAGCATTATATTCATCATGCATAGCTTGTAACCATTCATCAGATTTCATAGCTTGTTTGTAACTTGTTGGTTCAACATAAGTTAAAAGAAGAGTGGGATGCAATCTGGGTTGAGCAATTCCATTTTTGGCTCTAGTGGACATGGTGTGAGTGTTGTGAGGGTGAATACGAGTAGGTGAGATAGAGGTATTAGAAGAGTTAGGTTGAGAGATATATAGGTGGAGTTTGTTGCATTAGAGCAGATGAATCTAGAATCTCGTGCACATTACCAAAACTTCTTATAACTAGACAAAATTGCACTTCAATGAATCTAAAAAGTGCACTTTTGCTTATATTTGTGGCCGGAGGAAGTAATTATAAAGATGTTGTTCGAGAGTGGAAGTATACACCCCACCAAAGTTGTTAAAATTTCGTTTTAAATCGCAACTTCTACCGATTCTACGTTTTTAGGTATGACTTTCGTGTTAAATCAAAGCTAAAATAGTTTTGAGTAAAATCGCAAGTCAAAACGAGTTTACACGATTTAACACTCTGTAAAATCGGTAAAATTATTTAAACTCGCACGTTTTTGCCTACTTGAATAGTACATGTTATTAAAAATTGGAGGAGGTATTGTTTTTGACATTCGTGAGTGAATTATTCTATATTATAGATCAGGTCTATCAATTATTCTAAAAGTGAATTTTTGCTTATAGCAGCCAACAGGGAACAATGTTTGTTATTTTATGCACGTGTGCGGAAATAAGAAAAGAAAAAAATATATACAAAAAAAAAAAGATAAAAATTTATGTTGCCTAGGTCTATGAACGTAGTTCTTCTAAGATTGAATTTTGCTATACAGAAAGATTAATATATATAAATTATATTAAATTAACATAAAAATACATAAATATAATAGGGGTTTCATAAAAATAAAAGGGTCATGTTAAACGGTACCCCGGGGGCATTTGTTAAGCATTAAGGGTTAAAATTTACAATACAATAACTTTATATTTCAATCATATATAATATTCATTCTTATATGACATTCATGATTTAAAGAGTCATATGAAAAAAAAATGAGACTGGTATTATTCTTTACAAATTATATTGTGGGTATATAGTTGTTGGTGTCATTTGTTGGGAAAATCAAGACTTTTTTCAACATGTATATTTTCAACCAACACCAACAATATTTCTTATTCAAATATATGACTATAGTCATATGTAATTTATGAGAATGAGAGAAAATTAGTTGAGTGTGAATCATCTAATATTTAAAATTGATTTTTGAATTTAAAATTAATAATATATTAGTTTTTTATATATTATATATAATTTTAATAGAATTAGGATTCGTTGACATCATGAGACACCAAATCTAATCCGTCAATTACAATTAATCCAATGGCTATGTTTATTCATTTAATTTGCGTATGTGCTTTCTCTTTCCAATTTTTTAGTGATGCAATGGCAAAATATTGGAAAATTATGTGATAATTCACGAATTTCATGACTACAATGCAATACTCTATTCACCGATTTTGTTTCTAGGTTCATGAATTCCATTCAGGTGCTTTATTTTTATTTATTTTTGAATTGTGGGTTTTATTGTGTTTAAACGATAAAGAGATGTGCATCAGGTGTTTGGATTATGATCACTGATTAAGATGAACATTTGGATCAACCAAAAATAAACTAATCGCTGCAGATAAATGAAACGCTGGGATGTTCTCCAGCGCTATTGCAGAGTACTAATGAGGAGCACCGAGAAGATCATATGAACTGATCTATAAAATAAACAAGGATCGTCACATTAATTGAAATGGACGGTAAATAAAAAAAATGAAAAATTGAAATGGAGGGATAAGATTTGGTGTTAAAGTTTAGTTTGACACCCGAATCAACGGATCCTAACTCATTTTAATATGAACTAAATTCTACCGGATTATTAGTCGAGTTTATATTTCAATTCTACATAAATAAAATAAGTTGACGTAAAAACTTTATTCCGACATCTCCGACAACCTTGTCCCCACACTCCTTACATCTAGTCAATATTTCTAATTTTGGGAAATGGATTCCCTGCAGTCACTATTTGACTGCAGGTGACTTTCAATCACCCATAAGGTGGTTGCACTTTCACATGCTTAGCTAAATATATTGATGGTATTTATCAAACATCATTTTTTATAGGCTTAAATGATTAATTCGTCGCTGTATCATTTTTTGTTTTAAAATAGTTCCTGGATGTGTAAATCTTATTGGTTTTAGTCCCCTAATGTTAAGTGTCGTTTAAAAATGATGACGTGGCAAACGGAGACTGACGTGGCAACGTGTAACGTGGCAAACGAGGATGATGTGTCAATGATGATGCTCAGTCATCCACTTAGAGGGATCAAATCCAAAAATAAAATTGCAGAGAGGGATAATTGTTCAAAACTCATTTTTTTTTATTTTCCAAAAGGGATAAAATGAGAATATTGGTTTGTTTGTAGGGGTAAAGGGTTAAATGTAAGGGTAAAGAAAAAAAATTCGAATTTTTGTCACTCACAAAACCATATGACAATTTTTTGTCCATATTACAAATATAACAAAAAAATACAAAATACCCTTTTTAGTTTCGAATATAATAATATTATCGCATTATCTCCCTCCGTTACAACTCCTATCATGTATTATCTTATTATGTCATGTACTATTCCGTCCAGTTCTTATTATTTTGCGAATCAAACGAAGTTCTTGAAAAAAAATGTTAAGGACGTCCGTAACATATTGAACCCACCACCTTTTATTTTTTAGTTTTTTATTTATAATAAAATACAATAAATGAAAATACACACACTTTATATACTCACTAGCGGGCCAAGCAAGCGCGTTTCGCGCCTGCCTGTGTTTAACTTATGTCCAAAAAAAAAAGTCTTATATTATGGTGAGTTTTTTAATAAAAAATTTTGCGGCTAAAAAAAAAGTGTCTTATGTTATGGTGAGTTTGTTAATAAAAGATTGTTGCTGCTCAAAAAAAAAAAAATCAAGGATATTGTTGGTATTATGAAAAATTCATACCAGAAATATTTGTATCATCTATATATATATATATATATATATATATATATATATATATATATATATATATATATATATATATATATATTAATAACTAATCTGGGAGCACCCCTCTCTAATTATCCTGGATTATTAACATAGAATCCTGTACAACTCCACGGAGATTTACTTGGCCTAATTAATTTTTTATATAAATAATCTTTGATTTCTTTTTTACAATATTCTAAATATTGCTGATTCATTTGAATTGGTCTTGCCTTCATGGGTATAGACCTTTCATTAAAATTAGGTTCATATGGTAATGATATCATATGCTTCTTCCTATCCCAAAAAGCATTGGGATGTTCTGAGCATATTTCTTTTTCAAAACGTTGTTGTAATAGAATAATTTTGTCTTTTATATTTTTAGATTCTAATTGGCTTTCTATTCTTTTATATTGAATTTCTTTATTTAGCATATTAATATGTTTTTTCTTTTGAGAAATTAAATTAATTGTAGATGTAGAAAGGTTTTGAACAGTATTTAAATCTTTAATTCTGGGTGCTTCAAAAAATCTAAATATAACTTCTCTTCCCAGAGCGTTTGAAGTGATAGCTTCATGAGAAACTGTAAAAGGGTATAATAATGAAAGAAACGGTGTTCCTAAAATAATATGTTGATGTATATTTTTAACTAATAAAAAATGAGTTTTATAACAAACATGATCTTTACAGATCTTAGCATCTGTTAATTTGTACTGAACTTGTAATTTATGGCCTCCTGCACCACTTAATCGTTGCAAAGTTTTTTCATAAAATTTTGTAGGTATTAAAGCTGTAGCTACCATGGTCATCTCTTGAATGGTATTTAATATATTTTGTTCACTATGTCCATCTATGTTCCATTCTATAATTGAATTACCGCTGTAAGAGCTGGCAACCATGTCTCTAGCTTCTTCAAATTGAAGATCCGGAAAACTAGGTCTAGGATAATATAGTTTCTCGTTCTTCCTTGATAACCCATGTGTTTTCTAATTCTATTTATTTTATAATTATCCTCATTCTTTTCTAATATATTTACTTGTGCTTTTGCTTTCCCATTAATATTTCTAATCCTTTAACGAGATATTTGGGATGTTTAGAAAACCAGTCTTGTAAGACTTGATTTTTAATAAGATCTGGATTAAACTTATTCCACCATTTAACTCTAATGCATCTGATAATCCAAAAAATATTACTATCTGGCACTGATAATTCTTTTCTAAATGTCCACAAAGTTATCCAAGAAATTCCAAATGAAGCATGGAAGATTAATATTTTTAAATGATCTGGAAGCTTAATTTCTTTGCTGAAATTCTCAAAGGCTTGAGCTGCAAAGTATGAGTAAATGCTAACATCCGGTCCCCATTCATGAAACCATTTAACGAACCAAAAAGGGAATTTAAGAGGGAAATCTTTTTTAAACCAAATGAACCAAGAATGGTCAAACGGTTGATAATACAACATATTGTTCCAGGCATCCATATAATCGAAATATGAATAGTGTTGAGGTGAGAACCGCCTAGAGAAACTTTTTGTAGTAGAAGGATGAGCCTTCCAGTCCGAAGGAGATAATATCTTTAGAATTTTAAATTTAGAGAAAATAATTTTGTTTTTGTCATTCTTATCATAAGTGTGAGTTATATCAATGGATTCAGTATCCACTAAAATAAACTCATAAAATAACCGAGTCTTGTCTGGATTTGAGGGTAAGTAATGGAACCCTGAAGGGAAAATTTTTGAAGTAATTTGTAGTAAGGAGCCTTCAGAATTATATTCTGGTTCAATTAGGAAAAGAATCTTTTTATAATCTTTTTCTATGAAGGGACAAGATAATGAATCTGGAGGTGTATAAAAAGGTAATTTTTCTGGGGTTAGTTATTAATTATATACCCTTAAATAAAGTACTTCAATGGATTAGATACCCCATTCCTAATAAAAAGGATTTAATAGGACGATTATCTAATTCAATTATATTTTCTAAATTCGATTTAAAGTCAGGATATTATCAAATTCAATTAGAAGAAAAGGATAAATATAAAACTGCTTTTGTAGTCCCCTTCGGTCATTATGAATGGAATGTAATGCCCCTAGGATTAAAGAATGCTCCTAGTGAATTCCAGCACATTATGAATGATATATTAAATAATTATCAAGAATTTTCTATTGTCTATTTAGATGATATATTAGTATTTTCCAAATCTCTAAATGAACATTTTGATCACTTAGAGAAATTCTTTGAAATCATTAAAAACAATGGATTAGTTTTATCAGCCAGAAAAATGAAATTATTTCAAGTTAATGTGAGATTTTTAGGATTTAACATATATCAAGGAACCATTACTCCCATTAGTAGAGCTATAGAATTTGGGGATAAATTCCCAGATGAATTAAAAGATAAAACTCAATTGCAAAGATTTTTAGGATGTGTAAATTATGTAGCTGACGTTATTCCCAACATTAGAATCATTTGCTTACCCTTATTTAAGAGGCTTAAGAAGAATCCTCCCCCGTGGGATGAAACCATGAGTCAAAGCATTAGACAAATTAAGCAATTGATTAGAAGGCTACCCTGCTTAGGAATCCCAGATCCCCAAGCTTTTCTTATAGTAGAAACTGATTCCTCTGATATAGGATTTGGAGGAATATTAAAACAAAGATTACCAGAGTCATCTATAGAACAAGTTGTTAGATATTATTCAGGAACCTGGAATCCGGCACAACTAAATTACAGTACTATCAAAAAAGAAGTTTTAGCTATTGTTTTATGTATTACTAAATTTCAAGATGATTTATTTTCAAAGAAATTTTTATTAAGATCTGATTGTAAGGCTGCAAAAGAAGTTTTACAAAAGGATGTTAAAAATTTAGTTTCCAAACATATTTTTGCCAGATGGCAAGCTTTATTATCATGCTTTGATTTTGACATAGAACATATTAAAGGAGAAAAGAATTCTCTACCAGATTTTCTTACCAGAGAATTTTTACAGGGAAAAAGCAACAATGAGCAAAAAAGATAATTATGGCCCTCCTCTCGAGGAGTCATCAAAAAGAGTTAGTACAGCAAAACATGTATTACAAAACCCAGCTTCGTCAACTCCCTTACAGAACAAATTTACTCCATTAACCCCTTTAGCCTTACCAGCTTTTTACCCATCCTCATCATCTTACTCACCTATATATATATATATATATATATATATATATATATATATATATATATATATACATGTAGAAATAAAACTACATTTATTACTTCAATATAATAATTTAATAAATAAATTTCGTAGGTGTTATATACGACATTATATGATTCATAATCAACAGCAAAACTTTTTTGTCTTTATTATTATTTTTGGCGAATAATATGTTTGCATTATATGTATGCAAATTAAGCATGGTTCCAAGGAAGAGAACATGTTCAAATGCATGTTCTTGAGTAAACGGTACACAGTAACACGATAGACACATTCATTGTTCACTTCAAATTTTGCTATCCACATCATTGAGCAAGAAATTAAACAACTTTATTAAATAAGTAAATATTCTTTGTACCTTTTATATTTAAAATAAATTAAATATTCTAATAAAATTAAAATAACCAATAATCTTGATGAATTAATTTTTACCCTTTTCTATAGTTTCTTGTCACATGTGCTGTAGTAGCCTGTGCATTTTGCCAAACCTGACCTAACATAATTGGCTCATAGATGTGTAACATTGATAAACAAGGACCACAAATTTTAACAATATATGATCATCAATCACAAATCAACATTGGGGTTAAAGTTTCATTCTTCTCCAATTTTCATGGGGAAATGGATACTTTTTCAAAGTGCTTACTCATCCTTCTTGTTTTCTATATAATTATTATTATTATTTTTTTAAATAAAAGGCTTTTCAAATAGAGACTAGTAATAATGTTGCCAATTGTTTAGGAGGCAGGCCAATGGCTGTAAATATATAGCGCAAGATACCTTGAAGAGCTGCTTTCGTCTTTTTTTTTTCTTCCTCGGAAGAGTACGCCAATATGATTTTAATGACGTGCGGAGCTTTGCATCTGACATTCTTTGGTTAGTGGGGAAAAATCAGGTCGGGATTCAAAAGTATTTGGTGATCAGAATTTTACCGCTTAGATGAATAAGTAGAGTGTTTTAGATTCAAACCATGACCTTTACACATTGCAATGCTCTTATCGATTGAGTTATGCTTACGAAGACGATTTTCTCTTTCTATAATGCCAAATATTGTTTTATATTTCTAGAAAAACATATTTTTTATGTAGGCCAATTTTTTTTTTCTTTTTTTAACAAAAAATGAAATGGCTATTTTGATTAGTTATAGAAGGAAATTATTTTTTATAGAAGTGCGAGAAAAATGTAATTCATGGTATTTACTCTCTTCAAACTTAATTATAAGCAAATATTTATTTTCCAGATTGATTAAATAACTGAAAATAGAGCATTTGCTAATAATTAAGGGCGAAAGATGATTTTTCAACCTTATTAATGAAAAACTATTTTGTTCTAGACTGAACCAAAAAGCTGACATCCCATTTAAGTCCTAAGGCAAATATTGCTCCCCATTGTCCAAAGCCAAGGCACACCGGCCCTCATGATACACTGCCCATAATGGATAAATCATATCCATGTCAAGGCACACCGTATTCTTATGCTGCACTACTCATAGCGGATAAATGACCCCTATCAATGTCATGAGATATTTATTCCTCATTCCACTCACATAGTGGAACCCATAAAACGGTTATTCACAGCATTTTCTATATATACAGTTATGCGCTCATCCTCATGGTACATACATATTTCACTCATTTCATACACATTCATCTTGAGCTGTAATTTACTTGAGCGTTGAAGTGCTAATATTTTTGCAGGTATGTTTTCCCTCCGTATCTGAGTTCATCACCATCGTCATCGGCTACACGAAATCCACCAAAGAAACCATCTAGTTCTGTCAGTTCAAAACATATTTTAACCTGCATAGTTTTCAACTTAAATGGTTTTTCAACCATGATTTATACTGTTTTTTATAAATAAATAAAAAATCTCTAAAGAATAATCTATAAATTATTTATATCAATAATTGAGTTTCAAAAATCTTATGTTATAGCTACTTAGAAAAGTTACATTATGTACATTACTAAAAATGAAATTACAATCTTCAATTTGGTGTAATTTGAATGTGTTGGGACTTTTAGGAGAACATAAAATATTAGGGTTAATTATTATATTGGACTAAAAACAAGCGTACAAATAATTTTGACACCAAATTTATATCCAAATTCTCAATACGTGGTCTTCTCATTTTATTATGCTCAACAATTTATTTTTTTTTATCAATATATTTCTAACTAAAATTTGACACATCAACATTCTCTACTCCAAGTAAGAGACTCTCAACGTATTGGATCCAACATCACAAACCCCCACTCTCTCTCTCTTCCCATATTCAAGTTGAATAAAACTACGATATTGAGGCATGAAGAGGTTTAAGCATTAAATATATTATTGGCTCCTCTTATATGGTGCTCAACATTCACTTTTGCTTCCACTATATGAAATCTTATTCACATTTAACAGGGAACAAATCCTCTCCCGTTAAAAGTGTTGTACAATGAAGTCTGGACCATTGGATTTGTTTTGTTTGCAGACAGCCAAGTATTAAAAAAAATGGACGGTGCTGATAGTGAATATCTAACATTAGATTTCCTCCGATGTAATCCTCACGAGAGAGGATTCTCACCCCACTTAACACACAAACAAGATATCCATTGCACACAATTGTACCTCTTAACCTGAGTAGGACGGTAGTGGATGCCAAAATTCTCTGTCCCATTGCAACAATCTTAGAACCGGATTCAAACTCAAAATCATCTTGTATGTGAAAGAATGTTATAAATTAATAACCTTAGATCAATAGATACAAGTTATAGCATATTGTAATATTAGAGAATATACGGGAACGGTGTACCTGGAATAGCAGCGGATCAATCCTTCATTAATTGAATCTGAGAGAGTAAGAGAGTTGAGACGGTGCTTCCACCTCTCACTGATGAGTCCTTATGCGTGTTATGTTTTCAGTGTTACTAGCTTAATGGGATGGCTAGCATATATACTCATCAGTGGAGGCAGGGACCTCTCAATAGGCTGACTAGAAAGAACGGCCCAACCCATCACGGCCCGTTCAACATTAAGCCTTATATTAAACATGACAAGTAATTGTATTTGATATTATACACTTTTAATTATATTTTAAATAAATAATTAAAGTAAATCCAAATATCCAACAATCTCCCACTTGGATTACTTTAATTAGTCTTTAAAATATAACATAAGAATAGTGGTAGAAATTTATCAAATATAATAAAACATGTCATCTAAAGTATAAGAAACATAAGATTTAAACAGTGCAGAAATTGAATCCGATAGGGCAAACAAAATCATACATGCTAAACCTTAAATTTCACATAGAATAATATGGATTAACATTATAAAATTAAGAATTTGTAATCCAATAAAGGTCCATGCATCTAAAATGCTACAACAAACTCCCACTAACCCAAAATATAGAAGACTTAATCAAATATATATAAGTCTGTCGTTAGTGGTTCTGCCAATGAGTTTTTGATTTTATAAAAGTCATAGAATATCCACATAGGTCAAGTAATTACTAACTTATAGGGATAGCCTATTAAGAGAATAATTACTTTTAGTCGAAATCATTAAATGTTCTACAACGTTTGACATTCAATTAATCCAAATTTTAGCAAAAAAATTGTGACTATGAAAATCCATAAAGAAATAGGAGACCGGAGAATCTCCAATTGGATTAACACAACCACTTAGTTTAAAGAAAATAAGACATGGATTAATGTGGCCACAAGAATGTCAATAATGAACAAATTATGATTATGCAATTCATAAGTACTTTAAGAACACAATATCATACTCGATAGGAGTATTGATACTATACGTAGTACTTACTATTTATGACCTTATAGAATGTGTAGTGTTGGTAAAAGAGAAGCACAATATATTTGCATGCTAAGAGATAATTGTGCATTTTCCAACAAATTGACTTAAGCATCAAATTATGATGCTTACCGAGATTAAAGAGTTGATATATATCTTAGAATAGTAGAATGAGACTGAAATTTAAAGTCTCTTAAGCTATGCCATATTTTATCTAGCGCACAAAATATATGGCAAGAGTGAGATTATAACTTTAAGTTTTGTGTTTATATTATTGTGTACATATTTTCATTGATCTCACATATATGAAAAAGAGTGAAATTTCTTATTTGAGCTCATAGTATATAATATTATGTACACACTCCCACTGATCCCACATATATAAACAAGAATGAGTGGAATTTTCTTTAGTGTTTTCATTAGTGATCACTAATATACAAATATTATGATGTGTAATATTTAACAGTGGGATACTTATTTGCTAGTGCAAAATTTTCTATATATATGTGGTTATATAATTTTATTTTATTTCAATACTAGAGTGTCACAAACTCAACCACATTTTTGCACATGAATATAGCAGAATTACTAACACAAGTGGTAACTCAATAATAATATAAAATCCAATATATACAAAACTTTTCAATGGCAGATTTTTATAAGTGTTGGATTTCATGGTTAACCACATATTCTGCATTTAGAATTAAGGAGATTGCTAATTTTTACTTAACAATTTATAATATAAATCTCCTTATAACAAATAAAATTCTCAAAAGAATTTTTATATATAAAGTAGCTATCATATAAAGAGTATGATGAACATATATAAAAGGTTTATCATCATACGAGTGAGATTAAGTCTCTAGTATTATAAAATAGGATATGAGACTGTATATATAAAAAGTTTTAATAAATCACTCATAAAACTCAAATGCTACAATTATAAACACACACATTTGAGAAATAGTTTGGTTACACGCAGCGGAAATACACGAGACTTACATTTTATTATTATTGAGGGTATATGAGAAAATAGTCATTAACTTCCATAAGTGTTGAAAAATAAGAATAGTTTGAAATATGTCAAATATAGTGAAAATAGAAAAAATTGAATATCTCAAATGTACACTTTAAAACCATTTAAAATAATGACATAAAATAAATAGAATTTTTGTTGGTAGAGTTGTTAAGCATTTGAGATTTTGACATATTGCTTTTACAAAATGAGTTTACAAAAATATAGGATGATATGGAAGTATATAATAATTTATGAGAAAAGACTATAATTAATATCCTCAATATAAGTCTCTACAGTAGTTTTATGTCTAGAATTATGAAACAAATAAATATATTTGTTTCTTAGCTATAGTTAATTTGCATGTAGAAATTTTCTCACTTGACAAAGAATGGTTTTTTTTAAAATGGTTAGATATTTTTCTTACACCAAGAAAAGAATGATCATGTTAAGCAATGTCATACCGATAGGTATGTCCATTACGTCACACAATACATAGTGAGGATTCTCCCACTTGATAGAGAATGATAGTTGAATTAAAAGCAATGTTTATAAAACCGGACCGGACCGGCCGGTCCAACCGGTTCGACCGAGAACCGGACCTAGCACCGGTCCGGCTAGCCTTCCAGAACCGGCAGTCTGCAAAACCGCTCAAAAAACCATAAAAACCGGTGCGAACCGGTAAAAACCGGATGAACCAGTGAACCGGTGCCGGTTTTGTCTAACCGGCCGGTCCAATTTATTTAATAAAAAAACAGAATTTTTTTTTTTTTTTCAATTTCCAGTACAGACAATAGTTAAAAAATTGCGATTTTTATTTTTTTTTTTAAAAAAAGCTTGCACTTTTAATCCCCAAATCCTCCTTCTCTATCATGATGATATAGATCCATCAGTTTAAGACCAGCACAGTTCTTTATCTTTACACCATTTAAGAAGAGGTAGAGTTTGAGAAGTTTTTCGGGTTGGATAATACATATGGTTCTGCATAATCTCTTTGCAATTGTTTCTTGTTTCTATTTCTGTGTAACATTGTTGCTGAAACAACAATTATTAATTTAAGTATCAACCTTTAAGGCAAAAAAAAAAAAGAGTTTGAGAAGAAGAAGAAGAAGAAAAGGTAGGTATAGAATTTGAGATGCAGAAAGTGGAAAAACATAGAGTAAAAATAGGGAGAGGAAAGTGATGTTGCGGCTGTGAACTGTCTTTGGCTAATTAGGTTTAGTTAAAAGTACTCCTATATATATTGCCTAATTTGCCTTGTGTTTTGTTGAACAAATGTATTGGGCTTTTCTTTCTTTGAGGCAATAAATATATTGGGCCATACTATCCAATTCTGTTTTTAAAAAACTACTACTATGATGAATTTTATTTATAAAAATTATTATTTATGAAGTTTAATATTATATTTATTTATTATTCCGGTTCGATCGGTTTAATAGCGGTCCAACCGATCCGACCAATTGAACCGTGAACCGGAGGTCACACCGGTTCGACCTCCGGTCCGGTTTTTAAAACATTGATTAAAAGTTTGAAAATATTTTTAATAAATATTCAACTATTTCTCTATCACATGAAGATCGTGTTGAGTGACGTCACACCGATAGGGTTATGTCCGCCACTTGACAAAATCTAGGGATAGATGGCAATCCAATTTTTATTTTTATTTTTAAATAAAGTTTAAATAATTCATTGATTAAAATTAGGATAATATTGAATTGCAAAATTAAGATATTAGCTACATGCGCTATAATATATTTAGTGAAATTTCTTACTTATTGTAATATCATTCAAGGGTATTAAGGATAGTAAGTAAGAACTATAGCATTTCAATGTACGGTTTTTATGTCACAACATTTTAATAGTGACAGAGTATTTGAAATATAAATATATAAAATTAAAGTAAATTGAGTAATAACGAATATTATATTAACAACAACACACCGATAGGGTATGATTGTTGTCAGTATACTTTGCATAATTGTATCCACGATAGGTGAGATTACAATTATACAAATCATTAATGTTTATGCTTAAAAGAATATGATAAAATAATATCATGCATAAACAATCTATTTAATTTTATTCATATTAAAATAATAGAAAAAATGCTTAAAAGTATTTTAAATTAGCACATCATAAATATGACTTTAGAATTTATATACGAAAGAATATGATAGCAAGAGTTATTATTTAAAATAAAAGTGTGTAAAATAGCTTTGTATTTTATCCAGAATAGAACTCTTAGACTAAGGTTTTAAATACTCCCACTATAACTTAAATATAAATTGAAAATAGAGTATTATAGTAAGAAAACAATATATATACAATCATTATAGAGTTCTATTTAGAATTTCCTGAAAAAGGATTCCACTTTTATATTTATATAATTGCACAATAAGAGAAGAAGAAATAAATTTCTTCATATATGCAATAACCAGTAATGGGTCACAAGAGGTTAAAGAATTTGATAAAACCGTGACTAACCTCATAAAGTGTGACATTCATCCTTGTCTTTAGTGTCATTGGCTTTTGATGATTTGGCGAGAATACAATTTGATAACATCATCTCAGAATATCCATACATAAAGAATAAGCCATTAAAACATATATGAGACTCTAATTATAAATCAATGTGATTTATATAAATATTTTGTTACAAGGATGATAATAGTTTTAAAATAGCCTCAATTTCAATAAACTTGTTTTGATGATATTTAAGTGATAAACAACAATGAGGCGTATAAATTTTAATTCATACTTAGAATTTTAGCATAAAAAATGCAAGATTGCATCATTGAATAAAATAAAATATATAGTTTAATACTAACTTGATCCAAATATTTAATTGCGACAAGACACTTATTTAACATAATTAGAAAGTTTATAATATTTGTCAGAAAGTTAAGAACAAGTGTATAAATTTATATTTGTCGCAAAAGAATTGTTCAACTATAAATATTTGGATCGTTATGCTAAAATAATATGAATTGAAGAATTTAACTAATAGAGTAAATACACAATTGTCTATAATAGAATTCTCAAAATAATTTTATTTTAAATACTCCCAAAATAGTTTTCAATTTTAAATGGAGTTAATTGATGAAAAATAAAAGATTAGAGAGTTCTAAAACCTAAAATATTATGGACAATAGTTACATTATATAATATAAGTCACGAGGTTTTAAAAGTAATCAAATTACAAAATTGCACTGACCTCTGAGAATGTGACTTTTATCCTTGTAAGTAGAGTCATGACTTTAGCCAGATTCCATGAAGTCTTTTGCGACGTCATCTCAAGCGGTTCATAAAAATAGTCAAAGAGAAAACCGTTATATCAAGTCATAAAACTCTATTTTAATAAATCAATGTAAGGATGTTATAAATTAATTTGCCTTAAGAATTTACAAGTGGAAAATAATAAAGCAACATATAATTTAATAATAATGATAATTTTAAATTCAATGATCTCCAAAATTTGAGCCTAAATAATTTACGATCATAACACTTCCATAGAAAATAAAATACATTAGTGTTACTACTATTTATAAAATTTTAGAAGACGGCTCAAATTAATCTTTGAGAATGTGTTATTCAATAGTATGCAATTCTCACATTTAAATAACACCAATATTATTATCATTATTTATTTATTTTGGAGATCATAAATCAAAATTATCATTTTGTTTCAAAATAACAGAGTATCAATTTGGATGATATGGAATAAATTAAAATAATTTAATGACACATTAATTTGATGCAGAATGAATAATTTCTTTAAGTGCCATAAAAGAGTAAAGAAATTATCATATTAGTTTTGGACCAAAATATTTTGAGAATACATATGAAAATTACAATTTATTCTCAAAATAGTCAATATAAAATATTTTAAATGTCCAAAATTCATACCAAAATATTAAAGTATTTATTAAATAATTATTTTGGCAGAAAAATAAAATAATTGGAATTTTTTAACTCTGACACGCGCCGCACGCGCTACAGCCCGCGAGTGGGCGTCCATTGGGGCTGGCTGAACAACTTCTTCTTTACCCGAAAAACAGAAAAACGGGTCACAAAAAACCCGCGGTTTAACCCGGTTCGTTCTTACTCAATACGCAGAACCATACAATGATCTATATCGCATTTTGATCGTCATTCAATTTTAGAAGGGTATCCGGCATTAATTTTAAGAATCCTTAATCGAATCGTGGGTTGAAAAATTAGGGTTCTTGCGAAATAGGCAACGATAAACAACGATTGAATATGGGTTCTGTTTGTTATGATACGATTTGGAGAAAACTCATATCAGTTTAGAATTTAATTGAGTTTGAAATCAGGATCGAAACGCAGTAATTGTATCAACGTGTTCTTTGCAATCATGTTTTAATGTCCTTGCTTTTATACAATTAAATATATTAATTAATTAAAATAAAAGGAAACATGCTATGATCGCAGATTTGCAGAACATGAGATATAACAGGTACAGTAATAGCATTACAACATGATCATAATAAAAAATCATTCACAAATTGTGTCGCACATTCATATCAAGAATTGAAACAGTGAGATAATGATTTTATTTGAACAATAACTATAATATGTATCTATAGTGGCTCTGATACCAATTGAAAGAATGTTATAAATTAATAACCTTAGATCAATAGATACAAGTTATAGCATATTGTAATATTAGAGAATATACGGGAACGGTATACCTGGAATAGCAGCGGATCAATCCTTCATTAATTGAATCTGAGAGAGTAAGAGAGTTGAGACGGTGCTTCTACCTCTCACTGATGAGTCATTATGCGTGTTATGTTTTCAGTGTTACTAGCTTAATGGGATGGCTAGAATATATACTCATCAGCAGGGACCTCTCAATAGGCTGACTAGAAAGAACGGCCCAACCCATCACGACCCGTTCAACATTAAGCCTTATATTAAACATGACAAGTAATTGTATTTGATATTATACACTTTTAATTATATTTTAAATAAATAATTAAAGTAAATCCAAATATCCAACAATATGATGCAACGGCATTTGGGTTTCAACTTGAAAGGACTTACCACTAGACACTAGTATTAGCTGTCTTTCGTGGCCTAATTGATAAAATTAGTTTATGTGTCTTTGTACAAGCGATCTTATCCGTTTGATGCAATTTGGTTTTTTCTATGTGTGTAGGTATGGTATTGGTGGCTAAATCCAACATGTGAGGAAAAGAGACAAACCAACTATGTACACGATTAGAGAAAATATATGGGAATTTTCCACCTATAACAAGTGTACAAGAGACATGTTCTGTTGTGTTACTAGAACGTAGCCCGTGAACCTGAATGTCACTTAAAACTCTCACGTCACTATAAGATACAACAGATTATGGCCCGGGCGGCATTTCCTTTATTTTTGGACTCTAACCGTCCTAGTCTTTGCCTCTCAATTGCCAACCCCACATGAACTACAAATCTTAGAATTGGAAGTTGGACGTAACTAAACTCTACACAAAATCCGCTTGTATGGTGAGCATTGCTCTCACTTTATAAAAGCTAGTTTGCAACCGATGTGAGACTTCTTAAACATACTCCCTCGCACCTAGCACTATTCGGCTTGGGGCGCATATATAAATAGTGGATGACCCAATCAGAAACCGATTGTTGCTCGGATGATTTTTTGTTGATTTTATGATTTTATTCTTCGTCTTAAGCATATTTGTTGAACTTGCATATTTTTATTGTGTAGCCATGGATAAATCAAATGAATGTAGTTCCTTTTGAGTTGATAGCATTATGCTAAAACAACATGTGAAGGACAGATGTGCCGGTGCAACATGTTTGACAAGATGTCTCATCCTAAGCAGGACATCTTGCACCAGAACTAGCAACATGCATGTTAGGACAGATGTGCCACTAACACATGTTAGACAAAATGTCCCAACTTGAGTAGGACATCTTGTACAAGCAGAAGACATTATCTTATATGCGCGTATCTCTCCAGAGTTTGTTATAAGGCGTGGAGGATTGATTAGCTGCCAAGAAAATGTTTGATAACAAAATTTGTTATCAAACCTAGATGTTATATATGATTGGAAGTTATAACTATCTTAGAAAAAAATTTACTTGAAACTTTAAATCTATTAAAGTTTGTTTTAAAACAAAGTTTGTTTTAAAATCACGATGCAACTCAAACTCAAACAAATCTCAGGAGTTGCATCATTATATAAAGCGACTCAAGCCAACATTTTCAAGTATGAGCAATATTTGAAGAAGAATCTCTACATAGACTAGTTGCGAGTCAAAGCACTTGTGCAGTTAAATTGCTCGCACTCTATTCCTTCTCTTCTGCTGTTAAATTGCTCGCACTCTATTCCCTTTCAAGCCGTTAAATTGTTAGCTTAAGTATATTAAAGAGAGAAAAACACCTAAAAGTTCAATTTTTTGGTTTTTCTGGGTTTGAATTTTTGTTCTTTTATGGTTTGTTGAAGATTGAGAAAGAACAGTGATGATGGGGTGAGGAATGTTAGGTTTGAAGAAGATGAAGATGAAAGAAGGTTTGATGATGAAGATTTATGGGTTGGAAAAAAAAAAACTGAAAAGAATTTCTTTTAAGTTTGGAGGTCGTGTTCTTAAATTATAACATTTCTTTTAAGTTTTTTTAATTAAATAAAAATATTTCTTTTCAGTTTTTTTTAAAAAAATTAGGTAATTTCCACTTGTACAATTGACATGGCATTTAAAAATAAATTAAAAATAAATTATTTCCACGTGTCATGCCACGCCATGATTTTGTCCATGTCATATGTCTACATGTGCAGCCAGGGGGCAAAGGCAAGGAATCTTCATATTGCAGGGGTGAAATCTCAAAAAAAAAATAATTGTTGGGGATAACAAATAACTGGCTTTAGAGCTGTCAAAGGGGTCGGCCCGGTCCAGCCCGACCCGGCCCGAGGGGGCCCGTTCATATAAAGGGCCTGGCCCGGCCTGGCCCGTTAACTTCGTGGCCCAGCCCGCCTAGCCCGGCCCAATAAGTAAAAGCCTATATGGCCCGATGGACCGGCCCACTAATTTTCAGTTTTTTTTTTTTGAAAAAAAAAACAGATTCTAGTACTAAATTTATTTTATATCTAAATATCCCTATATTTTCTCACATAATCTCCCAAACAATAATATCATCCTCTTTATCCTCATCAAACAAACAAACAAATCTCTAACAAATAATCTCATCATAATCCAAAAAGTTTTTTGTCATATTATTATTATTAGTATTATTATTATTAGCGGCCAGTGTCAGTTTGTGTGATCCACATTTTCTATTTTGCCTTATGTTTTGGTGAGTTTGTTAATAAAAGATTTTTACAGCTAAAAAAAAAGACGCGTCTTATGTTATGGTGAGTTTGTTAATAAAAGTTTTTTGCTGCCCAAAAAAAAATTAAGGGTATTGTTGTTATTATGAAAAGTTCACACCAAATTTTTTTGTATCCTCTTTATACATAGGTATTGATTTCCACCTCGTATCTCAGTATTTTATATCTACTTCTAATATAATCAAATTAATTACTACCAAAGTTACTAATTTATTCTTAGTAGTTTTAACTATATTCCAAGTTTTATATCCTTCATTGTAATTTCACAACAAAAAAATATAGAAAGAATATAAGATAAATACAATAAAAACATGATATGCTTAGAAATATGAATAAAACAGATTATAGATAGGAACAAAACACAAATAATAACAATAAAACGATAATTTGTTTTAAAAAAAATAATAAAACGACAAAACTAATAAAAAAGATTATATATAATTTATGCGTAAAAATAGGATCAAAATATAACAATAAAAAAATTATAGAATTTTTTAAAATATTTTTTAAATTTTTTAAGGGGCCGGCCCAGAAGCCCGTGGGCCGGCCCATGACGGCCCATGAAAAAGCCTGGCCCGATAAGGTCTGGCCCGATAAGGCCCGGCCCGCTAAAGTCTGGCCCGATAAGGTCTGGCCCGATAGGCCTAATAGGCCGGCCCAATAGCCCGACCCATTTTGACAGCTCTAACTGGCTTATTTTGCATGGGGTATAAAGCTATTTACCCAACTTTTATTTATGTTTATTAGAACTACTTACTTGGTTTTCTATTTTTGGGACTTAATGCTTGGAATATGAAGAAATGAATGCATTTAATGCATTTTATGGTGCCTTATTGATCAAGACTTTTTTAAAATGATAAATGGAAGACTTTCCTTAATGAATAGAAGATGGAAAATCAATAGAAATCATGTTTGGTCGTAGCAAAAGGTCCAAAAAACTATTACTAAAAGTTGAGCAATTGAATAGTCCAGAATTTACCAAAATCTAATACCTACCGGGGCTCCGTGGTGCCCTGCCATGGTCGTGGCATGCAAGTCTATAAGCAGGAAGTTCGCAAGAAAGTCCTTCCACGACCCATGTTGTCCCTGCCATGGTCGTGCGAGACCCAGAACTAGAAATCGACAATTTTTGTCTTTTCATTTCACTTCTAATTGTCAGTTATATACAATAAAGCCTTAGTAACCACTAAGATGCACAAAATTAAGGTCATTTAGGCCGTAAATAAAACCTCTTTGTCATGCAAAAAAAATCATCTCACACTCTTGTAAACATTATTGTTCTTAAAAATTAAAACAAACTCAAAAATAAAAGAGTTAATCTCTTCAAAATCGGGTAAAATAAAAAATAATTAACACGATTTTACACAATTTCACCATGATTTAACTTGTTCAAAATTGACCTTTTCACGAGTTTACTAATGATTTAACGCGATTTTTCATGCCTAGGCACGTAAAATCAGATGATTTTACATGTTAACATGCAATTTTGACAACATTGATTGGTGTTGATTAGGAAGTCTTGCAATGATGATATATTCTCCAACAAGGTGCAGTGTATTGAGCAATTGGTGTATTCGACAAAATTCTCCTTGACAATGATGGTTTTTGAGTAAGATCATTGGATCTTAATTTATCTATTATGAGTGGGTAGCAGAACCCTCCTTTTTTTTTTTGACAATCAAAAACTCATATATTTCATTATTCAATAAAGAGTAATACTTTGACAATCAAAAACTCATATCATTTCATTATTCAATAAAGAGTAATACAAGGAGGTAGCAGAACCCTCCTTATAATTGCGCTTATAACATATTTAGAATGTTTCGGGTGGAAATTGGCTAAGTAGCGCGCATGACTTATTCTTTGAATGTGTCATATTTTGGTATTAATCTTTTAAGAGGCCTTGATAATTTATAGTTTCATCGCGAAGTAAAAGTTTGATAAAAAATTATTTTCACTAATTAAGAATCAAACTTGGATTTCATCATTCTTTCTATAACTATTCCATTTATGTACTGCTGCAAATGTGTTTAAAAAACGTTACTCCCTCTGTTCCTTTTTATTTGTTGTTTTAGAAGAAAAAAATTTTGTTTCAAATTATTTGTCGTTTTGATAATTTAAGGTTATATTTTTCTATTATACCCTCCTTCCTAATTTTTTTTATTGACTAAATTTTATGTAATTTTTTTATTGTATTTTTTTTACATAATATAGGAAAGAGAAAGTGTGTGCAAAAAAATAGAAATTTATTGATGGATTAAAATTAGGATATAATAAGAAGATAAGAGGCAAAACACACTTTCTTAATTTGGTATTATTATTATTATTATTATTATTTTGGTGAGTATTTGGTATTATTATTTTAAAATGAACAAAAGGAGTATTATTTAATGTAAAATCATGATAAAATTGTTTCTCAACAAGCATAGAAAATATCACAAATCTCCACGATTGCTTGATTGTCCAACTATTATATCACTTTCAACCTACGACATGTCCAACTATGTGAATGTAACATATATGAAGTAATATCATCAACAATATAGTGAGTATGTCACAACAGATTAACTCGTCATCAGCATAACTCGTGATTATCAACAAATTCATGTAGTTCATGTGCCTATATTACGTAAGATATATTATCAGTACTCTTTCTTTTTATAGTTTTTTTAATTGTCTAGTAACATGTACACTTGTGCATATTAATGATATTTCATTGGTCTCGTAGAAACAAGTTTTACTATTGAGAAAATGTACATAGAAATTGCACTTTTGGTCCCTAACTTTCACAAATTGCAATTTTATCACTTAAACTTTTAAAATAACACATTCGGCGTCTAACTTTCACAAACTTGTGATTCTGGTCCCCTAACCAAGTCAGCGCACACGTGTTAAGTGACTCACATAAAACCTCAACATGACGTGGACAATGACTCATATCACGTCAACATATGTGGCATTCCATGCTAACGTGGCATGTGCGTCATTGTCCACGTGGCAAAACAAGCTGATGTGATTGTGAGTCACTTGCCACGTGTGTATTGACTTGATCAAAATTAGTGGGGAGTCATTCTTTTGCAAAAAGGGCTAAAGTTAGGAGGTAAAAATAGCAAGTATGTGAAAGTTAAAGAGTCAAAAATACCATTTTAAAAATTATGTGGCCAAATTATAAGTTTGTAAAATTAGAGTGCCAAAAATACAATATAACCTATTTATTTCATAAAATAGAGAAATAGTCTTTATTGATATCGATATATTTCTAATTGTAAAAAATTTATACATTCCTTAGCAAGGAATCCTACCCTTACAATGTCACCTCAAACACTAATGTTTTCGAATAACATACTGTAGTTAATATAGACACAATCATTGACGTACTCGGATTAACCATCCTTTATGCCAGATACTAGCACAAAGAGGAAGTGGCAAGCCAATTTTTAATTTAACCATGTTCCCAAAATATAAAAAGTGGTTCCATCTTTCCAATCCCGTCGACAAGCCTAACCAAATAAACACATCTTCCCACAATTAAATACCAAAAAACAATAAGGCCCATTTTTCATGTTAATAGTCATGAAAATTATATATAGGGGGCAAATTTGTAAATAACTAGTGAAAAAGCATAATTTGTTGTGGGGAATATTTAGGTAGTCATCAAGCAAACAAACAAGAGATCACATAGTAATAATTTTTGTAAGCTTATTAGCCACTTCACATTTATATTATATTATAAGGGTCTTGTTAACATGTGCCCTTAAGGCACATGTTAAGATATACCAAAATAGAAATTCAACATTTAATGATACAATAAATTTAATGCTTCAAAAGTCAAAATGCACAAATTAACATTTAATAATTTCTATTTTTGCTTCTTTAACATGTGCCTTAAGGGCACAAGTTAACATTCTCCATATTTTATAATATAAACAAAAAGAAGTTAAAAACCTCCAAAGCCACCACCACACATATGGAACCAAATGTAGAGAAAACCACAATCAAGTAAACATAAGCTATAAGAAGGAGAAGAAGCTAGCATATGTCTCTTCAACACAAGTATCAACAACTTCGAGATGTCACAAGATCTAGTGCTGTAAAATAAATATATTGGTTTATATATTTCTTGTGTACTGTTTTTTTTTTTTGTGTTTATTATTAATGAAGTTAAAATGGATAATAATTGGCAGATGAACAAAGCCTCAAATGGATGATGAGCAAAAAGTGGATGATGAGCAAATGGATTGGAAGCAAAAAGTGGAAGGATTGAACTATGAGTTAGGAATTGTTGAATCATCAACTTCTCAAATGGATGATGAGCAACCTAAGGTATTCTTTTGTAGTATTATTACCCACCTTTTTTTTTTTTCTATAAACAAAAATGTGTTCAACAAGTATAAGGGATACTCAACTATATCAAAGATACATACTACTCCACGCAATCCACAATTTTTATTTGCGGGATGTGAAAAGCCTTCAACAAAAATGTTTTTGAGCTAGTGCGCACTGCGCACTACAAATGAACAATTTTCAAGAAATTATTTTAATTTCATAAGTAAACGCAATAAACTATATCCTCCTTAAATATTGTTAAATAATTCTTCATCCTTCAAATTACCAAGACTAGCGTCAACCACGGAATAAACTTATCCCTCTCATAGCTTTTGCTGTTAAAAAAAAAAAAAAACTTATCCCTCTCGTATACTTCTTGCCATCTAATAACACCGTCACCATGTTTTAACAAATGAGATAAACTTTGGAAACACAACTAATTTAAAATGTTACGCCAAACATGGTAAGAAATGGAGCAAGTAAAAAATAAATATGAGCTATTTTTAAGTGAACGGAAGCAAAAGACACGAGAACATAGGGTTTTGAGCTGCGTTTGAGGTGAGTCTCCTTTAAGCAATCTCTATGTACAAACAATCACTTTCGATGGAACAATCACAGAAGACGTTATCACCTATCTATTTTATCTATTAAAAATTTAAGGCGAGGGATAACGTCCTAATTTAAAGCTGGGAAAACCTTATCACATATACTCCTTCCGATTATTATTATTATAAGCAAGCAACCACTTTTTAGGTTCATTAGAAATGTATCTGATCAATAATATAAATCAGATACATCAGTTTTCCAATGAATCTAAAAACTATTTGACAGGAGGGAGTATGTTTGATATACCCTACGATGTACGTAGACTTTCTTAATTAGAGTTCACTCTTCTGTAAAAAAGAAAAGAAAAAATATGGTTCATTATTGCCACATCTTTGTGTGTCTAGAAAAATGAATTCACTTATAATTTTTTTATTTTGATATAGGTGAGTGTGAAAACCCTAGAAAAGGGTTTCCTAATCAATGTGCTTTTAGAAAAGAATAGACCTGGTATGCTTGTGTCAATACTGGAAGCTTTTGAAAATTTGGGACTTGATGTGCTTGATGCTAGGGTTTCTTGTGAAGACACTTTCCAGCTACAAGCTGTGGGATCAGGAGATGTAAGACAATAAATATATTAATATTTTTCTACCATTTCTCTTTTACACTTTTTTATCTTTTAAATAATTGAATTAACATGATTTTTGAAACCTATATATAAAGACGCGTTCCCACTTTGTACACACGTGTGGGCATTGTTCAATATTGGTGACAAAATCTTACTATTTTGGGTTAATATTGGAATTCCGATATGTATGGGTCGCTAGTCTTTTTGTGATCAGTTCTCCTTGAGTTTAAAGTCTTTTAACTAACCAAGATATTGAACTCAAGCGATTAATGAGCTCCGGTTGAGACGAGTTGTTTGAAAGAACTCGAATTCTATTCCTGGCAAAAATAATTTTAGTCAGATTTTCCTAACTTTATAGCCGGACTCTAAATTACTGAACCTAATTCGGTAATTCTCTTAAATATCATAGGGCTAATATCAAAATGACAAAAACTAGCGACACACAATCCAACACTTTCTTTTCAAACAAGCTATCTTGTATAGGAGACTTATACCAAAAATAGTACATGAGTTCTCATACTAGTTCTTGTAACCTGCATGTTTTTTATATGTGATGAGTTGCAGCATAATTTATACTCTCGTGAATAAAATATATTTGTTTATCATAAAACTAAAAAAATAAAAAAGTGTTGAAAAGAATTGAATCTGCAAAATAGGATCCGTATATTTACTGTTGGGAACTATAGACGTAGTTTCACACTTTAATCAATCATGGCCGATGATTTGAAATCAGGCGGTTCAATTTAAAATATAATTTTATAAAACAAAACGATCTCAGCCGCCGATCAGAGATCGCATGGCTCAGATCAATTACTGTTGGCACCCTGCAAAATAGTACGCTCTCCAGGGGCATACTAGACGGAAAAAAAAAATGATTGAAGTAAGATGTAATGTCTAGAGAATTTGAATGGACAGTAAAAAAAATTGTTTGAAACCATGTTACGTAATGTCTAGAGAATCTGAGAGATCTTTGTTTTCTTGGTCTCTACTTTTAGTCTTTTGTAAGGAGACAAAATTGTTCAAATGCCTACTTTAATTTCATACAGAATATTTTCAATCTAAGTAGCTTGTTTAATAATCTTGCCAACAAAAGAAAGAACTTGGATTAATTATTATATATCTTGTTGTCTAAAGAAGTTAAATATTGGTAAATAAAATATATGATGGTGCCAAATATATTTCCTAGCTCTCTCTCATGTGATTATGATTATGTTATGTTATGCAGAGTCACAAGGACGACAGTATCAACGAGCAAGTGGTGAAGCAAGCAGTGTTGCAAGCTATCAAGAACACGGACGACGAATAATCAAATGGATTGATTCATACGTATTATAATAAATCCATAACACTTTTTTGTCTTGTTTTATAAGCTTCAAATTTGTACATATATATATATATACAACTCAAATAATATCTGTGATTCCATCATCATATTCAGCCAAAATTTGAGGTACCTACCTACCATATACTTCAATGGCCCTTAGATATTGATATGGCTTATCATGATCAGCATCTTCTCAAAAAATAATGAATGGACACACATTTTCCAACTTGATTGATAGTAGAATATTTTGGCTTTCAGTGGGTGGGGAAGACAAAATATTGGCCTATGTTTCTTTGTTGTTATTGTTGTAAATTTGAACCTTGTTCAAACCAACAAGAACAAAGAATTGAATAAATAATGATACTAATCAACAACTAAACAGTACGTCTAAGCAACAAACAATAATCAACCAAGAATAAAGTCTAGCAACTTAGTGTATATATAGCAAATCTACAATCAAATAAAAAAACTACGATGCACATCAAAATTATTTATTCAGTTCGGGCTAAATTATTTGGTTAGAAACATATCTCTCCAAATCATTCATATTGAGTCTTTAAAAGAGATACAGAAGAGTTACAAGAAATTAACTTCAAGAGTTCAACATGAAAAAATCTTAATGTCTGCCCCTTTTTTCTCCCTTCTCTCAACCCACAAGATGAACATTGTTCCAAATTGGGACAAAGGCCTATCTGCATGTTGGACTCGGTAGCCCGACACATAAAATTACAATGCATATCATATGATGGACACACCCTGATTATGGACCGTCTAAGTCTTTACAACCTTGCCATAACACAACACCCTATCACAATCACAAGGGACATAAGAACTTTCTAGGTCTTTATAACCCTATTATTTTGTTATATAGCCTGCCAAAAGGTCTTCATGTATGCAATATATAACCCTAGATACCCCTACTCTACTATGCTTACTGACTTGATTGTCGAAGTGTGCAGGTACCAGAAGGGAAAGACCCAAAGCTCACGCTTGGATGGGTTGCGAGTGAAATTGAGTCACCCAAAATGGACTAAGGCTAGAAAATTTTGTTTAAGGTGGAAAGCCAGTTCTAGACCTCAATTCATCAAGCAAAACATGGATGGACCAGAACAGAAGATGGCTGAAGAACTTTATCCCATCATAGCAAATAAGCTAGTTGATTGAATTTGTAGTGTTTTGTAAAATTAGAGATTGAACTAACTTATAAGTATGAATGAAATGACATAAAAATGATATGTTTAGTTAATATTTAATTTTTTCAAGTAAGATGACAGAGGTAAAATTGGAAGAAAAATGATAAGCTATAAGCTCATAACTCATAAGCAACTTGAAATATCGTTTGAAAAATAAGCTATAAGCTAGTAAAATAAGCTATAAGCTCTTTTTGAAAATTGTTACCAAATAGATCTTGTTTAGCCAAATGAACTTTTAAGCTATAATCTAAAAGCTATAAACTAGGAGATTTACTATTGCCACCCTACCAGTTTCTCGTGCGCCTTAGGCGTTTCCTGTTTTACCCTTCAACTACTTAGGTAGCGAAAGTTATAAAATGAGATTTTTTGAAAAATGTCATCCGCTACTTAAGTAACCAACGTTATAAAGGTATGGTGTTTTTGTGGGGTGTCCACTACCTAAATAGAGGACGAGAGTGTTTTAGTAAATTCGTAGGACTCGCGAGAAAATGGGTAGGGTGAAAAAAGGAAATCTCATAAACTAGCTTGTGTGACTTTCCAACCAGAGTCATTCATGTATATGTAAGGCTTTGTTTAGGATTAAAATCTCTAATTTGCAAAACTCAATTTACTCCTATAGCTTATTTTACTAGCTTATAGCTTATTTTTCAAAAGCTATTTCAAGTAGCTTATGAGCTTATAGCTTATCATATTTTCTTACAATTTTACTCCTATCATCTTACTTGAAAAAAAACTAAATATTAATTAAACATATCTTTTTTATGTCATTTCATACTTATAAGCTAATTCAACCGCTAATTTTACCAAACACTACAAATATAATCAGCTAAGCTTATTTCCTATAAGTTTTTTTTTTTGAACCATCCTATAAGTTAAAAGTTATCTTATAAGCTAACTGCTATAAGCTCATTCGCTATAAGAATTTCATTTTATGCAAGGCCAGCCCAAAGATCGCTCTTTCAAAACAATGTGAGTGTTTTTATGCAAGGCCAGCACAATCAAATGGAAAGTCCCAATCTGTATAAGAATTTCATTTTACCTTATATGTTTGCCCAGCACATAATGGATTAGAGTGGAAGAATAAATTGGTGCATTGTGCCTTTTTGGCTTGTTTTCCATCTCACGTCTTTTTTTCATGATTGTTAATTTGTTATTACAGATTTGCTTCTCGTGCTTTCTGGAAGTCCTCGTTTGCTTTTAGAAATTTCAAAAATATCTCTCTCGCTATTTAAGTAGCGAATTTATGGGGCGCCAAATCTGATAACTATGTTCGCATTCTAGAATGCGAACCTTAAAAAATAAAAGGCGAAAGAATGGGAAGAGATACAAAAATATTAAATTTGATAACGTTCGCATTCTAAGATGCGAACTGTTTTATTTTTCTTTTCAATGTTTGCTATTTATAACACACTTGCATCATGCGTTACGAGGAGGGTAGTATTGAAAAGCCGGAGGACACGTGTGAGATTCAATTTGAACAGGACCTTTTCATACATATAGGCTTATGCACCAACTGTGACAGTTTTGGACGTGAGGCCTATATATAACAAACTTACAATTATTTGGCCTAATGGACCTTAAATATTTTTTTGTGAGGCCTAAAGTTAGGGTTTGGGCTGCTTTATGTTTGGGCCGGTCAATCATTCAAAGGGCGCGAGAAGAAGGAATCTTGTTTTTATATTAGGCTTATTATACTACATTATTAATAGAAATTTTTTTGAAGGCCTGCTTTCATCCTGTTACCTCCATACTCTCCCCACAAAGTTCTTCTTTAACTTCCTCCCCCCTAAACCCCGAAACATAACATGAGATTGACGGACCAAGGACAACCAAGACAACAATCATCTATCTGTCTAAGTGTTATTATGTTTTTTTAGTATTTCTTATATTTCAACAGTTAAAAAAGTTACATATGGTTTAGAAAGTTTGTGTATTTATATACTAATGTGTAATATGATTTTATCAACAAGCTATAAAAAAGGAATTTTTTTTTATAAGTTAAGAGCATTTAAGCATCAAGAAGTGAGTAGACATCCAACTAAGTTGGGACATGTAAACACTTCTATTGTATACCTATAACTCATAATAATATAAATAAAAATAGAAAGAAAAAATGAACTTCTCGGGTCAAACTGTTTTTATTAAATTAAAAACTATTTTCATAGGTTTTTCAAAAAGTCTCACAAATAGTCATGATTGTAAATCATTTCAAATAATGCAATCCAACAAAACTTTTTTCTTATAGTTAAGTTTAACTTATAGAAATTGATAATTTGGAGAGATTTTCTTCTCGCGCCCTTAGAAGTTCTCGTTCGCTCCTAGAAATTTCAAATATATTCTCTCGTTACTTAAGTAGCAAAATCAGCAGGCACAAAATATGGAAGGAAAAAAAAGTTTGTATCATAGAATGCGAACCTTATAAAATAGGGGGCGAAGGAATGAGAGATATATACAACAATATTAGATTTTATAAAGTTTTTATTCTATAATACGAACTGCGAGAATGCGAATTGTTTTTTCCTCAATTTTTGTTATTTACACATTCGCATCCTATATTGTGTGACGGGTATGATTGAAAGGTCGGGTGACGCGTATAAGACTCATGTGACGCGAGAAGTCTTATTTGGATGAAACAGGCTGCTACAAGGTCAATTTACCTTGGCCCTTCTACAACAAAAATACTGAGAGAGAAAAAAAAAACAAAAAACAAAAAAACAAAAAAAGAAAATAAAGGAGGTCCATTCTGTACCTCCCAAATTTACTTTGGATGTGTACATTCCAAAGAAATAAATTATGCTGATCGAAATTACATATTCAAAATAGATTTAAATCCTTTAAAATGAATAAGGTGTAAAATAAAAATATCAAGAGGTATAATTATAACAATTTTTTGTCAAAACACAATATAATTATAACAATTTTATGATTTGTTAATTAAGATGTACCTATAATATTTACTTTGTTTTATTAATAATTAATATTATTCACTTTAAAGTAAATCATTCATATTAGAGAAGCCGGATTCATCTAATTAAACATATTTGATTTTTTAGTGATGCGTTTACAACTCAATCCAATAATTGATCAGAGGCGTTTGGGCATGATCATGTTCTTAAATATTTCCAACTATACACAAATATTTCTCATTATCCTAAAACATGTATTTGAACAAAAGACATTATAAAAATAAATAACAGGATCAGGATGAATCAGCAACGAAAAAGGAACATATGAGTGTAGAAGTGAGTTGGCTACTACTACGAATGTAGCTACTTGCTACTCAACAAAAATGCTACACGTAATTGACTTCGCCTTAAGTAAATAATACTAATATATTCTTTTATTTTGAATATAAGCAAAAATTATTTTTATTTAACAGTTTTAAATATAGTATATTGACAAAGCCAAAAAAACAATATAAGAATATATATTTAATTATCTCTATATTATTTATTACTATATTCTTTTTTTTGTCATGAATATATTCTTAAATATACTCACTATCAAGTATTCTATTTTTATCATTTAGCAAACTCACTTCCACACTCATATGTTCTTTAACAATATAAGAAAATGTATTTTTTTTATAACAATAAAGTATTCTAGTTTTTTTTTTAAAAAAAATATTAATCACCAGTATCTACTGAACCGTCAAATCTAATTCGGATGTCAGTTCTGGCATTTAGTGTTTTCAGTTCCTTCCCGATCGCAGTTGCGGAGAGATTTCTTTATTTGCTTTCATAAAACCTGTTGAAATAATAAATGTCGATGTTATTAGGCTTGAATTGTAATTGTCACTTCATTGATAAAAATAAATATATTTCTAAAATTGTTAATACCCGATTTACTAGTTAAACACATAAATAAGAAAATTTTATCTTGAAACTCGTGCATTCAATGCATTGAAAGTATAAAAAGTTGTTTTTATAAACATTAACTTTATGTTTTATTTCTATTTTTGGTATGTTTAACAAGTGCACCGGGTGCACTGTTTAACATGACCCGACTTTAATAAACATGAAATTTATATTATTTTAGACTGAAAATTTATTTTGGTTTGTTATAATTTTTTAACGGTCAATTAAATCTCTGATAAAAATAAAACTCAATTAAATCTCTGACATATTTCAAACTATGTCTGTGACTGTTGCATCTGCGGAAAGAAGTTTTTCAAAGTTAAAATTATTGAAAAATTACTTTAGATCGCCAATGTCACAAGAAAGGTTGAATGGTCTAGCCATTTTATGTATTGAGAAAGATATGATAGAACATATTGATATAGAAACAATTATTAGTGAATTTGCATCTAAAAATACGCGTAGAAATTGTTTTGTATGAGTATTTTGATATTAAATAAAAAATTCAATGTTTATTAGCAATTCAATTTTTTTATACTATTTAATAGTTAGGCCCAAATTTTAAGGTCGCTCATAGGTCACCAAAATCTTAGAAACGGGATTGTTCTTGAAATGTTTTTAAAATAATGAACGCGTTATTATTAGTCAAACTCAAAAAAGATAGACAATTAAGCAACTTGATTAAATTAGCGCCATATAAGCCAAAGAAGGTTGTTTCTTTGACCTCTCTCGCTGGCTACTATATTCCAAAACACATATACTTTGACTTGTTTTTAGTAAGAACATGCACTTCAAAATTTCGGAATGTTTTGATTAACGAAAATATTAATCCTATACGGCGGTGACTAAAATAATTATTTAATTCATATGTTTTAGTAATATTTTTTATAAGGTTTCTATTAAGTGAGTGAGTTATGCATCAGAAAATATTAATCCCATTCGAGTTTAAATTTTTTGACTCTCTAGCTTCAGATGATATTGATCTTTAGAAAAGAATTTAAAATCACGCGCATATAATAATGTTGTCTCTTTTAGATTTTTTAATGTAGTTTTCGAAATGATTGGTTTTGCCATCGGAAAAAATTAACGACATAGCTTGTTGTCCATTTATTTTACGTACTACAGATTAAATTGTATCGTTTATTCCTATTTCGGCAAAACCAGCTGTATAATTATTCTGTGTGTATATATATATATAGTACAACAGTATTAATGTGACATCTTTAAAAAAAAAATTACTTGGAAAATGGTGTATTCTCTCTCTAGTCTTGGAAAGGGATTTCGGTATTACATACATGCTTAAGAAAAAGACTTCCACTTCCTTGGGATTTTGTCACTTGCTCTAAACAATGGGTTCAATTTTATATCTTGCCTCTTTTCTTAGGAAAAAGAGTTCCATTAACCCTTATATTATTCTTCTCTTCATTGTCTTATTGAGGAAATATATATAAAAAAAATAAAAATTCCCTTAAATTTTATCAGAAAATATCTTTTTATTTGTAACACTTTGGTCTTTTATTTTTTTTATTTCTAACATTTAGGTCCTTTATTTTTTATAAATAATTAAGATAAAAGACCAAAGTGTTACAAAAAAGGACTAAAAATATTACAAATAAAAAATATACAGGATCAAAGTGTTACAAAATAAAAAATAAAGGATGAAAATATTACAAAAAATAAAATAAAGAACCAAAATAATAAAAAAAATAAAAAATAAAAGACCAACGGTGTAATTTTGGAATCTGTCAAAAATATGTTTTAACAGTTTTAATACTTAACCTTCTATTTTATCTTTCATGCAACAACACTTTCTTACTGTTTTGGATAATGTTACCTAGGAGGTTGGTGATGGTTTATCAATTAGTTTTTAAATAACAAGTGGATCTCTGCTTCCATTGTTGAATTAAAGTGCCATATATATATATATATATATATATATATATATATATATATATATATATATATATATCATTTAGATTATTTGCCATTTTATAAATAAATTCTATTTTAATAATTTGGGAAAAAAAGTTAATTAATTCCATAAAAAATATATGACTAAACTTTTTTTTTTTTTGCTATATCATATAAGTGCGAACAAGGGCGGATCCACGTAAAACTGACGCGGGTGCAGAGAAGATAGTAACATTTTTTTGTTTTCACCATGAGTTTGTATTTTAATAATTTGGGTAAAAAAATTTAATTAATTCCATAAAAAATATATGACTAAACTTTTTTTTTTTGCTATATCATATAAAGTACGTACAAGGGCGGATCCACGTAAAACTGACGCGGGTGCAGAGAAGATGGTAACATTTTTTTGTTTTCACCATGAGTTTAATCTGATTTTTAGGTCAGTTCTGACATCAAGTGGTTTAAGCCCCTCTCAATCGCAGTTACGGGGATCGAACCATATGTGATCCTCCTTACCAAATTCAGCGTCAATCACCACTAAATTAACTAACAATTAATAAGACGGTAACACTTTTATACTAATGTCCTTATAAGCAAATGTTATAGTAATTCATAACGTAATTAATAATTTAGGTGAAAAATAATTCAAGTATCGAGAGTTTGGTTAATTTGTAAGATTTTGCAACTTTGGTGTGAGGATTTCATATATAAACCCATTTTTTGGCCGATAATAGGGTTTATAGTCGATTTTTGGGTTTCTTGGTCGATTTTTCGTTTTTCGGTCGATTTTAGGGTTTATAGTCGATTTTTTGGTTTTTTTGCAGATTTTAGGTTTTTCGGCCGATTTGTTGGGTTTAGGGTCGATTTTTGGGGTTTAGGGCCGATTTTTTGGGTTTAGAGTTTATAGTCGATTTTAGGGCTTTTGGCCGATTTTGGGGTTTATAGCAGATTTCAGGATTTTGGGTCGATTTTAGGTTTTCGGCCGAGTTTTTTGGGTTTAGGGACGATTTTAGATTCTTCAGCCGATTTTTTGGATGTTGGCCGATTTTGGGTTTTCGGTCGATTTTTGGTTTTTCGGCCAATTTTTTGGGTTTTCAGCCGATTTTAGGGTTTATTGATTTTTGGAATTTTGGCCGATTTTAGGTTTTTCTGCCAATTTTTCGGGTTGCCGGCCGATTTTAGGGTTTATAGTCGATTTTTTGGATTTTGGCCGATTTTAGGTTTTCGGCCGATTTTTTGGGTTTTCGGTCGATTTTTGGTTTTTCGGCCGATTTTTTGGGTTTTCAGCCGATTTTTGGGTTTATAGTCGATTTTTGAGCTTTTGACCGATTTTAGGTATTTTCTGCCAAATTTTTGGATTTTCGGCCGATTTAGCGTATATCATCGTTTTTAGGTTTTTCGGCTAATTTTAGGTTTTACGATCAATTAGTAATTTTTAAAAGTTTATAGAGAAGAAGAAATTTCAAATTATTTGGTTTTAGGTGTCATTTTGAAATTCTCTATATTTAACTTGGACAAAATACTTCATAAATTTCCATCATTTTGAAAATTCTTCAAATTTTCATCCAAACAGTGGAATTCACCTCAAATCATTTGAATTCCCTCAAAACATTATTTTACCTCAAAAGTCTTTAGTGGTTGTCTATAAATATTCTATCAGCATTTCTTGAATTTTAAGGATTATCCTAATCATGTTGAGTTCTCGAAATTCAACTCACATAAATTTGTGTTATCAACAAAAAAATATTAGAAATTATTTTATGCAATTATTTATTTAGTGGTTTAAATAAATAGTAAAATAAGAAGAAAAAAATTTAGGCACTAAAAATTGGTATCTTAAATAGTTTTATTAAATATAATAATTATTGTTAATGAAATTAAAAAATTTGCACCCTTGATCCAGGGTCTGCCACCGAGTACCAATTTTCTATCGTTATTTAATATTAACTACTTTATAAGTTTAAATCTTTTACCACTTAAAGCAATCCATCATTCATATATATATATATATATGTATGTATGTATGTATGTATGTATGTATGTATGATTAAACTTAATGATTATGCTGATATACAACTATGATGTCACTTCCTCCTTTTCAATAATCAAACATACTAGTATTTTTTTAATCCCTTGTGGCTAAATATTGACAAGAGAATAAAACAAATTAATCTAAGGCAAACTCTCATATATAAATACGTGACACATCTCAAGACCTTAATCACAAGCATAACTATAAGCCTCTCATTTCTTTGCATTCTCTTAGTATATAATTTTTCCTTTTTTAAGTATAAAATACAATTATACCATGATTCTTCCAATCACCAAAGTTCATTTTTTCTTACTCTTTTGCTTTCTTGGCACAATTTCAGCTCAATTATCCCTTAACTTTTATATCAACTTATGTCCTCTTGTGCTTCCAACCATTAAAACAGAAATAATTGCTGCTGTGGCCAATGAGCCTCGCATGGGGGCTTCTTTGCTTCGTCTTCATTTCCATGATTGTTTTGTTCAAGCAAGTCAACTTTTACTTTAATTCTTCTTCAAAAAACATTTACTTTAATTTGTTCTTCTAATTTTCTCTTTTTGCACCATAAATAAATTTTGAGACTTGATCTAACCCATTTGCATATTAATTTGTTTGCATACACATTAAATTTAGATATATATGATACACTTCATTATAAGCACTGGAGTTATATTTTCCTAAAACATGCATGCATGTGTAATGATGTAATATACTAATCTATGAAGCACAGACACTGACATAATTAAGTGTAATCATAAGTGTCGACCTCGTATCGGTGATCGACACCGACATGTGTCAAACACTGAATACGACTAATCTGATGAGTGTTTGTGTTTCATAGATACTAATATATATGCTCTAATATACCACCAAAAGAAATTGTGTCTAGAGTTTATCAGCTTAATAACTCACCATAAAAATTAAATTTTGCTATATATATACAAATTGATTATTCTCATATATAGTTAACATTTACTTATATTTTTAAAAAGTTTGTTATGAGTTTGCTTGAAATTATTTTTTTAACTTTTTAAATTGTGGTCGAGTGTTTGAAATTATTTAATTAAGTAACAAATAGTTATGAAACTTAGTAATAAAAGAATATAAACCAATGTTTCAACTTAGTTTTGAAATTATCTATTTAATAAACATAACTTTAATGTAAGGTTTATAAAATTCAATGATCAATAAAATAGCACATAAATCAACTTTGAAACAAATATATGTTTGTTTGTGGAAAAGTCCACTTTTAGCCATTATTATTTAGTGCCAATATTGAATAATTTGTTTAAAATGTTTTATTTAAGATATTGTGTAGGGTACGTGTGAATTCTTATTTTAAATTATTAGATTAGATAAATTACTCAATCATTGTTTGATATGTGTGTATTAGTCCTGCATACACACACAAATTATTCTATTATATATTGAGAAAAAAAAAACTCGACAAATAATCATGCTTACTTAATTTCTTTAGATGAAAATATTTTTTCTTAATCCGAAAGTGATAAAAATGACAACTAAAAATTATTATCTTTAATTTATTTTGCTCATACATATTAATTTTGATATATCCAGGGATGTGATGCATCAGTACTATTGGACGATACATCAAGTTTCACAGGTGAAAAATCAGCAGGTGCAAATGCTAATTCGCTGAGAGGCTTTGATGTAATAGACAGAATAAAGTCTAAAGTAGAAAGGTTATGCCCCAATACCGTCTCTTGTGCTGATATTCTTGCTGTAGCAGCAAGAGACTCAGTTGTTGCCGTAAGTAACATTATTTCTATAAGATCGTAAAAAATCGTCAACATCATTAATTTATAATTGAATTTACGTATAATCTATCAATTATGAAATTTCGGACTATAATTCAAATTTCGCGTTGTATAAGCAGAAGGTTTAACCATATGCCTAGCCGCAATATTTAATATATTGAACATATATATTTTTCAGCTTGGTGGACCTAGTTGGGGTGTTCCATTGGGCAGAAGAGATTCAACAACAGCAAGTTTAAGTTCAGCTAACTCAGATTTGCCAGGTCCCTCTTCTGATGTAAGTGACCTTGCTAATGCTTTCTCCAAAAAAGGTTTTTCAGTTAGAGAGGTGGTTGCTCTTTCAGGTACTTAGCTAAATATATTGATGCACAGTATTTATCAAACATTTTTTTTTATATATTAATTTTATCATGAACTAATTATCTTAAAGGTTTATGCATGACAAGTAAAACATTACATGACACTTTAAGTGAAACATTACTCTTGAAGTTGAAGGAAGTTTGTCAAGAGAGTTCTAAAATTAAGAAATTCACAAAAACATATCTAAAATTTTAAATATGTTTTAGTGAATTGGATAACATATTAGGTTTTTCCTTTTGATGTAAATTGGATATCCTCCGCATTGTTGCATGTTTAAACTCGGGATTGAACTTGAGATCTTTATAATTAAAATAGAAAATGCATGTGATATTTCATTTAAAGATATACTAACATTTTAGATTTTAACTAAGAAATATAATTAAGGACTAATTTGACATCATAATGAAAAAAATTATTTAAGAGAAATTTGATTTTGAGCAATATTCAACCTTCAACTTTAGAAACCAATTTGAAATTTTTTTTCTTAAAAAAAATTGAAGATATGAAATAGTTTTGTCAATTTCCCAATTTCAAAACTGACCCTACACCCTACAATTTCAAGATAATTTAAGGATTTGCTCTTATCTTCTTCTATTATTATATTTTTAAATGTCAAAACGGACTTTATATATTTTTAAAATCTAACACACTCCTTTTAAAAAAAAAAATCATCTACACTTACATCATGAACAATGCAAATGTTGGTCTATCATGTTTTTGGATTGAATTTTTTTTTTCTTTGTACTGAAATTAATTTTTTATTAATTACTAATATATTGAAGGAATTAATGAATTAACGGTAAAAAAAAATAAAAATCAAACTCTACCCACTCAAATATAATTATTGAAATTTAGTTTTTTTTTTGACAAATTAGTGAAAGAGTTTAGTGACATAAGCAGACAGAGTAAAAAAAAATTACACACTCAACCGATAAGAATGTTTCAATCTTCCTTGTTATATCAAGAAAGTGGGGTGACATGGCGGAAAACATGGTTGTGATTAGTTGAGTGTGTAAAGTTTATTTACTCTGTGTCTATATCCATTTTAGACTTTTAGTTAAATTTAGATCTTTTCAAAAAATACGAATTTTAATTTATCTATCTAGCAGAGTTCTGAATTATCAATGTCTTTTTTCCGAAAAATTAAATAGTCAAGACCAACAAAATCTCTACCACTCAATATACATGTCCATGATCAATTGTTTCATATACTCAATTTTATAATTACCTACATGTACTCAATTTTTTCAATTGAAAAATATTTTAGGATCACACACAATTGGTCAAGCTAGCTGTAGATTCTTCAGAAACAGGATTTACAACGAGAACAACATAGATTCATCTTTTGCAACATCATTACAATCAAATTGTCCAAGATCAGGTGGTGATTTAAATTTGTCACCACTTGACACAACCACTCCAAACACATTTGACAATGTTTATTACAAGAACTTGCAAAATCAAAAGGGTCTCTTTCACTCTGATCAAGTGCTTTTTGATGATGGATCCACAAAGGCACAAGTTAATTCTTATGTTACCAACCCTTTAAGTTTTCGAGCTGATTTTGCTAATGCAATGGTTAAAATGGGGAATCTTAGTCCACTTACTGGGTCTAATGGTCAGATTAGAAAAATCTGTGGGAGAATCAACTAAGATTTTGGACCTTTTAGTATTGTATAAGTAAAAGTACAATACAAGGTTATGGATTATTCTATATATTGTAATCATAAATCTCTCATTAAACTTAATTAATGTAAATCGATATATCAATATATCAATCAATAATAATGTTGGTACCTATTTAATTGTCAAACCTTCTTGGTGTGTGGAATATTAAACAGGATGTTTTCTCTTCCCACCCCCGCGAATCTTTTATTCTCTTGAATTTCCAATTTTGCCCTTGAAAAAAAAATTCAGTTTCTAAAAACCGAAATTTACTCTGAATTTGCACTAGTAAAAATTCGGTTTCTGCGAACCGAATTTTTCTGTAAGGGCAAAATTGGAATATTAAGGGCATAAAAGATTCACAGGAGGTGGGGAGAAAAAACATCATTAAACAGGGCATAATCATAAACTCAGGCCCAAGTAATATAAAAGTCAGGCCCAAGTGTTGGGCTTAAACATTTTTAGTAAAGGAGAGCTAAACTAAAAACTAATAATAAGTTATCATGAAAAGAGGTTTAATACTTCAGAGTTTCATATGGAAGTAAAAAATAAATTGATTAAGAATTATTCTGATTATAATGTGAATTTAGATTGTTCTGAATCAAAACGATTCGTTCTTAAATGAAAGCTCATGAACCATTTGAATTCAATCACCTGTTTACTAGATGATTCGTCCATAATCGACACTAGAATAATAGGATTTATTGTTGTGAGGGGAATGACATGGAATTTTTTGTGGAGAATTTAAGTTTTTTTTTTAAAAAAATTTGTGGAGAATTGAAGTTAAAGGTTTCATAAGTTAACAATTTTCTTTCATTTCTTACTTTTTGCAATATTCTATAATTGAGTTTTTTACCATAAGAGCTTTCTAATAGACTTCATAGTCTATGCTCTTTTCCTCGTTTGCTTCTTATGCTTGGCAATCTAGAACTAGAACTTAAACTTTGAAACCTTAAATGAAACATTTTGTCCTATAAAACATGATTGAGTTTATCGGCACCCTTTCATCAATAAGTCATAATTGATCTTGTGTTGTGATGATCCTTGAGCAAAATATTATATATTGTAAGTGAAAAAAAATATGTGAATGAAAGTCGTTATAAGACAACCACTCGAACTAAGAAATATAACCCGACTCGAAGGTTATTAACAAATTTACCAATTTTTTTAAGTTAAAGGTTTGATAATTTACCAATTTTTTTTTCATTTCTTACTTTTTGCAATCTATAATTGAGTTTTTGATCATAAGAGCATGCAAATAGAATTCATATTCTATTCTTTGCTCGTTTGTATCATTCTTATGCTTGGAAATCTAAAACTTAAACTTTGAGAGACCATAAATGAATTTTTTTTGTCCTATGAAGCATGGTTGAGTTTATCAGTACCCTTTCATCTAAGTCCTAATTGATCTTGTGTGGTGAATGTGAAAACAAAAACATGTGAATGAAAGTCGGTAAAAGGCAACCACTCGAACTAAGAAGGACAACCCGACTCGTAGGCTATTTATCCCAAAAGATGGTTGATCCCCAAACGAATAGAAAAGAAGAAGAATGAAAAGGCAACCGCTAGTATCAAATGAGAAAATCTCAAAAATGGTTGAACCTTATGAGTGAAATGTATGAATCTAGCTCATAGTCATGAAAGGGCCAAATCTATATAAAGTGTGCCCTTAAAGGTGTGGTCATAGTATCATACAAGATTAAGCTTATGGGACACTGATCAGCTATGAAGGAAACTTGAGATGTGCTAAACCTCTTTGAGAAGGTTGTGAGAAGTAAGAAGTAAAATAAATCTTAAGCTTCTAACTTGGGACCTTCTTGATGATTTCATGATTTTGACTATTGCCTAATCCTCATTCTTGTACTTGATTTGATTAATATATGGCCTAGATACTCTTTGAACTTCTCTTAAAAAACGTAGTAATAAAGACATCTTTTTAAGGGAATGAGGAGTAAGTAATAGCCTTAAAACATCTTTTTACCAAAGACAATTTAATAATTATAGAGAAGTGCTAGTGTCACACTCTCTAACACACCCTTATAACACACTCCAATCATAATTAACCACATCACCTATTTTTATTATCCATTTAACTGGGAACCGGTTTCTCTTACAGGTTGTAATTATTTATTTTATATTTTTAATTAATAATTATTTAAACTTTTCATCTTCTTTATTCAACCTCCTCCACCACCACCGTTTCTTCACTCTCTGGGAACTTCTACTATGTTCAAGTCAATCTTTTACCTAAATTATTAAACACAATTTGAAAGCTTCTGCACACACAAAATTATAGAAACAATATCACTCGCAAAAATGAGTGGAATATCTTTCCCAAATTCTCAATGAAATCTAAACAATCCACCAAAGTAATGTTATATAAATTTTAATTAAAACACAAAAAGAATGCCACAATCGATGATCCTATGCTTCAATTAGTTCAATTGGTTTAAAATCCATTTAAAAAGTAGAGAAGACAATTTAGATCTGGGAGGAAAAAAACACAAAGATTGATGTGCGACAGAACAGATCGGAACTCCCGACAAAACGGTGTGGCTCACATCGATGGCAACAGGAACAGAACGATGCGGCTAACGGAACAGAGCTAACAACAGAGATGGTCGCCGCTAACAGAGCACGACAGAACAGATCGGAACTCTCGACAAAATGATGGGAATTAATGGAAATGACAACAAGAGCTTGCAACAGGGTAATTAGTAGCCGATAATTGAAGTGCTAGATGAATCAGATAGGAAAAATCATGGAGCTTGTTGCGGTCATGGAAATTGCGATGTCAAAGAGACAAAGATAAATTATAAAAAAAAAAATTACAAAAAGGTTTATCTGTTTTAACCTGCACATCCGGTTAACAAGTAAAAGAAATAAAAAAATTGCTGACTTGGCTTTCCATGTGTGGGTGTATTTATGGGAGTGTGTTAAAGGGTGTGACCCTAGCACTCCTCATAATTGTAACATCCAAAAAATACATATTAATTACACTACTAACTTTTCTTAATGCGTGAAAATAGAAATAAGGCTTATAATAAGGGAATGAGGAGTAAGTAATAGCCTTAAAAGTAAAATCCTAATTGTCTATACTAGCAATGTGGAATCTCTTGATTGGTCATTTCTTTTCATAGGAATTTGTTTCAAGCTCAACAAGAATAGAGTACAAGTTTTGTTTTCATCTTCAAGCAAAGGAAGGAATGTTAAGCTCAAAACTCTTTTTTTTTCTTCTTCATTCTCTCTCTCATTTACACCGCGAGTAACTTTATCAACAATGTAGATCTAAAGGCATAAGTATTCTAATTACTTTAATTTTATCACATTATTTATAGGTATGAGTAGAGCTGGGTATACGGACTAAGGTCCGCGGGCCGACCCGTTTAACCCGCAGTCCGCACGGACTTAAGACCAATTTTTTTTGGCCCGTTTACATTTTTGCCCGTGTGGGTTGGACCGTTAAAACCGCGGGTTATGCGGGTTAAATCCGCGGGTTCGCGGGTTAGCCCGTGGCCCGCCTGCTTTTTTTTATATAATTAATTACAAAATTTGTCAGATATATAAATAACTTGGTCCATGTCCAAATTCAACTTTTTTAACAAAAAAAAAAAGACTTAGTCTAAACCCTAATTATAAAAAGCAACAACACACTTCAATTTTAATCAAGTAGACAACAACACAAAACATCAGGTTTCACTATCTTTTACTTTGTCTTAGCTGTATATACATTTGCTAGTATTTAAAAGATACATGTCCAAATGGGTAGTTATTTTTCTTGGGGGTATTTTCCGCTATTATATTTTGAATAATTTGATTACCTTGATGTGACTTAGTTAAATTTAATCTGTTAATCTTTTTATGTTTTTTTGGGTACATGTAGAAAGTTTTTCTCACTAAAATGGACAGTAAAAAAATGACGATAAGAATCAGTTGAACTTGATTTTAGTTGCATTACTTACAAAGAGAAGATAGATAAACTCAATGATATCACAAACTTTATTTATTTTTATTTGTTAGTTACAATTTATATGTTATAACATAAAATTATTAATAATATATTTTTCGCTTAACTATACATTTGGTCCCTTACGTTTATTTTAGGTTTCAATTTGGTCCCTTACGTTTAAAAAGTATCAATTTGGTCCCTTACGTTTATTTTAGGTTTCAAGTTAGTCCTTTCCGTCAATTTTGTCACATGTGGCAGTCAATTTGCATACGTGGACTGACACGTGGCACTTTGACACGCTGACACGTGTACTGTTCAAACGGTGTTAGTGACAAAACTAACGGAAAGGACTAACTTGAAACCTAAAATAAACGTAAGGGACCAAATTGATACTTTTTAAACGTAAGGGACCAAATTGAAACCTAAAATAAACGTAAGGGACCAAATGTGTAGTTAAGCCTATATTTTTTTAAGCTTTCATTATATCAATATTTTACTAATTTAGTTTTTTTTTGAAAAAAATGATTTTTTTTTGTAATAGTCCGCGGGTTAACCGTTTAACCCGCGGGCTTATGCGGACCGGACTTGGGCTTAATATTATAACTCGTTTATATTTGCCGACGGGCTTGCTCGCCCCGTTTAATATGCGGGTTTATGCGGGGCGGGTTAAACGGGGCGGGCTAGCCCGCATACCCAGCTCTAGGTATGAGTATGTTATTTATGCTATTAAATGTAATTTCTCTACCAACTGAGTTAAACTTACGGATGATTAATGTGTCTATTTTATATATAGTTAATGTATATGGTTAATTTTGATTTTTCATATTCTTTTTTATTTCATAAATAGACCAAATGACGAGTCATTGAAAACTCATACACTCGAAGCAGATGGACCGGAATTCAAACATCGATCATACATCTAACCTAACAATTTTTGCATTTTTACCGGTTGATCTAGAATTTGTGAACTTAATTTTGCATATTCTAAAACACTTAGTGGTATTAATTAGGAGTTTATTTATATTAAAAAAAATGAACGATAAATATATGAAATAATTTGGAAATTTATATTTACGGATAATTTTTTGTTAAATTATTTAGTATCACTCTTCTATGTAAGTGTTAGAAATAATATAAAATCATTGATATCCTAACAGCTTAAGCTTTTGGGATAATCAATTATTTGACACAGTATCAGAGTTTCTATGACTAAGTGGTCTAGAGTTTGATCCCTGCTCCCCTCACTTTCTAATTTTAAAAAAAAATGGAATTTAAGCATGTGGTAGGTGGGTCTATGCATTATCCACGCTTCAAGCCCAAGTTGGTTCTTGCGTGAGGGGGCGTGTTAGAAATAATATAAAATCATTGATATGACTTTATCCTAAGAGTTTAAGCTTTTGGGATAATCGGTTATTTGACAGAAAGTTATTTATAATGTTGAAGACCGCAATCAGAGTAAGGATAAGCACGGGAAAAGATTTGTTGCAGATTTTCTTCAATTTAAACCGCCTTCTCATCGCGCCATGTTGGATCTCATCGTAGGTATGATAGCTTGCGTTGTTTATTACGTTTTTGCCCTTTTTTGATGTTTTTTCCACTTTTCTTGTTTCTAGGCCGAGTAACTTCACTTTTCTAGGTATTTGATTGTTTTTGGGCTTCAATTGCTATTAAAACTACCCTAAATTACTACTAAAAAATCATATAATTGACTATCATCAACAAGTCGTTGAAAACTCATACACACGAAGCGGATGGACCGGAGTTCAAACATCAATCATGCATCCGACCTAACAATTTTTGCATATTTACCGGTTGATCTAGAATTTGTGGACTTAATTTTGCATATTCTAAAACACTTAGTAGTAGTATTAATTAGGAGTTTATTTATATTAAAAAAATGAACGATAATTATATGAAATAATTTGGAAATGAATTTATATTTAGGGATAATTTTTTTGTTAAATGGGTGCCTATTATTTGGTATCACTCTTCTAGGAAAGTGTTAGAAATAATATAAAATCATTGATATGACTATATCCTAATAATTTAAACTTTTGGGATAATCGATTATTTGACAAAAAGTTATTTATAATGTTGAAGACCGCAATCTCAGAGTAAGGATAAGCACGGGAGAAAAGGTTAATTGTTGGACTCTTGCTAATTGTGAATCGTTGCTAGTTGTTTTGTTGTATTTCAAATGTATTTTGAAAAATTATTAGATGCTTGATTTATTACACGAGTGTTATTCAAAGATTGATCACAAGCTTCTTGCTTCCACAGTTGCAATTCACATGGTAGTTGAAGCCAGCACTTGACATTGCACAAAGTCCACTTAGTGGTAGTCACTAAGATCTTGCTTTAGCTACTAAGAGTAGAATCAATGTGACATGAGACTATAAAAGTGGGAATTTTTTTCCTTGGACAGCTTAGTACAACTATAATTTGCTAACTACATCATTGATTAAGGGCCTGCAAGTGCAACAAGATGATTAATATTTTAGCCCAAGTATTTTTTTTGTTTATTACTATAGTTTATTTACAAAGTTCCTACCGTCATTTAGTAGTGACTAATTTCCGTCGGAGAATTTATCGGGTACGTGAGGTGAATTCTCCCTTTTCAACCAAATTTTCTCCATTTACAAGAGTCATAGATCAAATTTAACTACTTACTTAAGGCGCTCAAAACTATTGTGGCACTGTTGTGGCAAGTGTAAGGTGAGTTAAGTCTCACATTATTTAGAAAAGTAGAGGTTGAGCACTTTATAGGTGCGAGGATCCGTGAACCTAATGTCTTAAGGTTTTAGGTTAAAGTGTGGTGTCTAAATCATTTGTATAGTTATTTTGAGCCCAATGTGGATGATCCTCCAGCTTCCCCCTCGTGAACAACAGTGGTATTAGAGTCGATGGTTCGACGAAGGATATTTCGACCAACTTCTTATATCGAAAGTTTTCCTGACAAAGATGATGGGAAATGTTGTGGCAAGTGTGAGATGAGTTAAGTTTCACATTGCTTAGAAAAGTGGAGGTTGAACACTTGATCAATGAGATGACCCATAAATCTAATATCTTAAGATTTTGAATTAAAGTGTGATGTTTAACTCACTTATACATTTGTTTGAGCTCAATATGAATAATTCCTGGATAACCCTCTTGACATGAACTCGTATCTTTTAAAAACAATTCATTGCTGCAAGTTTTAATTCCTCCTCCTATGCTTTACTTGTTGATTAATATATGTAATAAGAAGATATCATCATAACCAACTTGTGGCTCTTTTGCCCAATTGCAATATTGTCAAATGCTTAATTTCGCAATGTTGATTAATATTTGATGTAGCAATGTTGACATAGTAATATATAGCAATAACAACTACACTAAGTCAAAAAAACAATAACAATTACACTAAACTTATATTTTAATATTTATGTTTGATTTTTATATTTATGGTTATAATTATTAATTAAAATCAAATATTTCCACTCCTTAAGACAAAGTCCCGTCGGTAAAAAGCTTAGATATATACAAGATAATAAATTCAAATTTAATTGTCAAATAGTAAACGAAAATTTAATTTATATGAAGAGATCACGTATCCAATAGGACAATATAAAAAAATTCAAATAATTGTTTGTGATATATTGACCAAAGAAAATCCCAAAGTAGACCTACTAATACTATATAAATATGTGACAAATATATAGATAGAATCACAAGTACATAATCATAAGCTAGCTCACATAAAATTATATAGAATTCTCATTACCACAAACATGGCTAAAATTATTTCAATTTCCAAAGTTTGTTTGATTTTATGCTTTGTTGGTGTAGTCTCAGCCCAATTGTCAAACTCTGATTTTTACTCAATATCATGTCCTAATGCACTTTCAACCATTAAGGCAGTTGTAGATTCTGCTGTGGAAACTGAGGCTCGTATGGGAGCATCACTCCTTCGTCTTCAATTCCATGATTGTTTTGTTCAAGCAAGTCAAATTTCTTATTCTATCTTTTAATTTTTTGTTCATGAAAATCTATTTCTTTTATTTATTTTAGGGAGAAAATCATATTACAGCCCTACACACGATTGCTCATTTAAAAGTGGTATACCTCAGGAGAAAAAAAAAATAAATTATAGTACTTTCTTAGCATAAATATAACTATTTTAGCATAAAAAATGTCTCTAAATATCATGCTTCTTTCAAAAAAAAGGTACAGATAGTATCTCAAGTGACATCTATAATTTGTTATGGATATAATGGTCTGTTTGGCAAGCCAAAAAAACTAGCTTTTAGCTTTTATCTTATGGCTTATAAGCTAAAAGACTTGTTTGGTAACAGTCTTTTCAGAAAGAACTTATAGCTTATTTTACTGATTTATAGCTTCTTTTTCAGAAGCTATTTCAAGTAGCTTCTAAGCTTATTGCTTTTAACTTTTCATTTTTTCTTCCTCTTTTACCCTTATTATTTTAACTAAAATCCACATTTACTCTTTATAATTTATTATCATTAGAATTTAAAATAAAATAAGTAAATACATATTTTAACGTTGCTCCTTTTAAAATCACATGTATATAGTATGTTTTAACGTTGTCTTATTATCTATTTTCAAATATGAAGGCTAAAGCATTTTTTTTTATCAATTCATAGGTACGTACTTTACTATAATTTTTTTTGAAACAACATACTTTACTATAACTAACCATTGTACTATATTGTGAATATATTTTGCTGTTATTTTTTCATAAAGTATATCAACTGAAATGAAAATATTTGTTTTTAAAAAAATTCAGCATATAAAAATTAGCTTAATAATAATATTTGAAAGATATAATTATTGAATTAATAAACTTAAAATATTGTACCAAAAAAATAAAATAAACTTAAAATATTAAATTCTAAGTATCTTAAATAGTATTAATTTGATAAAAAAAATTATTGAATTAAAGATATCCTTTTATGTCATTTTACATTTATCTTTCAGTTGAACTGCTAATTTTACCAAATACTTTAATCAGCTTATCAACTAGTTATCAGCCATAAGCTATCAGCTAGTTTATCAATCATAAACTATTTTTGCCAAACAAAACCATAGTATCAGCATTTGTTTTCTATATAAAAATATACAGAAGATAACATTGTGTATGACTTGTTACTCTATTTTTTAATAGACTATATGACTTGCTACTCTAGTTCATTAATAAATGAGATTGCTGGTTTATTATTTAAATTTTAAGTGAGTTTTCACAAGGAGTTGAATTCAAAATTTCAATATAAATTTCTTAGTCATATTAATGTGTCTCTCGGTATAATAAAAAGCATGGCAATCCTGCGTATATTTTTTTATATTTTCTTAGAAGAACATTTCTTTCCTATATAGTATTAAAAAAGAACATTTCTTAAACAACAAGCAATAAAAAGTCAACTGATGAAATTGTTTTTTCTAGAAATTATCTGACATTTTAGTGTCAATCTTGTGTTTGATTATAGGGATGTGATGCATCAGTATTGTTAGACGATACATCAAGTTTTACAGGTGAAAAAACAGCAGGCCCAAACGCCGGTTCCTTAAGGGGTTTTGATGTAATTGACACCATCAAGTCTCAGCTCGAAAATTTGTGTCCCAATGTTGTCTCATGCGCTGATATTGTCGTCGTAGCTGCAAGAGATTCTGTTGTCAAAGTAAGTATACTATTCGAGGATCATGTCGTCGAGTTTTTTTTTATTAGCGGCGCTCTCAACAACCATTCTAATATTTTAATTTAATACTCACTTTTTACTTGACGAAATTTATTTGGGTCTTAACATTTTAAAAATAGGCCCACATAAATAACGAAATATGTATGAATTTTATCCGATAAATAAAAAGTGCATATAGAAAAAAGAGTGTGTTTATTAGAATGAAGAGATCAACACGGCTCATTTTTCATACATATGCAATATAAAGGTTTTTTCTTACTATAATAAAGTTATAGATCATAAAACCAAAATTTAGTTGGTTCAGTGGTGATTGGCGCTGAATTTGGTAGGGAGGACTACGGTTCGATCCCCCGCAATTGCATTTGGGAGGGGACTGGAACCACTTGATGTCAGAACTCGCCCCGAATTCTAGACTACTAGGGCCCCCTTTCCCTATGAACCAGAGGGTGAAAACCAAAAGGGATATTATTGGAGTTGTCGAGATTCGAATCTCGGATTCCACACTTCTTCATATTTAAATGTGTGAGACTCTAGCCACTAGGTTACTTGACAAAAAAAATTATAGATCATACAATAAATTTTTTATATTTTATTTTTTTGGAATGTTACTAAATAATGTTGCAAAAATAAAATAAAAATTTCAGCTGGGTGGACCTAGTTGGGCAGTGCAATTGGGCAGAAGGGATTCAACCGATGCAAATTTAAATTCTGCAAACACAGATTTACCTGGTCCTGATACAGATCTAAGTGGTCTTATTGCTGCTTTTGATAACAAAGGTTTCACAGCCAAAGAAATGGTTGCTCTATCAGGTAAATATAGTGTTTGATACATTTTAATTATCAAACATTTTTTTTTGTACAAATTATCAAACCTCATTATATACTTGGATAATATAATTAAACTATATAGCAATGGGATTGAAATTATATTTAAATAAAAAAAAAACATTAGTTTGAAAAAAAATAACAACTAAAAGAGTACCAAAATAACATTATTTTTACTTTGTTTTTGTTTTCAAAGAATTATAAATAAAAGAATAAAAATATTTCTAATTAAATAAAATATTTTTAAAAATTAGAAGAAAGAAAATTAGTATTAATAATAGTTTAACTTATAGTCATTTTACAACAATCTTATATGATATTTGAATTTCGTTCATCAAAATTTCTAAGTCAATTTCTCTACTACTGAACCGGCAACTATAGGCAAAATATTTGAAATAATAAACAAAATAAAAGCAGATAGTAAATTTTATAATTATAATTAACAATAAAAAACAATTTTTGAAACAAAAAGAACCATTTTTAAAGAATTTATTTCCCGGGCATTATAGTTTTTAGTAGAAGTATAAAAAATGAGCGAGGCAAAGTGTATATAAGATCGAGTCAACCATCAATTTAGTCGCTTATAAAAAAAAAAAAAAAAACATCAATTTAGTCCTGCCAAATGATTTGATTTCTGAAATAACAAATTCTCAATCACATTAATTTATGTAGGATATATGATCAAGATGTTTTATAAACTAAACTTCATGTCCACCATCATTTATTATAACCTTTACATTGACTCTTATTTGTAAAAAAAAAAAAAAAAATAGGAGCTCACACAATTGGTCAAGCAAGGTGTTTATTCTTCAGAAACAGGATTAACAATGAAGACAACATAGATCCAACCTTTGCAACATCATTGCAAGCAAATTGTCCTACCACAGGTGGTGATGACAATTTATCACCAATTGACACAACAACTCCAAATACATTTGACAATGCTTATTACCAGAACTTGCAAAATAAAAAGGGTCTCTTTCATTCTGATCAACAACTTTTCAATGGAGGATCTACAGATGATGATGTTGATCAATATAGTAGTGACCCTTCAAGTTTTGCTACTGATTTTGCTAATGCTATGATCAAAATGGGGAATCTTGATCCACTCACTCGGACCAATGGTCAGATTAGGGTTAATTGCAGGGCTATCAATTGAGGTTTTGGAACTTTTGGGTATAATGCAACTTATTGTTTACTTTTATTGTTGCAATTGAGTGTTACGATGAAAGAAAATTATTATATTATTATTAATAATAGTTGTAATGACCATCTCAAGTGAAATTTGAATCATCTCTTGATGTTTGATGATATAAAGTCAAACTCTTACGACTTTGCTGACACTTCTTGAAAAATTGGGTATTATGGTATGGTGGCAAAGTAATGTTTAACAATTGTAATGTATTTCGATTTTAATAATATGAATCAATTTCAATGTTTGCAGTTGTTTAATTTCGTTAATTATGTGATATACCGATCCCTCGTTCCTTTTCATTTTGTTATTTTAAAGATTATTTACACATATTAAAAAACCTAATAAATTTTGTGCAACTTCAAAATCATTTTGAGTGTGTTTTACTTCTCAAGTCGAGCTCTACAAGCATCAAACTGCTTGTTTTAAAGACGGTCATTTTGAGTCATTTGCTCTTCGGTCTTAATTCAAAAGTTTACTTCAAGCCAACAATAGGCTTTTTTATAAGATCATAGATAAATTTTAATTGTATTGAGAAATTTGGATTCCTTCTAGAAACCTAACATCTACTTTGATTATAGTTGACCAATGATTAACTTTGAATATTTAATTAATCTTTACAGTAAATGAGTTATTTTAAAGGAAAAAGTTATTTCATGTGTAATTTTCACATAAGAGGATAAAATACGACATTCCACTTCCACCGTACTCTAACTCACATCAACCAAAATTTGCTTATAGTGTTTCTTTGTTTGCTAAGATATGACACCATAAAGGTCTTCTTCTTTTTTGTTTAAATTGTGTATCCTCTGTGCGCAATTGCATATATCAATCTCCTGAGTCTTATAGAACCCAAATGGAAAACAAATCTCTCTAAGAATTTTAACATTGGGTACGCCATCTCATCTAAATGTTCTTGGGTACACCAAAAGGTCGAAAACTAATGAATGGATAGAATCTTTAAGTAAAATACAGTTAAAAAATGCAATGATGAATTTAATTTTTTTTACAATATATAATGATGAATGTAATTAATTCTATTCTTTTGTTTTTATATTCTTTTCTCTATTGTAATCGTAATTCCAAACAAAATATTGCTTTTAGTTTTGATAAATAAACATAATGATGCACTTCTTATTCATTGAATCCGAAAGAAGAGAAAATGTTAGTAAATTAAATATATGAATGTGATCAGAAATAAACGTTGTATATAATATAATAAACGTTTCCAAAAGGAACATCATCCCGACCTTAGCTCAGTTGGTAGAGCGGAGGACTGTAGTTGGTAACATGCCAAATAGCCATCCTTAGGTCACTGGTTCGAATCCGGTAGGTCGGAAATGTTTTTTATTTTTTCATTCATTTATTTGTTAATTAAGTTATAGTCCCTCTCGGCCAAATCAATTCAGAATGAGTCTGAAAATTTTTCTTCTATTTTAATTATTTATACAAGCATATATTTAGAAAATCCAACTAGCTTGCTTGACCCAATCAGTCTTAAATTATTTATCTGGAAATTGCAAAGTTGCAGCTTTAAAATTTGGTTAAGATTATATTAACATTTCAGAAAAAAAAAATTAAGTAATTCAGTCAGCGATACTTTTTTTAGGTAACTTTTTTTGTAATGCTAATTTTACTAATAATGCCTATTATTAGGCTTTAACGTGTATCATAATTCTTTTAGAAAAAACAAAGTAACATAAATTAAGGAGAAACTTTCATTGCACTTCAACATAACTTCAGAAACACATAAAAAACCAAATCTTTGTACCTTTCAAAAATGAACATCCAGACAAAATATACCATCTACAAAGAACACTTCCAATTAGTATGAAACGTGACAAAAGGACATTTTATAATTACAATAATTCTCATGGTCATAAAGCTCTTAAAAGTCAATTATAAACCTTTTTTTTATATATTATAAAATAGTTAGATTTTTTAACAAGTAACACAATTAGTATAACTTCAAAAAGAAAAAGTAAAGGAACCTGACACTGACATCTAGTTATGCAGTACTTGACCAATTCAAGGTACATTTCAAATCTGCCATTTTTAAAATAGAAACTTTGGGTGTGTCTATAAAATAAACATTAACTTATTTCAACACCTTTTGGAGGATCCTTTCCATTAATTTGTCAACATTGTTAAAAGCAGGACTTGGCCAAATCAGACCTACTTGGTGGATATTGTGAACAAATATAATACATAATAAAACAGGCAGAAACACGAGAATATTTCTATAATGGACGCGGATCATGTTAGTATAAGTTTTATTTTTCATTAAGATGTCATAATTGAAGATAGTGACAAGGGAGGGAATGTGAACTTTCCATTCTCCAAAGAACAATTTCATATCAAAAAGGGGACACCTCTGTTACCTGCCTTAGAAAAGCCATGCACGACGTGCATGTAATCCTATCGATGCTATAACATTAAGTAAACATCAACCTTCCTTCATAAACAAGAAAGGAAGATACAATGCTTCCAGTATTCTAGACTCCCCCACCCCCAAAAAAATGGAATTGGCCTTAAGAACAGTTTAGTTTATAAAGTCCCTCTTACCCTGTCACTACCATCTTTCTAATCAGATGACCAAAATGAATGTACATCTGATGATGGATACTTTGGACTACCATTATGGAGAATTGACGCAGATGAATTCCCTATGCTTTGCCCAGAACCATGTACAAACCATTCATTTCTGCAAAGAAACAGATATCACAAGCTGTTAATCAACCAGTGAGAACATGAGTATAAACCATTTTTATTAACACTAAAAATGGATATCTTGAAATAAGAACACATCCGGGTCAATGTCCTTACAGGCATTAAGTAAAAAGAAATCAATAGTGTCACAAAAAGCCAGAAGACCTTGCAAGTTGCAAGACATTATGATTAAAAAGTTCCTTTTGTTTATCTAGTTCAAAAGTCAGCAGCTTATGACAGTTTTCTAGATGAGTGTTTATCTAAAAAGCTATATTTAGGAAATAGGAAGCATAATAAAACTGCCTACAACTAGGATTTAGCAATTACGTAGTTCTATAGTTCTATACCACATGACTCAATCAATGGCAAAAAATTAAAAGAGACCAAAAACACAGCCCCACCCCAGATGCCTTAGATACCCCCAATCACTTCATTTCATGATTAAATCACTTCATTTAATTTGCAGTTAAATTTGTTAAGAGTTCCACATTGGATGAGATAAGCCTTGAATATAAGTTTATAAGTGGGGACAGTCCTCAACTTTCAAACCAGTTTTGTAAGGGTTGGTTAGGCTCAACCCATAATATCCTAAGATGGTATCAGAGCCTATCCAAAATTTATTGGGTCATCTAGATTAGGTAATTTCTACCGGGTGACTTGGGTCATGCTCCAGATGTTCAATCACAGAGGGAGGGCCGTGGGGGTGTGATAATTGTCTCACTTTGGATGTGACATAAGGCTTAAATATAAGTTTATAAGTGGGGCAGTCCTCTTCTTACAACCCGGTTTTGTAAGGGTTGAGTTAGACTAGACAAAAATTCTATGAAATCTAATTTTACTAAACAAAACAGCATTGAAAAGGTTACTAGCAGCTGAATTCTATAATTCTTTTGCCTGTATTTTATGCATTTAACTAATATCCTACATAACATGACAACATGGTTTTCAATTACACTACTTAAATTACCTTTCGTGTGTATCAACAATGTTCATGCCTTCATGGACAACACAAAATTATGGACAGCTTAATATAAGCTGTGATTCTATAAGCCCACATAGTTATGAAGCATGGATGCAGACACCGGACATGACACGGACACCGAACATAATTTGAGAAAATGGCATAATTCAATGTAATCAATATGTGCCGGTATTGTGTCTACCACCGACGCATGTCCGACACCGGGACACGCCTAATCCGAGGAGTGTTCGTGCTTCATAGGGCATGGCATATAAAGAATCTATTTCAATTTACTTCAACTCCGATCCTTGTTCAATTTTTTACTCCCGATTCTTCTCTCATAAAACTCAGGCTGCCAATTTAACACATAAAATGCTATATCTTGTTTTACTCTTAGACAATTAGCCTTCCTCCTTACATTATTATTAGAGTAAGCAAGTAATCAAATGGTAAACAATTCCTAATGTACATCAAAGGAAGTTCATTTATATTCAAAACATGGAATAAATATAAATTTGTTTAATACACTTCCCACTTGCCTACACTCACTGTATCTCACTTTGCCTTTATAAGCCTGCATTCTGTAAGGAAATACTAAAATGATTTAATCATTATGTTCATATATGCCCTAGAGCAATATGCACTGCTCTGGATAGTGAGAGTTCACACTCCTAAAATTACATTTTGATCGACTGAGTTTGATTGACTAAGTTCAACATAATAACCAATAACTCAAGAAACAGCATAATAAGGTTAAAGTTTAAACAATAACATGTACAGTAACAGTATAAAATTCTAATAGCATGGTAGATCCATAAACAACAGACATATTAAATTAGCCATGCAATAATAGGAAAAATTAGGCAAAACGGTGATTTACTCACTTGGACCAACCGTTAGCTGGAGAACACTCGAGCACATTGCTGCTAGAAGATCCACTTGGACTCCCATATATCATTTCATTCTGAGCAGTCTCATGAGTTTTAAGGCCGGAAGATATAGGTGGAAAGAGACCTTTTTGTAACCAAGGATCATAACCAGTTGAAACTGCAACGGGGCTGATGGTCCTGCCACTGTTACCATTAGGAAGAAAAACATTCTGCGCAGAATAGCTACTGGAAATTATATTATCGTCTTTGTTAAAAACAGTAGCTGCAGTCTTCTGACATGCTGGGGGAATAAAGGTACCAATGGTTGGTAGGTTCCTTTGTGAGGACAAAAGCCAACTTTCTGGGCCAGCAACAAAACCTAAAGCTTCCGGACCAAGAGGTGAACTACTCCACATCTGCCATGTTCCCTTCTCAATTGCAGCTGCATCATCCAAAGGAAATGGATGTATGTCTTGGGGCTGGGGGGTACTAGTAAATCTATTAGAACTGTTATTCTTTTCTCGGGTCAATGGGGACTCAATTGGAGATGGCTTGTTGACGTCAGTACCAGATGTGTTTCTTAAAGAGCGAGGTTTAATTACTTCTGTGTCTTTCATAAAGCCACTTCCGAAATCCAACTGAAAATTATCAAGTGACTCAGAAACAGGTCCAAGCAAGGATAATGGATTTGGATCATAACAGGGGTCTTCAAAAAGCTCTTGCTCTTCATACCTAAACTCATGTGATGTATTTACAACAGGGGATAATACAGGTTCAATTGCAGGAGAGAAACCTAGACTACTACTACTACTAGTTGAACCATTAAGATGAGTAGAAATATTAAATGGTGATGGAAGACCAAACTGAATTGGGTTGTTAAATGATTGTGCAATTGGTGCCTGGCCAGATAACTGAGGGCTTTTGGCTTCAACTTGACTTTTGGAATTTGGTCTACATATTACATTTGAATTTGAGGATTTAGGAACAGATGAGGAACGAGTAAATAATTGCTGCCATGACATTTTAGGTACAGCCCGTGGCTGTGGTTCAGGGAGAACCTGCAGAGAACAATCATAATGTCATGTAATTCTCTTTCTATGAAATTGCTTATCCTAGGTAACAAGAAATTCAAACTAAATAGAGCACCATTTAGTTTTCACTTTTCACAAATCTCAAAGATTGTATGTCAAAATGCTACATGAAATTAATAAATCTAAAAGTAGCAATACAAGTCTGTAAAATGCATTTAAGTTTAAGAAATTTCTTTGAATAGAAAGTTAGTGATTCAATATCAATCAACCTTCAGAATAGCCAGAAAACAGTATTGTAAAAAGGCAAAGAAAAGGAGACGGTAAGGATGATAACTTACAGAATGATTGATATTCTTAGCATCTCCATTCAAATTGGATTTAGCAGCTGGACGTTCAGGAGGAAATATATCTCTCCTGCTGGAAGCAGTATGAACATGATCTACGGAATTGTTAGACTTGCTTTCTTTCACCACAGTAGCAGGAATATTAGCACCCTTTCCAAAACCAAGTGCTTTTGAAGAAGACAAAATTGTACCACGCATGCGATCAAGGTACCTTGTCCCAGTACTTCCTCGGTTATAACTGTTTGCAACAAAATTTTTACTATGTGCAGTATCTGTACTATGTCCTTTGCCACTCTCTAATCCAGATTTCTGATGCTCTCTACGATCAGTTTCACTCTTTTTGTCAAAGTCCCGCTTTCGCTCACTTTCTTTGGTAGCACTTTTTTCAATCTCTTCTACATCAGAATTGCTCTTACTAGACCCTTTATCTTTCTCTTTTCTTCTTTCCTGGCGCTTCTTTTCAGCTTCCTTCCTTCGGTCTTTCTCCTTACTGGTATGTGATAATTTGCTCTTATCTTTTTCAGCTTCCATTGTCTCATCTCTCAGCCTCCTACGCTCCTCCACTAACTTTGCAACCTCTTCCCTCTGTTTTCTCTCTTCCTCCTCCAAAAGTTCTCTCTCTAGCCTAGCCTGTCTTTTCTCCTCGGCTTTCCTGCGTGCTCTTTCCACTCTACTTTCATTCGGGTTTTCCCCATTCTCATCCCTTTTTGCCATGAGGTTTTCCCCATTCTCTTCCCTTGAACGAATTCTAAATATCTTTCTCCAAAGCCACCTAATGGTCAAGAAAAAAGATGCCAAAAGCCTGCAAACAAAAACCAGAATTCCAGAATATGACCTAGATGTCAAACAATGCTCATCTCCCCCAAAAACACTGCAATTCCCATACATCTTCCAGTTGATAGGATTACCTAAAACAGAACCACCAGCCCAATTTCCATTCTCCAACCAGTCCTGACTGCACATCCACCCATTTTCAGACCAAACCTTGCCATTCAATATCTTACCACTTTTTCCAACAAAATCCTTAACTATACCAGTATTTGAAATCTGCAACTCTTGCAACCCAGGCAAGTCCAAAACTGGTCTCTTAGAAAGATGGCCACAATAGGAGCACATAAACCGACTCCCACCAGGGTTCTGATCCCTATAAGGATTCAAGCAGTTACGGCACCTCCTAGTAGCTGTCTTCCTCAGTTTCTGCATTTCTATAGCTTCAAACCTCTTCCTCTCCCTAAGCCTAGCATTCCTCCTCACCCTCCAAGCCGACAACTGAGGCATCAAAATCTCATACCAAAACAGAGTAACCAACAACACAAAAACACAAGCCAGTCTAGGCGAAGTAATCTCGAACCTAAAAGCAGGTGGCAGAAGCTGAGAAAGTGCCCACAAACCAATCAAAGGAATAACCAACCAAGGTAGCATTGTAGCAACCCGGCGAGAACACTTCTGAATCACACACAGTATACACATTATCCTCTAACCCACGCCAATCTTCCCGTCTCAATCCAAACCCTAACAACAATCAATTCCCAATATACCCTCAAACTAAACCAATGCTTTACAGAAAAACCCTAACCCTATATTTTTAACTTCCTTCTCCAATTCAAAATCAAACAACACAGTTCAAAACTTCAAAACCCTAAAATATCAAAACAAAAAAGGAAAATAATAATAATAATAATCAGAAACCCTAATAAGCTTCAACTATGGCAATAAAAGCATCAACAGAAAGCGAAATGGAATAGGAATCGAACACTTACAGATTCATCGTTCATTTGAGGTAGCTAAACGGGTTCGGAGCTGAACTTGACTCGTTCAATTTTCGGGTCGGTGTATTTGTGGGTGGGTCGGTGTTCGAGAGAGAAAGTATATGTGAAAAACGAGATAAGAAGAGAAAGAAGAAGAACAAGAAAGAAAAAAAATAAAAAAAAAATAAAAAAATTAGAAAGACAAAAAAGTGAACCGGTGGTTTTGGGGTAAGTTGGACCGATCAAGGTGAACAGAACCGGTTCTTAATGAATTTAATTTATATGCACCGTCGGTGTAAAGTTATTTTGCACATGCATCCAATAAAAAACCGACACATCATGTATGGTCATTAAAAACACATGATGTGTCACATTCATTATGTGACGTGGCAACGCGTCATTGGATGCATGTGCAAAAATAATTTACACCGACGGTGCACAACAATTAAACTCGGTTCTTAATTTAGTGTGCTTAATACGCTCCAAGCTTGAATATTATTATTAAATATTCAAAAAGCTTGAATATTAATTAAAAAAATCTAATTGGTGACCTTTTTGTCCAAATAAAATTTTTTAGATGGACTAAAAAGTAAATAAAACTTTACTAATAGCTAGTATTTTAGTTATTAAAGATTAAACTTGTGTACTTCTGAATTATTTTATTTTAAAATTTGCATTTATTTTTAAATTAAAAAAAGTTTTTTCATTACAAGTAAACCTTTTTTTAAAAATATGTGTAAAAGAGATGGTAAGATTAATAATCTTTCCACTTAATTCGTGTTTTATATTTACTTATTAAGTAAATCATAATTTTATAATTTTGCGTTTGATTCGCAATAAAGGACAGGACAGACAAAATAGGATTGGACATGTAGGTGAGTCACAGAACAACTTTTTGTTCTGGACAATTTTTTGTTCTTGACATTGTTTGGTAATCGATGTACAGCACAGGACAAAAATGTTCAAAATTATTATAATGTTCTCTATTGTGTAATGTTTTATTGGAACTAGTATTAAAAATAGGACAAAACTTATATGTATTTCTTTAGATGTGGTTTTTACTGTTCCTCTCACAAAAAGGTAGTTATTTATATTTTTAATTAAAAAAAGAAAAAGAAAATTGTTTTTAAATAAAAATAACTGCATCCATGTATCTAGCACAGTAAGAACTATGTATATGGAACCGTACATTGTCCTTAAAAATAAATATATCAAAATTTCCAAACTGTTAAATTTTTTTCTATTTATCAAAAATCTATTATGATATTATGAAATTAAAAACATGTTATATAATTTTTTTAATGCATAAATAAAATTATAATTATATGTTAAATCTGAATATATTATTTATTTTTTTACTAAATCTGAATATATTATTGTGCAACACACAAAATGTCAAACTAAAATTTTAATTAAAAATAAGTGGACAAACTAGAAACAATTACCAAGTACTGATCAAAAGCATGGTTTCGTTAAAAAAATAAACATTGTTATAATTTTATTAAAAAAAAATGTACAGCCTGTGGTATTGAAAAAGTGACAATTATACGGGCAATATTGTCTTTTTCTTTATTGTCCAGTGGACAAAATCTTGTACTCCACCTTGGTGGGTAACAAGATTTGGGGGAACTCTCCAGTCCCGTGTAGCATATTTTGTGCTGTTCCACTATTGGAATTCAGATCAAACGGCGAACAAAGTTTGTTGTCCTGCCTTCATTATTTAGCGGATGTTATAGAATATTGTATACTTAATTTTTTATTTTTTTGAAACATAGGAAAATTTCATTTACGGCTCAAAATATGCCTCATATCGTTTTGGATATGAATATCAATGTGATTTGGTACGGTAGAAAACCAATGTTTGTTTAATTTTGGAGACAAATAATATGTCAAATTAACACTGTCCGCAAATAATATGAATGGGTTTGGAACCCGGGTGATTGTATGCTGAGATGATGTGCAGTTGTTGTGTAGTTGTTTTGCTGGTTTTTGCGGACAGTGTGCTAGTGTTCTCCATGCTTTTGAAGTGTGTTTGGTTGCTTGGTTTTTTGCTTATTGGAATTTTCTGCCCTGTTCCTGCTGCTGTTTCTAGCGTGTCCCCTTTTTTTTTTCCTATTGCGTGATTGTGTTTTGTAAGGTTTTTGTTTATCCAGGACTATGTCTTTTGTATGCTTTTATTTTATAGCCTCATAGTACTTCTCGTACTAGTTGATTTCGTCTTTGACAATGGGAGGTCCTTTATGAGGTATTCTTCCATTTCAAGATTGTTTATTGCTTAATCAACTATGACTTAGTTTTTTATTCAAATGATGTAGAGTTGCACCGTAAACTCCGCAGCAAAAAATGTGATAAAGAGCGTCCAACTTTGTAAATGAAAAGTGGATTATCCATTAAAAATAACAATGTAATAGTGGACAAATTTATCTTGAAAAAATATGGGGAGAATATTCAAGGGTCATTTTCTCATATACTTTCACGAATAGGATTCTTCTCCCCAAAAAATGGCACACTAGGAAAACACATAATCGCAGCTTGTTGGTCTATGATTCCTTGTCTTTATACAAATTATTATGCAAATGCGACGTAGAACTTATTATTTTATGTAATTGTTTGTGTAAATGCATGACAATATGCTATCGAGAGTACAAGTCAACTAGACCTGAGTCCAACTTTGTTGGAAGCGGTCCATGGATAGAGAGATTAATGGACCAAGAAGTCTAACCCACATTTCTTTTATACCTCGAACTGACGTTTTTGATATTGCAAGGTTTTTCGGTTTTTACTAATCGATTTTTTTTTTATCGTTTAAATATTTTGGTTAATAGAAACCGCTTGTTTTTTTCGGTTTATGTAACCGAAGTTAATTGATATAGAAATAGAAGCTCAAGTTCTGATATCAGTTACGTTTTTTGAAGAAATCACCATTTACTAACTCCTCTCTTGCGCAATTTTGAGCCCAACTTCAAATCATACTTCATCAAATAAGTTCCATATATTTTTTATCAATCTATGTGTTCATCCTCAACATTTTCAATTCTATGCGTTTTTTGTTCCCCCTTAGCAAATTTATATCTGAGTTTGTGTTAAATTGTTGATTATGTTGTTTGAATTGTTGATTATTGGTTAGTTGTTAGATTGATTAGATATTAGCATGAATGCATGTTGCATATTAAGTTAAACGTGAATATGAGGTTAATTTTATTATATTGTACTCTAAGTGCTTGACAAAATGTTTTAGTGAATTGAAATGTTTCTCCATATGAATTATGTTTCCATTGGTGTAAGAATTAAATGTTTGATTAAATTATAAGTTTGAATTTATCAAAGATTATAAGTTTGTATTGATTGTGAATTTATTTTTCTATGTTTAGATATGGAAGAAGATCTCGTGTAGACACCCTTAGTATATTTTTCAATCTTGATTTCAAGCCTTAAATGCGTGTGAAAACCGATTTGATTCGAATGAGATTTTTGGTTGTGTACTGATGAAGAATAACAAAGTGACAGACCTTTCCTGATATAAAGGATCATTTCGGTTAACATTAATCGAAGTTTTTAGCGAGCAGTTTCTAAAAACCGAAGTTTGAATTTTTCGGTTCGTAAAAATCGATATTTTGTGTTCCAATTTTTTTGAATTTTGAAGGACAAAATTAAATTTTAGAGACGTATAAAAGAAATGTGGGGTCGGAAGAGAAATTTTCTTATTAGGATTCATTTCATTCAAGAGGATACTTGGCACGTTAGTTCTTCATTGAGAAATTGCATAAAGGTATATAAAATAACCTGTAAAATAGAGGAATTAAAATTATTTTGGTTATTGGAATCAATTTATATAGTGTATGAGTGTGTGCGTGTTTGTTATTCATACTTTGTACAAGACACTAAAAGAATAAACCTTCAATTTAGTCCCTAACTATTAATCTCTCTCCAATTTGATCTCTGGACTATACAAATATACTAAATAGTCCATAAACTATTATTAATACATCAATTTAGTCCTTCAGTTCATTTAAAAAATAAGAGAAAATGATAGTCGAGGGATCAAATTGATGGATTATAAATAGTTTAGGAACCATTTAAAATATTTCTATAGTATAGGGACCAAATTTAAGAGAGATCGATAGTTCAAGGATTAAATTGAAGGTTTATTCACACTAAAAACTTCAAGAACAACTACCGATAATTGCACCTTCTTAGTTTATAATTTTTCTTTATTTGCACCTATTGATAATTTTAATCTTTGTTTTTACAAATTTTAAATGAAATTAATTACTATTTGTCTACTACTCCCTCCGTCCTAAAATATAAGAGAAAATTGGTCAAAGAAAGTTGATGTATTTGATTAAATTATTTGGACTAAATACATCAACTTTCTTTGACCAATGTTCCCTTATATTTTGGGACAGAGGGAGTATTTCATTTGTGTCATTACAAGGACCTTATTTGCAATATTTCTCTATCTCTAAATAATTGCCTTTTTTTTTGTACAATAATTAATTGTTACTTTAAAATATAAAAAAATGTTTACTGCATCCCAATAATATATAATTGGTTAAATTGCACTTTTAGCCTCTAAGATTCACAAACTTGCAATTTTAACCTCTTAATTTTTAAAATAGCACTTTTAGCCTCATATGTTTGCTCTCTTTTACAAAAGGTCAATTTTAACTAAGTCAATGTTGATGTGGCAAGCCACTTAGGTGGATTTTTTTCCCAAAATATACCCCTCTCCCTCTCTTATTTCCCGTAATACCCCCCTCTCAATTTTTTTTCCCGTAATACACCTCTGACAGAAGACAAACTTGGTAGCACCATTTGAAATGGCTACATGGCCATGTGATAGCGCCATTTAGAATGGCTACATTGACTGGAATCTGCTTTTTTCTGTCTCCTCTGCACCTGCTGTCTCCTTGACTGCTTTTCTGACATGTAGCCATTTGAAATGGCGCCATTGACCAAGCATAGCACCATTCCAAATGGCGCCATCTCCCTTGTTGTTTTTTCCTATCTGCTGCGCGTGGCTTGCTGCATGGGAGGAGGAATTTGAAATTTTTTGAATGCATGAGATTTGAAAATTTTTGAATGCATGAAATTTTTTTAAGAGATTAGGAAACATTAAATGATATTTTCCATTCCAACATGATTACTGCTAAGGGATGACCTCCCATAAAATTACTGCAAACTTTAGTTGAATTAGCAGTAATATGATTATGATTATGATAATAAATTAGTTGAAATACCTCTGTACCATCAGTTCCTAATCTCTTAAATTAGTTGAAATTTAAATATACATTTAGATTTATTATTATATCATTACGGGTAGCAAATTGAATAATGCATGGGAGGAGGAGATTAGGAATTTTTTTGCAATGATTTTATTTATTTGATGAACAAATATTCGATGAATAAAGAAATTGTTTTTTTTTTATTTGATGGAAAAAAATTTATTACAAGACGATTATATAAATAAATAATTAATTACAAACAAAACACTAAAATTCCTAATGTCTACGATGTCTACGATGACCTCCGGTGCCACAAAAAATTTCAAATTCCTCCTCCCATGCAGCAAGCCACGCGCAGCAGAAAGGAAAAAACAAGGGAGATGGCGCCATTTGGAATGGTGCTATGCTTGGTCAATGGCGCCATTTCAAATGGCTACATGTCAGAAAAGCAGTCAAGGAGACAGAAAAAGCAGATTCCAGTCAATGTAGCCATTCTAAATGGCGCTATCACATGGCCATGTAGCCATTTCAAATGGTGCTACCAAGTTTATCTTCTGTCAGAGGTGTATTACGGGAAAAAAAATTGAGAGGGGTGTATTACGGGAAATAAGAGAGGGAGAGGGGTATATTTTGGGAAAAAAATCACTTAGGTGACTCAGGTACCACATCAACTTTTTTTGACACCTAATAAATAACAAAATAAATATATAAAAATAAAAAGGAAACAATCCGACTCCATTTTTTTTGCATGAATCTCACTCCAGAATCTGGTAAGACCCATTAAACTGAAACAATCCCTTAACACAGCTAATTAGACTAACAGAGTAAAATAATTAGATTTTTTTTGCTAGTTACACCCTTCCATCATAGTTACATCCTTTGTCACAAACTATTTATTTATATAATGCCTAAAATATCCCTAACCTTGTATTTATTTTTTATAGGGTCATGCTATGTTCTCTAAGGGCAATGTTAAGGAATACAAAAGTGATTTAACATTGAAAAAAACAATATTTTGAATTTTAAAAAAGTTGAACACACAGGATTTTAAGATAAATTTTTTATATTTAGTTTTTTAACATGTGATTTTAGGGCGGTTTCCGTGAGCTTAACTCAATTGGTAGGGACATTACATTTTATATGCAGGAACCGAGGTCGAACTCCAGACATCCACTTATCCACTTTTAATATCATTCTATATCTTTCATTAACATTTACTTTACGTGAACTCATTTCATCTCTGTGTCTTCATGAATTCAATTCATGTTGGTGTATGTTCTTAGAAATGAGTATTTGACCTAACTCATCCTTACAAAACCGGCTTGTAAGGTGAGGATTGCCTCTAGTATATAAACATTTAGTCAGGCCATCTCTCAACCGATGTGGGACTCTTAACACACCCCCTCACGCCCAGCACTATTGGGCTTGGTGCGTGGATATAAACGGTGGGTGACCCGATAGCGGAAACCTGATAACAGGTGGCCCAGCGGATCGTGGAGAGACTCTGATACCATCTTAGAAATGAGTATTGGACTTAACTCATCCTTACAAAACCGGCTTGTAAGGTGAGGATTGTCTCTAGTATATAAACATTTAGTCAGGCCATCTCTCAACCGATGTGGGACTCTTAACATATGTGAACTCAGGTTATATGTACCCCTGTCAAATATGAAGAACGGAAAGACAAGAAAATGGAAAGGGCAGTAGTTGAAAATTTAAAAGAAACTAGGAGAATTTTAGTCAATTCAATCAAAATGTAGCTAAAAGTTCATATGCTAACAAGAAAAAATCAAAAGAGTTTTACACAATTTATACTACTTTGGATATGGATTTTCACCGACGTAATTTTTTTCGTATACAATTTAGATTTAATTTTTTTTAATAAGTTGAGGAGCATCTAAACATCAGATAAACAAAACAGACTCCGCTTCTATTATTATATCTTTCTATTTTATTAATAAAAAAAGGAAAATAGAATTATACAAAATTAGGGGACATAAACATAATCTAATGAGTCCAAGGATAATGAAACATACCAATCAACTTTTAGTTAATCTTAACATACAAATTAAAAGTCCTAAAATAAAGAAGTCCTAATCACCCATTTAAGTGACTCAAAAATCTTACCATGGAAAATTTATCCTTGGTAAATTCTTGTAGATTGATTTACTATATCAAATATCAAATTATAGTAATTATTTGGTTTCTATATATGTACATGTATCACACACATAGAGTGGCCCATATGCACATGGGTGGGTGAAGCTAAAGTTTTTCTCTACCGACATTTATTATATAAGATCAAACAAGTGTTTGGTTGTTGGGGTATCCTTCAATCTCTTTTCCTGGAATTGCATTTGCATATTATTATAATGTAAGCAAAGAGACACTGCACACTGAATATCAACAAGTATTTATTTTAATCCATAATACATTGTATAAGGTGGTTATACCTTACCATTTAGATCCTTCCTTTTCAGTATCTTTACATTAGGTATTAAGTGTCTCTTTGAAATATCATGGAAATTTCAAGAAACTATATAAACTATACATGTCCGTTTGAATTTACTACCAAATTGGAAGTATAACATGAACTATCATGCTACACTTTGAATTAGCTTTAATAAATTTATGATTTCATTGCAATGTTGTCATATTTACCACTCATCTAAACATTTTAGGCACTATAAATCATTAGTTGACTCAGTAATAATTAACGCTGAATTTTGTATGAAGGATCACAGTTCGATCCTCTCCAATTGTGATCGGTAGGGGTTGAAATCACTTGATATCAAAACTAACTCTCGAACTAGATTATACGGTCCAGTGCGCTAGATACTGATGGTGAAAACTAATAAACATTTAAGCACTACTTGACAAAATTACATAGCTTATAGTTTATAGGGAATAATTTATAAGTTAGCTTATAACTTACGGTGAATAATCTAAATAATTAAATTTATAGTATTGAATAAAATTATCAGTTAAATATCACTGACATAAAAAAATATGTTCAACTAATATTTATTTTTATTAGATGAAAGGACAAAAATGAGAATTACTATTTTGGAGTCTAGATACAAGTTGGATTTGGGGTAAAATTGAGATGAAAACTAATTGACTTATCAAATTAAAGTATAAACTTTGGAGTAAAATTGAGATGAAAATTAATTGACTTATCAAATTAAAGTATAAACTAATAAAAAATTGTTATATATTATGAAATAATGTTTTTTAATCACATGAGCATTTTTTTTCTTTGACGAGAAACAAATAATCACATGGGCTTATAAACTCAAAAAGATGTCTCAACACACGGAACCTTAAGGGTCCGTTTGGTATGAAGGAAAAAAAGTAGGAGGAAAGAAAATTACGGAAATCAATGAATGAATTTTGATTAAAGTTAGTCTAGGTTCATTCATTGGTTTGCGCAATTTCTTTTCTCCCGCTTTCATTCGATCAAACCAAACGAGCCCTAAATTTCTAAAAATAATGGTGGTATATATATACTTTGGGTCATGCTAAACAGTGTCCCTGGGGCACTAGTTAAACATACTAAAAAAGGAAACAAATGATAAAGTTAATGATGAGAGAGAATAACTTTTCACATCATTAAAACATTGAATGCACAATTTACGAGATAAAATTTCTATATTTGTATCCTTAACTAATGGTTAAATATGTTTTTGGTCCTATAGTTTCATAGAATTTTATTTTAGTTCCTGAAATTTTTTTCCACACTTTTTAGTCTTGATGTTTTTTCCGTCAATATTTTTAGTCCGTACTTTTTATTCAACTCGTGCATACCATTTTAAATTTTAAATTTTTTCTGCGGTCATGTTTAGTAAATTATATGAATCTCTGTTACAAAAGATGAATTAAATATGAATTTTTTAGTTTTTTCACATAAAAATTCATAAATAATTCATCATATGTTATAAACATGAATACAAAAACTCATTAAAAAATGTGAAAGTATACAAGTTAAATGAAAAGTATGGACTAAAAACATTGACGTAAAAAACTTCAGGGACTAAAAAATGTGAAAAAAAACTTCAATAATGAAGTTTTATTTTATGTTATGTAAATTAAAATGGCAATTTGATCCCCGCAGCTGTGATTGGGAGAGGGTTGGAACCACATGATGTCAGAACTGACCTCCAAATCAGTTTAGACGACTCAGTCGGGCCAGATACCGTGGTAAAAAAAAAATAAAAAAAATGGCACACCAATAATTTAACCTAGGCTAAAGAATTTAATTCCGTGACACTAAATAGTGGTAAAATTTGTCATAACTCACCATCCATCCATCCAAACATCAACCAACCAATGTTTTTTGAGGTATATACTATTGAGTATATTTGATTTGATTAACGTTATAAGTGGTTGAAAAATAACAATGTTCCTAGTATTATTTATTGCAATGTCCTCTTATGACTAAGGGATATTCATTTTGTACTCCTACATGAATCCGTGACACACGAGAAATGTTGAAATGAATGGTAACCCTTAAAAGTGTGTAAGGTTACTTTACCTACACTACACGACACAACAACATATTAGTACTAAGTCACTGCAAACAGAACAACTATTCGTCATCTTTAATTAAGACCAAATTAATAGTATGGGAGAAACTTTTACCAATTTCTTGCTTTTGCAATGAGTGATGGTGTGGAGATTATGACAAAAAATATAGGACACTAAAATTGGCCTTATTAAGAAAAAAATACAGTAATATGTCAAATATGTTGAATTGAGAATTTTGTTCTGTCCCTTCAATTATTTAAAGGGACGGCTAGTAGAGAATAGTGGCAATGCAGCCATAGGAAAATTTCAACCGTTGAATTGTTCTATAATATGACATAATGTATGAATATATGAGAAGCATATCAAACACTAACACAAATATGGACGTTAATATGTTGATACTGAAAATAATTTGAGAAAATAAATTAATTAAATGTAATCATGTGTGTCAGTGTCGGACACTAGACATGTCTTTCATTAGAAGTGTTTGTGCTACTCATATAAGAAGATAGAGAAAGAAGAATTTGTTTTGGATTGTTAGTCTTTAAACTCATTTGAGATAGATGAATTTGTTTTAGATTGTAAAATTTATTGCAAACTTAGGATTAGAGTACTCAAATGTAAATCAGTTTAGTTTAAACTTAATTTTAAATAAATCAACTAAAATTGGGGAAATTTAAAACCTATGTAACACCGACAATTTAAGTTAAAGGTTGACTAGTGTCAATATCGACAATGACATATAGTTACATTCGATCATATTTATTCATTAATTTGCGCTCATAGGTTAATCTCAATATCATGTTTGGTATCTATCATGTATGATAATTTAAAACTAAGCTTTGCAAATATTGGTCCAACTAAGCACAATAAGTGATAGAAAAAGATAGCTGAAAAATTCATTTATAATTACTAATGAATATTGACTATTATATTTTTTGACACATTTTCTTATTAATTTTTAAATTAATGTGTAATGTGTTCTTAATATCAACTATTATGATTCAATTGTCATAACAACAAAACTCATAACATAAAAAACCAAAAGAAGATAGAACAAGATCTTGCTTGAAATTAAGGTCCATGGATTCAATAGACCTTCAAAGATCCATAAACTATATATGATAGTTTAAACATAATATAGTATGTTTAAGACATCAAAGTACACTTTAGAATTAAGCATACCCATTATTTGACAAGAAACAAACTCACTATCCTAGAAAATTTGGTTGCTCTTTAAACATGAAAAGCAAATCAAAGATTAATTACACATAAACTCTAACTAAGCAAATGTTTGAATTGACAACAATTTTACAGAATCACAGTGTGCTAGCAAAAACTATTTTTCAACGCTTCAAGAAAATCACACTGTGACTTTGTCAAACTCACTGTGATTTTAAACACGCACGTACAAATTTAGTATAACCACCTTTGTCGATGGTATAATCCACCATTAAGATTACCTTTTGGAGAATCCTAGGAATCCACTATTAGCCATAGTGCTAGTTGAACGAGTAAGACCAAAACATAGTGTTGAAGTAGGTGAAGTAGCATCTTCATCTTCTCCTCTTAACTCGAAAGATGAACCATAGCTTAAGAAACGTCGTCTTCTCGGGACAATTTTGGTTGACGATGATGTTGATGATGAAGACTCAGAGGAAGAAGAATATGAAGCAGAAGAATAATAAGGCGAATTCGAAGGTGATGAAGATGAAGATGACGACGAAGAAGACTTAATATTTTTTTTAAGATTTAGTTTTGGAAAAAGTGCAAGAAAAAGATTGGATCTTGAATTTTTCTTACTTGGTATTTTTTTGCATGAAAAATAAGATGGTGGAGGAGTAAGAGGAGGTAGAATTTTTTCAGAGAATGTGTATTTTGGTGTGCCAGGTTGAGATTCCCAAACAAAAGGGACAGTAATAGCTACTCTAAAAGATGGATTGGAAATGGAACTTTCTTTTGTTAGAAGTCTGCAAAAGAACTTGTCATCTTGCTTGATTTGGAGGATAGTTTTTTGTTGTTGCTCAGATTTGGAACTAAACATCTTTGAATAAGAATTTTGGTAACTTTGTGTTTCAATGAATAATAATGTGAAATGGGTTTGAAGTATATGATATAGAGATTTAGAGTTTGTCTTTTTTATATTTAAATAATTTAAATAATAGTGTTAAGTGTCACATTGAAATGAAGTCATCATTTTTGCATATATATCTCTTACTATTAATTAATTTGGAACACATGCAATGCAACTCTATTATTGAGACTATTGGTATTTTAGCTTACGGTGTTTATATTTAAGATCTTGAAGTGCATCCTCATTTAAGAATGAATTGGTTCTATTGATAAGAGTCTTGGAAACTTTAAATATGTGATCAGAAATTTGATTTCTAATTCATGTGTATGAAGAAAATTTGATCGTGTGAGGAGAATTTACGTGTTTTATGTGTCTCACAGATTCCTCGACAAAGATAGTTAGTGGTAAAAATTTCATAGCGATATTAAGGTATCCTAAAAGAAAGTACATTCTCAAAAATGTAACTAATTTCAATTAAATTTCATATAACAACATTACTATGTTGGGTAGAATTGAACTCAAAATCTTCCGAATCTTGTGTTGCGAATACAAAAAAAAAAGTGTTTGATGATGAAAGATTTCACTATAAATATATTTAGTTAATAACTTTTGGTAGATATTAGTATTAATATTGGTTATATATGCATGCATCAACAACGTTAAAAATTTTAGGAAACAAGACTTCTTAAAATAATTTGATATATGTAGACTTTAAAGGTATCCCACATGAGTTGCTTGATCTAGCAGCATGATACTCCCAAAGAACTTGCTAAATTTAAGGCTACATGGGAGTCAAACTTAGAATATAGTAGCACTAGAAAATAGTCCCTCCATAACTAATTAACATGATTTGGATCCACTGCAGTTTGATTATATGTGATCACTGTAATTGGATCATCCAAAATTAAGTGTAGACGGTTTAGATTTTAAATTTGAATTTTTATTTTAAAATTCAAATTAAAAATATAAACTGTCGATGATCACGATCAAACGATTTAAATAATAATACTACTACACATCAAATTCTATCCTTTTGACTCCATACGAACCTAATCCTCAGCTAACATGGGGTATGCCTGCCACATTAAGGGACACTCTTTAATTCCAATGGTATTATTGTAAGTTAATAAATTAAGAATTTTCTTGTGTTACGGGCCTTTCACATGCAACTTCCACGAATTTACGCCATTTATGATGAAGACTGGACAAACTGAAATTGGCCATATGGGTTTATTAATTTAATAATATTAGAGAAAGACTTATATCTAGGCCATTCTTAATTAATTAATTAATTAATTAATTAAAAGTAGGTTTATGAATGAAATTGAATTGAACTAAATGAATTGAAGAGAAGATCACCTAACTATCAACATTGCTGTGTATGGTCCATCTCCATCATTTATGATGATATGAACATTGAGTGGATTGTAGTCTGTATCTGTGAGTGCTACTTAAGGAAAGTGTGTGGCAGTTAGTGTTTGGACATGATACCATATTAATAATATCTATATATGCTTCACATGTGTCCATTTTTTTTGTGAATGTCACAACTAACAAAGCTATAAAGTTGAAGTTTATAATTAGGGCCCAAAATTGAAGTTCACAAAATTATAAGCCTCTTAGACTTCGACAGAATTGGATTGCATGCAGGGAAAATTTGGTTATCTGATTAAGATCGGATGATCCAAATATAAAGAAGACTAAATTAGATTGTATGACTATTTTATATCTGAATCGTCTAATCTTAATTAGAAGGTTAGATCTTTCTTTACTGCATGCAGTTTTTATTGCATACAATCTGGATCTGGCTACAACACACTTAACTTGTGTTCAAGAGACCAGGATGAACAACATATTAATGTTCCACAATAACAAAAGAGAGACATTACATTTTCACTAAAATTTTATGATATTAAGTATATATCAGTTACTTGATTTTATCTATATATTTAATATTTTATTTATTTATAATTTTTTATAAATTAAGAGCATTTAAATATCTAGGTAGAAATAGACATCTCAACTATGTTGGCACCCCATTGTTCATTATCCTCTATCTATGTCTCATATTATATTAAAAAGGAAAAAATAATATTAATTATTAGGGGGACTAGGCCTTACCCCAAAGAAATAACATGAAAAACAAAGTTCAAGTGATTAGGTATTGAGGGAGTCCTAGTTTATCTCTTAGAAAATCGTCCCTGAACATAGATGGCAAAGAGTCTCCCACCACCTCATTTGCGTGTAAGCATGCCCAAGACTAACAAACTTATCCACATAAGCATTTTCTTCTCTATAAATATGAGACCATTTCAAGGTAAGACCAAGATGCAAACGATTCGACCAACGATTCCGTAAATCCCAAGGAACCACATTCATATTTTCAAAAGCACGAAGCACCGTCACAGAATCACCGCGTGTGTTGGAACTGTTTGTAGAGTGTCAATCTTGACTGGGTTAGTAATAGTATCCCCAGGAACCACCTCTTTCTTCATGGCTACATATTGGAGGGTAGCCTTGAATGCTTCCTTTTTATGTTGATGATCTTTTTGTTGCGCTCAGTAACATCCAAAATCTCTAGAGGATTTTGCAACCAATTACAACTAGACTAGATACATTATGTCCAATGACACAAGGAGGCTCGCATGCATGTGCGAGGTGTGCGACGGTATAGGGCCTCAAAATTTTGAGGGCCTCAACTCAAAATTTTGAGGTCCTATAATATTACTTATATATTATTTATACCTATAAAATATCAAATGTATATTAATAGATTAATTTTTAGGCACTAAAATAATAGTTATATATTGTTAATGTTCATAAATATCATGAGTATCAATATATTAGTTATCTATACTCGTAAATATAGTTCTAGTCCATTTTAATCTTTGCATAAAATTTAATCTTAGATTATGATGTTCCTTTTTGACGTTATATTCAAAGATAATTATTTTGTATTTCTTGTTCCATTTAATTTAATGTAAGATTTAATATTGATAATTTATATGTTTACAATAATGTTTTTTTTTTATATATTATATGCATTTTAAATCGATAATTTTTTTAATTTTTTTTTATTAAGGGGTCACTTTTATATTTTGCACAGAACTTCCTAAAACTCGGAGACGCCCCTGGACACAACAATGTAAACAAAACTGTGACATATGTTCATAAATCATCACAAAGTGTGAAATCTCTAGTAGTCTAGTAGTTACCGGTTACACTCACATTTTTAAATGTGAAAGAAATATGAAATTTCAAACTAAATACTACTATTAGTACTTATGGGGCAAGTGTGAAATATTTATATTTAACTATTATCAATGTCATAAACACATTGAAAAGTAGTTTAAATAGTGTATATATACAATTAAAACTATAACTCAAAAACATGTTGTGATCTACTATATTATGAGATAAATCAATTTTTCATTATTTAATTTTTTTTTTTGACGAATTTATTTAATTTTTATTGAAAAAGGTGGTTTCTTATGAATGCATTGGTGATATTTTTCCTACAAAAGAAAAAAACAATAGAGTATTAATAGGTTTTAATTTTTTAGTTTGCATCACACAATCAAAATATCAGAAAAACACACTAACTTGTGATTACTATAAAAAGAATACTTTCATAAGAAAATCTTGGTGTGAAAAATTAATTGCATTCTAGTATTGAACATCAGGAAAAATGATTTTGTGACATATATGTAAGTGATGTAATTTGAAAGGAGTATATATGTGAGAACCTTTTATTCATTATTGAGTTTTGTGATATTTTACTGTAATTAAACTTAAATGGAATAATATAGTGAATCAATATTTAGACCGCAGATGAAAGATATGTTCATATTTAATATTTCGGTGAAACATTTTTTTTTGAAGAAGCTAAAATGAGATATATATTAAAACTAAAAATAGTCATCTCAGCACAAGGTGTGCCTAGATGAACTACCAGAGTTTACAGAAAGACAGAAAAGAAAAATAAAAGATCAACATCATACAAAGCCCAAACATAACAAAGGACTAGACCACCAGCTATGGTAGTTTAAAGCCAAAGTAACATTCTTCGACTTCAACCACCTATACGAAAATAACTTGATCTTGTCCAATAACTGGAGAGAAGTGCTAGTTGAGCCTGTAAACAATCTATGGTTTCTTTCCGTCCATATAACCCATACGCTGACAAGCCAAATAAGCTGCAAAAAAGACCGTCGTGTCCGTGATCCACCAAATGATGATGTGAAGTGAACGAAGTGGGCCCGGATAGTACTGGAGTCCGTCAAAGAAATGTCAATCCACGTGCACACCGAAGCCCAAAGAGAACCAAAAAAATCGCAAGAGATGAACAGATGATGAGCCGACTCTGCCTCCCCACAACCAGCTACGCACACCTGTGCTGAAGAAGATAAGATGCCTCGAATAACCAAATTTGTCTTTGTAGGTAACCTATCGCGAAGTAGACGCCACGCAAAGATGGATACCTTCAAAGGAACCTGAGGATGCCAAATAAGATGATCTGCCTCATCCAAAGTAACCGAGTCACGAGTAGTCAAAAGCTGGTAAACTCCTCGAACAGTGTAACCTGTGTCAGGATCTGGCTGCCACCGCCACCTATCTGAATATTGTGCCTGTAAAGAAATGTTAGCAAGTAAAAACTGACACTCCCTCAACATGTCCTCCTCCCACGCCCTCAACTGCCTCCGCCAAACCCAAGCCGCCCCATCCAACCCCCACCCTAACGAGAACATCTCAGCCACCGTACGCGACTTAGTCTCTGATAAAGCAAACAGACGACCAAATCGCTCACATAAAGGATTCTCATCCACCCATGGGTCAGTCCAAAAAAGAGTATTTGAACCGTCCCCCACTATCCTAACAACATGCTCCCCGAACCAACCTCCCCCTGACTCTCCAACACCATCCCGAATGCTCACTATCTCTCGCCACCACAAAGACCCTCGCCTCCCCCCATCTCTCAATCTCCCTCGTTCCACCCCATATCGCGCTGCCAATACACGAAACCACAACCCCTCTCGATCCACTAACATCCTCCAACACCATTTACCTAACAGTGCCAAATTAAACTCCCGCAACTGCCGCACCCCCAAACCTCCATACTCTTTCCGTAAACAAATAGTTTTCCAATTTACCCAAGCTGTTTTCCTAACATCCTCACACCCCCCCCAAAAAATTTAATTAAAAGAGATTCAATAGTTCTTGATAATTTTGGAGTATTTACTCAATAATCAATAACAACAAGAAAGACTTTACGGTGGATGAATTCAATTTGGGTCCTGTTGATTTTGAACTAGATTCCAAATTGGTGGTTGAAAGTTTTCGTTATCATAAGAAAGACTTTACGGAGTTTGGCGCTATTATTCAAAATTACAAAGCTACTTTTTCCTCTTTCTATGTAAATTCTAGTGTTGAGTTTGTAAGGAGATAAGCAAATGAGGTTGCTCACACCCTTGCTATGGCGGCCCCATTTTTAGCTAGTGTCCAAATTATGGGTGATATTCTCGATTGTATTGAACACATTTTAATCAATGATATGCTATAATCACTTTATCGTCAAAAAAAAAAAGTTACATAACTAGATTTACATGTGGTACACACAACTAATTTGTGACCAACTTTTATTTCACATTTATATATTTTTTTTATTAGTTGATGGGTAAATACTCCAAATTATTAAGGGATAAATTTAAAAAAAAAAAACTAATATCTCACGCTCTGAATTATAATGAATGGAGAGAACCTACAAAATAATAATAATAATAATAATAATAATAATAATAATAATAATAATAATAATAATAATAATAATAATAATAATAATAATAATAATAATAATAATAATAATAATAATAATAATAATAATAATAAATAACATAAATGGGGTGCGTCTAGCAAGTAGATGCACACAGGTAAAAACTAAATCAAATGCAAACCTAGCAGTGGGCCCAAAACATTGATTGATCTGATTCACTAAAATTGCTTTTTAAACCCCTTGAGTTTTTTCAGGCCCCCAAAAAAATCCTAAAATACCCTCAATTTTGGACTCGGATTCGTTTGTATCTTCATCTTGTGTTCCGAAATGAAATTTCACCTCGTATTCTAGAATCCGAAAAAGAGTATTTTCGGAACGTAACATCCATAATGTAAAAAAATAATAAAAAAAAGTAATTAAATTTGGATCATATAATCCGAAATGTATTTTTTTTTTTTTAAAAAAAAACACTTGTATATAAGTCAACACCCCAACTACTACCTTCATGTCTTCCTCATTTCAAAGAACCCAAATTCAGCAACTCCTCCTCTTCTCTTACCTCATGCAAACACACCTCTAAGATCTTAGAGACACAAAGAGTAAATTAAACTCACCCAAGCTTCATTTTCACTTCCTCTGTCATGATTCACTTCTCTCATCACTAAATCACTCCATTTCAAGTCAACCTTTACCATCCCAAAATCCCAATTGAAGCATGCACGGGATGAGACTGCAATTGCACTATGATGGATCCTACGTCAACCAATACACGCATTAAAATTCAAAAAATTAATTAATTTCGGATCTTACATTTTAAAACACGCTTAGGGATAATTTGGTCAGAACGGAGGCCTTTTACAATATAGGGGTCAGAAGAACAAAATTCCTAATTCACCCTTGGTTTAATGTTTTGGGCGTTTGTATAAGCACTATACATTAAGAGTTTTTTATTTTTTGCGCCTTCGGTGCTTCTCGTGCACTATATTAATTTTTAATTTTGTTTTTTCGCTACTTAAGTAGCGGACGTTATAAAAATGAGAAATTTTGAAATCACCGTCCACTACCTGCCTAGCAGACATAGTATGCTACTTAAGTAGCAGCCCAGTCGGTGGTCAAGCCTTTTGCACAAGTAAAAGGCCTGCCCCCATTCTCTCATTCACCTCTCCTCATCTGTTTTATTCTATTTGTTGTGTTCATTTTTAGTTTGTGTTGGTTTTTGTCAATTCGTGTATAAATGCCCGTATAGTTCGTCGTTGGTTACTCATAAAATTTATATAGGTGTTCTTTAAAGATGACGATTGGGAATGTTATGTTAATTGACGAGGGACATTTTTGTGGCTCAATTGGAAACGTTATGACTAACCAAAATGAGTGTCACTCAAATGGGGTTTCATGCACAAATGGGATTGTCCCGTAGTAGCTAAGTGGGCGCATGACAGGCCAAAAACAGAAGTTTGACCATCTAAGTGCAAAGTTGCAGCACCAAAAACATAAGTTGGATTTGCCCTTGTTCTTCTCCTAGAAGTTGAGATACTCGATGGGGACAAACATTGAGAGGAGATCGTGCCCCTCTTTTATTCCTCACAGGAAGATCTTCCATAAATTTTTTTAGAAAAATTTAAAATCATTTGAAATATTATTGAGATCTATCAGGATTAACGGTATGAGTTTCGATAACATATCCAATGATTTTCAATTTTTCTATGGATAATCTATATGATATAAACTTTTAATCCAACAGTGGATTTTATGAAATTCTTATTCGTTATAACGTTATTCATGACTAGCCCACCATAAATCACTTGAAGAAGTGATCCATATTAGAATTTGTCAAAGAATAAAACAAATTAATTTCAAACAAAATAAATTCCATAATCAAGCTTATTGAAATGAAATACCTTTAATAATTATGCTTATACAAACATCATTGTTAATTAAGACTAATTTCACATATCACAAAATAAAGTTATTGAAACGAAAAAAAAATATCTAGACCAATTTTAGTATTTAACACATCACATGAAAATATTTTGAAAGTCAACAACAAATTAAGAAAAATGCTACACCCAAAGTTTGTATTTTTTATTAAGAAAAAAGTTTGTAATTTTATTTTATATAAAAATATAGATATTTGTACAAATTTATTATTTATTTAAATAAAGAAAAAAATAAATTATAAATAAAATAGTCTCATAAAAAAATTACTATATTCCTATGGTCAAATTTTATTTTTGACTAATAATAAAAAGTCAAAATTTAAAAATCTTCAAAATAATTATTTTTTGTCTAATAATAAAATTTATATTGATTTATATATTGGTATAATCCTTTAGTCAATTTTTTTTTTGACTAATAATAAAATCAAATTCCTTTATATACATTGGTATAAATATGGTAAAAATTGGTTTTTTCCAAATGGGCCTTTTAGGAAATCTAATGCACTTGAACCACCCTCCAACACGACACCACATCATACTACACCGTTTTATGTTGTACTAAGTAACAACAACATTTGATTTTTGTCGTTTTCCTTTTGTCTCTGTTCTCTCTATTTTCAAATTCTCTCCACAACCAAACCAAACCAAAGGTTTCTTCTTTGTGTAGTACTAATGAACATGGAAGAAACTCAAGTGATGAAAACGACGACGTATCACTCTGAACCGGGTTCATCAAATAACAGTTACAGAACCGAGATTGACACTTCTGCTCCATTTGAATCGGTTAAAGAAGCTGTTAACCGGTTCGGTGGTGTTGGTTATTGGAAACCCTTTCTCAATGTTAATCATCTTTCATCTCTTACTTCTCATCATTCTATGGTAATTACTTTCTCGATTTTGTTTCCATGTACATTGTTTCTGTGATTAATTGTGATTTAATTTCTTGCATTTTATAGACCCATTTCAAACTATTTTGAGTAAACCACCAAATTAGTGCCAACTTTATAGGGAGTTGTCAAATAGGTCTCAACTTTATCAATATTTCAAAAATGTTCTTTATTCTGTCAAATTTTACTCATATTAGTCTTTGTTGGAGTATGTTAGGGATTAAATTGATAGGAAGGAGATAAATTTAAGGACAAAATTGATAATAGCTTGTTAAAATATAGATTTAATTGTCCCTAAGAGCATAGCCTAGGGACATTGCATGTAATATGCAGAATCAGTATTCAAACCCTAGTAAACCCACTTGTTCACTTTTTGTTTTTGGGTCAATAGCCTGGGGCTAGAATTTCACCTTTTAAAAGTGAATAAGTGGAAGTACCAGGGTTCGAACCCTGATCCTTGCATATTACATACAATGTCCCTGCCAATTGAGTTGTGCTCACGTCACCCCCACTTATTCACTTTAAAAGGTGAAATTCTAGTCACTAGGCTACTTGACCCGAAAAAAATATAAGGACTTAATTGATAGTAAGTGTTTCAATATAAGGTCCAACTTGACTGAGACTTTTTTTGTTTGTTGAAATATTCATAATAATCTCGACCTATTTGAGAGTGTTCTACAAAATTAGAGACTAATTTGATGGTTTACTGCTTGTTTCTCCATGTCTAGCTCATGCATTATGATATATAAATTTTGTTTATGTTCTTTTGAGTGTTAGGGTTCTTTGGATCTGATGAAATGCAATTAGGTCATAATTATATAGATATTATTTAATGGAGAATGTTAGAAAACATCGGAAGTAGATAAATAATATTTTCCTTATTTATATTTTGAATTTAGTTACTTGATAGAGCTACATTGTCTATGAAACCCAAATACTAGATACGATATACGTTAAGTTAACATAACTTTACAACCTAAATCATATAGAGTTGTCGTTTTCTTATCCGGATCAAAATTATATTATTTGCATTGTAAATATGTCACAAATGTATTTGTTTTTCCCAAAACAAATGACTCAATGTCAAAATGTATTCCAATTCTGCTCACAAAAAGCTTGAAGACAAGTTTTTGAGGTTCTATACCAAACTTATCAGTCAATATTTTTTTCGTCAAAGTTTTGGGGGATTCTTCTTTGATGTGTATATGAAAATATTGTATGCGTATCAGTATTGGATGTGGATACGAGTACGACATCAATACTTTATCAATTTTGACGTATTTAAGCCTCATAGTACATTCTTCTTATAGAGGATTCACATGAAGGAATAAAATTAGTCTATAATTTTCCATTACCGAGCTACATTGTCATTCTACACCCCCATATTCTGTGTGCGGGTCAACGTTTACGTAAATATTCTCATCGAACTATATAGTAAGTTCTCATCCTCTCTTTTGTTGGCAGCACCATGTAGAAGAGCTTGATAAAGAGAAACTGGAGGAGCAGGCAAGATTGCTCGAGAAAGAACTGATGCTGAAAGAAAGAGAAACTCTTGATGTGTTGAAAGAATTGGAAAAGACCAAAAGGCTTGTTGAACATTTGAAATCAAAGCTGCAAAAGGAAGAATCTGAAACAAATCTGAATTTTGGGATGAATGTGTGTGATCAAAGATCAATGGTAAATGAGAAAGAAATGAAGGAAAAACAATCGAGTCCGTCTGAGTTTCTTCAATCTGCGATGGAATCTTCTATACCTTCCCATGTATCTTCGCCAAACTTAATATTAATGGAATTGAAGCAGGCCAAGTTGAACCTTACCAAAACTACTCATGATATTGCCGATGTACGAGCTACTGTTGAATCTCTTAATAAGAAATTAGAGAATGAATGGATCTCACTTGAGAAAACCCGTGAAAGGTTAACTCAAAATTGTTCAAAAGTGTCTTCTCTTGAGGATGAGCTAAACAAAACCAGATTAAGACTGCAAGTTGTAAAAGTTGCTGCTTCTGGTGATCCTTCAGATGTTACAATAGTGCTCCATCGATTGAATTCGGAGGCCGAACATTTCAGAAAAATGAGAGAATCCGCAAAATCAGAAGTTTTGGAAACAATGTCTGAGATTGAGATGACAAAAGCTATGATAAAAACTGCAGAAATCAGGTTGGTTGCGGCAACGAAAATGAAGGAAGCTTCTAGAGCTGCAGAAGCTGCTACCCTTGCAGATATTAACGCGTTGTCTAACCATGATGGTTCACCAGGAGAATGTACGCAAAAATGCGAGGAAATTACTCTTTCGTTTGAAGAATATACTACTCTAATCCGTAAAGCTCAAGAAGCACAAGAACAATCAAAGAATAGAGTAGCAGAAGCTATGCTTGAAGTCGATGAAGCAAATTCATCGCAAATGGATATTTTAAAAAGGGTAGAGGAAGCAGCAGAAGAAGTTAAAACCCGCAAGAAGGTACTTGAAGAAGCTTTACAAAGGGTAGAAGATGCAGATAGAGGGAAGCTAGAAGTTGAAGAGGCTTTGAGGAAGTGGCGATCTGACGGTCACAAAAGGCGTTCTTTGACGAATAGCTGTATGAAGTTTAAAAACTCTGGTCCATCTGATCATAAGAGAGATCCTAGGTTACTTGATGTAAATGGATTGAATTTGGTAAACGATGAAGCCAAGCCTGTTTTAAAGTCAACTTTATCAATAGGACAAATACTGAGCCAAAAGCTGCTTATGCCGGAAGAGATTGAAGAGGAGATAGTTCAAGGTGAAAGAATCTTGATGAAACGGAGTGAGTCATTAGGCCAGATGCTTGGCAAAGACAATGATGGTCCGTTGTCTGATGAGCAAGTTGAGAAAGAAAATGGTCAGAAGCAGTCTTCTACTAAGAGAAAGAAATTTGGGTTTGCAAGATTCTCTCTTCTTTTGTCAAAACAGCATAAAAAAAAGAAGAACCCAACGCTGAATTTGAGTTGAATAGATAGATTGTTTGATCAATTTTATGTTCTATCCAGCATCTCCGATGAGTCCTTATCACATTCCTTAGGTAAGTCTTTTATTTAACTATAGCGGAACCAAAATGTGTCGCTCTTTAGTTTTAATGTTCTAAATATTGAATATAATTTATATGTTCAGTTATGTCATTCTCCGCATTTTGCAGTACATTTTTATGGTATTTAGGTTGTTGTCCCTGCTTGTATATTAACTAAGTAATTATGCTTGTGCAATTTCTTGATCTTATTTTAAGTAGCAGTAGTAGTAGTAGTAGTAGTGTTATAATGTTCATTTTCTTAATGTTTTTAAAATGTGGTTTGAAGAGCTTATTTACTATTGGTTCTTTTGCACAATGTGATTCTCATAATAACATTAAGTAAGTCATTGAAAAGGAAAGGAAATGAAAGGAGAAAAGTAATGGCTGTTCTAGTTTAGAAAACAGAGCTTCTATGTGGATTTTATATTCCTCAAATCTTATGACTTTGTTCGTAAGACCTAACTCAACTGATAATGTCGATATTGATAGGTTAACATCTTTATCCGGGTTCAAACCTGGAACCTCACAGTTGTGGGTGTGTGAACTTCAGGTGGTGTTTGTCACTTCATCTACAGAGAAAAAATAATCTCATGACTTTAAGATTTGATCCAAACTTTAAGAATGGATTCTTCATTAAAAAATTGAAGTTTCTTTGTTAGGTTTTATTATTGTATCACTATCAAATATGTGCAGGTTGTCCCAAGAGCAAGACCGGCAGTTAGACAAGGGCTTTTAGCTTCAAAAGGCCTAAAAAAAGGCTCTTCAAAGTTTTGAACTAACAAAGGTTCACCAATCTCATCTTTTGCGTCTTTCTCTTTTATAAATGTAGTATTCTATTATTTATTTTTCGATCATTTCTCTCCCGACCCCCCTCATTTCTTTTCTACCCCCTGAATTTCCGTTTTTGCCCTTGGGAGGTACTGTGGTTTATACGAACCGAAGGAATTTGACATGTTGATAAACTTCGGTAACCACTTACCGAAATCTGGAACATTTCGGTTCGCAGGTACCGAAACAATTATTTTGGTAAACTTCTGCCGAAAATGGCCTAATTCCAGCGACCCAATGAAATTTTCGATAACAACGTACCGAAATCTAGGACATTTCGGTTCGCAGGTACCGAACAAGCTGACGTTCGGTTTCTGTGTACTGAAAATGCTAATGTTCGGTTCGCAGTTACCGAAATGGTCTAATATTTGGCTTCGGTGAATATAAACTGAAGTTTTTTGGCAAAATTTTTTCAAACCGCAAGGGGCAAAATGAGATTTTTGGGGGTATAAAAGAAATGTGGGGGGTTGGGAGAGAAATGATCTTATTTTTCCTATTGAAAAATAGAGGTATCAAATCCTGGTTTAGCAGACACTTCGACCATGACACCTAGTACCAAAAATAAAATAAACAAATATGTGTATGCTGCTGCTATCTCATATTCTCATGTCATCAAGGTTTTTAATAAGGAAAATGGTTCATTAAACTTTGATAGACGGTAAAAAATAATTTTTTTCCAACTATTGCTGGTGTTCTGGACTAGGCTGAGACCCATGTTCGTCCGCCCTAGAAGCAGAAAAACCCAACAGACTCACTCCGAAAGGCCTCCACAATCAGAGCCAAAACGGCTAAATCCTTTCAAATTCATAACGCCTCCGTGAGCAATAAAAGCCGCCATAAATGTCCACAAATCCTAACTTTGATGGTGGTTAAGATATGCAATTCCTATCCTGAAAACCTTCACTTCACGTTCTTGTATTGTTGCGTTTGATCTTGATCCGTTAAAAAATAGAGGACTGGACATGACAACTTTTATTGTACCTTGTTTGATTTGAAATTGGTCATGAGACTGGACAAATTAGATAGCAAGGGACAAGACAAAAACAAGATTTTTTGTCGCTCAAACCACGAGACAACTTTTTGTCACGGTACAACTATAAAAAATACTGTCACGGTACAACTATAAAAAATACGAAAATACCCATTTTATTTTCGATTATAAAAATATTATCGTCCTATATCTCTTCGGTACAGTTTTATCCTGTCCTGTATTATCTTGTTTTGTACTGTTCTGTTCAGTTCTTGCTGTTTTACGAATCAAACGCGTGTTTGCAGATATCCTCACCATCTTCAATCTTGGTGGTACTTTACTCAATTTTTTTTTTGTCAATTAGCCTTGTGATTAAAATTTCACCTTAAAGAGAAATAGAGTGTCCGAGGTTCGATTACTTTTTTTTTTGTTCAAGAGTCTAGTGGTTAGAAATTTCACCCTTAAAATGGATAAGTGAGGTGCCCAAAATTCGAACTTCGACCCCTTTTATATAAAATGTGATATTCCTATCAACAGAGCTAAACTCACGACGAGGACGGTTCGGTTACTATTATTTTTTAATTGGACGGACTATATTATACAAATAAAAATAAAGAAATAAATTGGAAGGACTACTGGGAGACAATCAGTGTCCAAAGTCCACACTCCAAACAAGCTGGTGATCTACATTTTGTCTGAACGGACGAACGAAGTTTCTTCCTACCGTACAAACGGTACAATAATATCGCTGTGAAAAAAGAAAAAGTGCAACTCATTCAAATTTTACTATATTTTAGTGTTAGTTTTCTAAGAATATCATTCAATTAAATTCCATATAAATTAAATGAAAAAAAGTGGAGTAACATCTGCTAAAAAATAGTACACATTTAGAATTAGCGAAAATATATAAAAGAAGAAATTCTAGTAATGATGCTTGAGCAAATTTTTCTTTTTCCCGGTAGTGCTACATACAAAAAGAAACTTTTCCTCAAGTTAAACTTGTGATTATGAAAAATGTGCCTTCCTTAACCCCTTGACCCACCTTTTGGGTTGCTTAAAAGTTAAGACTAATGACTTGTTTCTTCACTTTCCTCTTTTAAATTTTCTCATATAGGTAGATGCTTTTCTCATATCAATATCTATGATAGATTCTTATTAAATCACATGGTCTTCATTCTAGTCATCAAAATTAGCATCCCTTAAATCAAGACATTGAGTTCGTAATGAATTGTTTCGAAAAACCCGAATTCAATTTCTGATAAGAATAATTTTTTGTTAGATTTTACTTGTTTTGCGATCGAACTCTGAATTTCATGAGCCCCTTCTCTTGATAACAAGAGTTAAAAACAAATATAGCCTCCCTCCTAGATTAAGACACACCGGCAAATAAAAATGAGACAAAAAAAAAGTGTTTGTGATCATAAATTTCACATGAATCATTTAGGAAAATTTAAATTTAAATTTTGGATGAAATAATTTTTGTTCGAACTTTGTTTATATTCTATTCAAACTCAAGATTATCATGACTTCTTTTTCTAAGGTTCTGTTTGGTAAGGTCAGATATTGAACTTATAACTTATATTTATAAGCTCATATGACTAAAAAAGATCTGTTTGATAAATGTTGTTCAAAAAAAACTTATAGTTTTTCAAACAACTATTTCAAGTAGCTTATGACTTATAGCTTATCATTTCTTCCAATTTTACCCCTATCATTTACTTGAAAAAAATTAAATATTAATTAAACATATCTTTTTTATAAGCCAGTTCAACCGTTAATTTTACCAAACACTACAAATTTAATCAGCTAGCTTATCATTTATCCACTATTTTTTACCGAACCGTGCTTAAGAATCGAATGGTTAACAAAAAAAAAAGAGTGAGACACACAATATCTTTGATGGTCCACCCAACACTGAATAATATCCCAATCTCCATGAAAATTGAAAAAAAAACATTGAATGTTAATTAAGTGAAGTTAAAGTACCAACCATTCTTTGTATCTCCAACCTACACGCCACTCTAAGTCCTATACAAAGGAAGGAATAACACTACCCTTTTCTCTTCCTTCACTTCCATTTCCTTCCTCATTCTTTTTAATCACAAAAAAAGGTAATCTTTTTCTTCTTCTTCTTGCCATGCAACTTTGAAATTGCTTAAGGTATGATTGTAGTATGAAAAACAAGAATTAAAAAATAGTCTTAATATCTCTAGTAGCTGCATTTCTATGATTATTTGTGATCTACCCTTGTTTATGGTTGAACTTGAACCTTTTATATTGTGATAAATTCATACTTTACTTTTCTTAGTTTCTCCTTTAAATTGTTACATTAGTATATAGATTAGACAGTGTTTTTCCACAGAAATATTGTACATATTTTTTTATAATTTTATAAATAAATAAAGAGTATTTGATTGATAATGTTGTTGTATCAAAGGGGCACGTCATAATTTTGAAATGGTATTTTTTTTTTCCAATTTTTTTTTGTTTGGAAAATCAGGCCTCTGTCTGAATATTTTTTTTAATAGCCCTGAATTTTTTATTAATGTCTATTTTTTTTAATGTTATAGGAACCATGGAAGGAAGAATTGGACTGTTGTTTGTTGTTGTATTAGGTGTTGCCTTGGCTTGTGATGCAAGAGGGCTGGCAAACCCTTATCAATATTGGAGCATTATCGCTGCGAACTCTGCCTCTTCTGGTAACATTGTTGATTTATATATCATTTTTTCTTTTCTTCTAATTATCCTACTTAGGCAGGAAGATATAATGGAGACATGTCTTGTACATTGAATTCTCAATCTCCCATTGTTTGGAAGTTTAAGTATTGTTAGATTAACCAATGAGAATAAGTCAGATAAGTAGATTTGTATGTCGTACCCACAACTAACTTTTAATCAACTTTTACTTCACATGCATATGACTTATTGACTTGGTCGCATTGGTTGTTGGGTAAATACCTTGAAATTATCAAGTGGCGGTGTAGAAAAAACCAAGTTTAAACCTTGGTCTCATAAGATTCCTATTATGGTTGGGTCTATGGAACATTCAGGTCCAACTTGAATCTATTATTGGTAGTCTTTCCCTGCATTTGCAAAAGGCGTATTTCATGACTCAGACCTATGACCTTCGAGTCACACGGAAGCTACTCCAACTATTGTGTCAAGACCCTTCCCAGACAATAATGAAGAAAATAATTAGGTGTAAATGTATAATTGCTTAATTTACCTATTAATAATATGTCTAAGAGTGATTTCATTGGTGTTTGTTAAAAAAATAACAGAGAAAACAAACATACGTTGAGTTTTCGGCACTACTAGTACTACTTGTTTTTTTTTCTTTTTTGCTGAACCAGCACTGGTTGAGTCAGCATCTCATTCGTGAGGATGAGTAATACTATAAGCTTCTATGTACGAGGAGCAACATCAATTGTTATTATTAGTGTTTCCAACCATATGACACACTTCCCGACCCTAGACATCATCCCCTTAAATTAAAGATCAGAGACAGTTTATGGTTTGTTGTTTAGAGTCATAAATATTTGACATTTTTTGTAGGATATATTAGAGTGGTATAATCTCTGATTTCATACACACGATGATATAGGAAATTCATCTGATAATTTTAACTGATCTACACCAATGAGAAAAACATGGAAGGTATATTGTGTCACATGAAGATTTAGATTATGCTCATGCTTTGGAAAAGAAGCAGATTGCTAAGTTTATTCAGAGATCTATTATGGCAAATGAAAATGTTTATGCATATTAAGACTTGTCGCATAAACTTTTTAAATGACATGACGTCCTTTAAATGAGTTGTTTAAAGTTAATTTGACGGAGTTTATTTGTACTTTTTTTATTCTCTTCGGTCTATAAAAAACAAGGAATAGTAGTAGAGACCAATTTTAGTAACAAAAAATATGCGGGGGACCATATTTAGGAGAAATTTTAGTAGGGACTAAAACATAAATGATAAGTATTTCGTAGGAACCAAAAACATATTTTAACCCTATAACCTATATAAGCACCCATTTTCGTCAAACACTTTTTTATTGAATTGCTTGGACAAATTTGTGCAGTCTCTTTTCATGCGGATGCTACACTTTGTGTGACATTTTTCTGATATTTTTCCTCTAAGATTGACTAATGAATTACAATTTTATCAATGGCCTTTTTACTATAGTTTTTTTGGTTGAAATTCTATACTATAGGTGAAGCATACATAACAAGTACTATATTCTTAACTTTAGGTGTGTTTTGGTAATTACCGTAATTAAGTACTCATCCATAACCGATTTCTGAGACCTTGTTATAACAAGTTGAAAACAACCTATTGACATAACACCAGATCATTGAAGCAAATGTGTATTTAATGACTGTCATGTGCAAATCTTTAATTTGTGCAAGAATTTTTCGTTGTTGTTAAATACAGTTTGATATGCAAATGTGGCATGAGTAAGTCGTTTTTTTTAACCTATCTTCATACTGCAGAATTAGGAAGAATACCAGATGTGTGTGCACTTTGCGAGGAATACACTTCCAAGGCACTTGATTATATAAATGAAAACAAGACTCAGAGTGAAGTCATTGATATTCTTCATAATACTTGTCACCAGTTTCACACTTTTGAGAAAAAGGTTGGTCACATTTTGAATCTTGTGTTTTGGTTTTGGCAGTATTTGTTATATAGCGGCACAATAGCGCTTTAGTGTAGCGGAATTTGAACAATCACAATTCTTCCGCGCTACACTATTTAGTGCACAGTTTTTGCATAGTGGAATTTGAAAAAACTACAATTTTCTGTGATCTGCGACAGACAACATTGTTCTTTAAAGTGTTCATATTTTAGGATTTTAAAGAGTGCATAAGTGAATCAATCACAACTTATTAGAACCTATATGAATTCATGTGTGTTTCTTCTCAATTTCACAGTGCATCAATTTGGTGGACTACTATTTGCCACTTTTCTTCTTAGAAATGACCTCGGTTAAGCCTGGAGATTTCTGCAATAAGGTTAACCTCTGCCAGAACATTGCTAATTTTTCCTTACAAGTTCAAGAAAATAGCTGCGAGTTTTGCAAAGATACTATTTCATCACTATTGGATAAGATACAAGATCCTGACACAGAGGTAAGTTATTTCATCTTTATGTAGAAAAGTCTATGATTTGTATCCAAATGAAAAAAATTTGATGGTAGTAACTGATATAACATATCAAAGTTGTTGGTTTTCAAGTGTGAGCGGTTAAGTCCCACATCACCTACAAATGGGTAAAATGTTGGATGTATAAGAGAGATGACCCATATACCTGTTGTCTTAAGGTTTTTGGTGGTGGAAATGTGGTGTTTCCCTCACTTGTGGTCCTTTAGTGTTGGCCCGTTGCTTCACCTGGCGCTCCCCCGACTTACCCAACCATTGGTATCTTAGCCCTGGTTTGGCTTGGTAGGGGAGTGAGAGTGAATCCTGGTATTGGATCAAGTATAAGAGGTGGTGTCAGAGCCCTAGTTTGGCTTGGTGGGGGAGCGAGAGTGGATCCTGGTGCTGGATCTTGTTGGATATATAAGAGACTGACCCATATACCTAATGCCTTAAAATTTTGGGTGGAAATGTGGTGTTCGTAAGATGTTTCCCCTCTCATGTGGTCCTGGAGCATTGACCCGTTGTTTCTCGCGACGCTCCCCCGAACTCCCGAACAAACATATATAAGCACAATGTTTTGGTCGGTATGAACATATGTATCAAGTGGAAAAAGGAAAAATATTGATACATGGATTTTGGCCATCTTTGTTTAGACCCTTCCACTATCTTAATCCTACTTCTAATTCTAACCCTGCTTGATTGAAATTATATTTTGTAGTATAAAATGCTAACCTTTTGTTTTCAAATGTCAGTTGGAGATAATTGAGACACTACTTAAGGTGTGCAATTCAGTGGACAAGTTTGCGAGCAAGGTAAGAAAAATCTAAAAACATTCCTCATTTTTCCCGATAATTTTATGCTAATTGCACCTCCAAGAGAAACAAACTCTGCTGCTGTTTTTCATCTACTGATTTAGTTTTTGTGGAAAATGTTTGCAGTGCAAGAGGATTGTTCTAGAGTACGGTCCCTTAGTTTTTGAAAATGCAGAGAAATTCTTGGAGAAGAACGATATATGCACTGCATTGCATGCTTGCAAGGAATCAACAGTACTTAGCAAATCCTTTCTTTCTGGCCTCTTAAGTATTTTTTATGGAAACAATGTTTTTATCAGAATAGTGCATTTCCTGAAGATTGCTCTATTTTGAGAGAAAGAGAGAGTAATTATAATTTGACACATTACTAATGTAAAGTATTGGCAGTGGCACATCATATAAAATGTTAGTTCCTAAGAAGAAGTGCTTGTGAGATAATATACCTTGTGTAATACATCATTAAAGTTAACCTAAGTTAAAATTTTCAATGATTTTATCTATATGGTGCTTATGCTGTATAATATCTTCTCTCATTAATGATCAATGTTGATGTTTGTTATTTTTGACAGCATGCTATCTTCTCTCATGAAAGCATGCTATTTTAAAAACATTTAACCAAGCCATTTAGCTCAAGTGGTTAATGAATTCCCCCTCTGATGAATCGTTTAGGACAAAATGAGTTTGATTTCTTGTGGGAACAATTATTAGTCTGACTTTATTTACTTTGCAGCCGAACTCTAGATTACTGAAACCCTTCCCTAGGAACTAATGGTGTGTTTGGTTTGAGAGAAGGAAAGGAGGGAAGAGAGAAAAACACGGAAACCACGTTAGTCCAAGTCCATTCATTAGTTTCCGTGTTTTTCTCTCTTCCCTCAAAGTTTCCGTGTTTTTCTCTCTTCCCTCAAACCAAACACACCATAAAGGATTAATACCAAAAAAATAAATAATTTTCTCTTTATTTTCTCAGTCTTTTGTAAGTATTTTGTAATTCCAATGCTTTACTCATGTTGTGTCCTGCAGTTTGTTTAATTCATGTGATGTTCTGTAATTCTTTTTGTCATCATAAGTTTAAAGAAGTAAATTCTTCTAAAAAGTTATTCAAACCAAATTACTGTTGCACCAATAGCCAATAACTAGTTTTTTTTGAAAAAAATTATGAGAATGTGGGAAAATGTTCTGAATTTTAAGTGAAAAGGTAAATCAAAATTGCTCATTGAAATCTATCTTGCATATTCACACTAAGTTTCTGAAAATGTCAAATCAGTCACTAATTCAGTTGTTAACATAAATGACTAATGGTTTACGTTGACATGTAGCCACTAATTTAGAGACTGATTACAAAATTTGGTTGTTAAATCGGTAGCTAAATTTAGTAGTGATAAATAGCTATTACAAATACTTTTTCTCTAAGAAATGTTCAGCAAAAAGAATTTAATCTTACCATTTTAAATATTTACTCAAACTTTAAAGTAACTTATACTACAACCTAAGCTCTAAGATTATAGCTTATTAATCACGTCACCCACCAGTTTTATTCATGCAATGCAAAAGTTCAACGTGTTTGACATTAGGGATGTGTTGAGAAAAATTGAACTCCTAAGGAGTTTATAAAGAGAATTGCTTGTTTACCTTACATTTCAATTTTATAATATTAAATTATAAATAATTTAAACTTTTAATACTACGAGAGTCTATCTGATATCTATTGAACTATCTCTTATCAAGATTTTACTATAAGGTCACTCGAATCACACTCGATATTACAATATATTTATAATTAGGGAGAATTCTCAACTTATGACTCACATAATCACATTTAAGGTTGATCAGTTAGAGGCAACCCAAATATATTCCTATTTTTAAGGCATTCCCCGGTCATGCTTTCATATGTCTTGGCTATTCTATCAACATTATTAACAGATACATAACTTTTGTTAAGACACATTCATGATTATTATTTGGAAGTGTTTCTTATTTCCTTAAATAAAATAAAATGTGTGGTACCACAAACTTCAAAATCAACCATTATGATACATTTCCAAGTGTCAAAAAATTAACTGGAAACAAAGGATCTAGATAGTGATAGCATACTACATTGTTTTCCTTCCTACTATACCACTAGTTTTTTCTTGACATATATGGATTGGAAAAACAACAATACATAATTACATATACGTCCCCTTCCTTAATTTCTAGGGACCACCTACATAAAGGTGCTGCAATATTTGAAAATTTCATGCATGATATTAAGTTGTGCAATTGTGTCCCACATTAATTTTAAGTTAAGAACAATGAAAAATATATGGCCAAGTATAACTTATGTGTGGGGTATTAGTGCCATGTGTAGCCTTGTGGGAGAGGGACAAGTCTTGTTAGTAATTTTAACCTTGTGGGTTATACATTGGTGTCACTTTATCTACTCTTTCAAGCTACATTCTAAAACTATTTATTGCAAGATAGTTATTCTGTTCTAAAATAACTAATTTAGTTGTTCAACTTAGATAGATTAAGAAAAGGCAAAATGTATTAGAAGTTTTTTTACCTATTGCATATGTAATGGTTAGATTCTTTTAAGTTTTTAAGGTAACAATTAAATTTTTAAAAGTTTTTTAGGTCAGAAATAGATTATTTATGTTTATAACTTATTACATCTGTTAATATTGATTTGCTAAATTGAATTATTTTTTCAAAATTAATTAGAACTTAAACATTTTCAACAAACCCTTAAAAAAATACATTTTCAACAAATATTTTAGAAAAATTCGCCAAATCAAAATAGAGACCCCATTTTTTGAAGCACAAGAAGCACAAGACAACGGGTCGTGTTGCCCTTGATCAGAGCTAACCTAATTATAAAAAAGTCCTAATAATTAATTCATTATTAATTTTTAATTGTTTAAAGAAAAGTAAAATTTCATCGAGCAAAAATTATTCCCTCCGGTCATAAATATAGGAGAATATCTACTTTTTAGATTCATTGAGAATCTAATATATTTGGTCTATATTATATGCTAGATACATTAAATTTTTAATGTATCTAAAACGTAGTTTTTCTATTATATTTAGGATTGTTTCAATTGACCGTATCCCATTATATGGGATTGTGGATAAAGACTAGCTAGCCAAAGCCAACTATTGGTCTTTCTTTTTTCTTTTTGAAGCAACTATTGGTCTTTCTAAAGAGTTATTTATTCAAGTTAATCTCTTCTATTATTTTCTTAATAGATAACATAATAACTATTAAAAATTCATACATATAAGTTTATGAGTTAGAGTTTAAATTCCAATCACAATGTCTGATTTGATAATTTCTACATTTTTATTAATTAAATTATAATTTATGTACTTTAATTTATTATTTTTTTCTATATCAAATAGTCCGAAATGACTACAAATTTATCTTTTAAATAAATAGAAATTTTGATATTCAAATTTAGGTTCATGAGTATATAATGTGATTTTTCAATAAACTATATGATTTAACCCCTTTCTTGATTTATCTATGTATTCATTATTTTAGATAGCATGTGATTAAATTTTATAGATTAATCGTCCCAATGATATCATGATGTGAAAGATACGATTATTTTTTTGCAGAACATTCCAAATTGGTAATGTTGAGATAAGAACGATGATTTTCTCTTTTAAGAAACAAATATTCTTGATTTGAAGCGATAAGCTCTGCCCGTGCTAATTTACTTTGCATTGTTGTCATTATTATTAAGAAATCCATTCAATTAGTGAGAAGATTAAGATCTTATCTTTGAGCTTGCCTGCATGATATTTTGAATTAAAAGGGTTGAATACATTTGTATTGTTTATAATTTAAGTTTGCTTATTAAAATAAAAAAATCTTTCCGTTGAACTAAATCAATATGTAGTTGGTGATACTCCTCTGTAGTACATGGTGATGGTGAAGAGAGATTTTATACGCGAACATTCCGACATTCAAGTCAGTATTTATGTGAAGTGAAGGTTTTAGAGAGCGGGTAAAAAGTACTCGAGCCTTCTGCATGAAAAGGGTTTATATAGTCTCTAGCGCGGAGTCAAGACAATAAGGATGGATACGATGTCCTCGTCATTAATGACTATCAAAATAACGTCTAAAATATTATGATTGACAGTAATTCTCAATCATTCAGATGTCGGCCGTTACGTTACAAAAGACCGACTTCCTTAACTATTGGGCAAGAGGGCGAGACTTTGGATTTACGCACCATTGGGCCGAGCTTGACGCAAGATCGAACGAACTCATCATATGTTAGACTTAGATCCAGTCCAGAACAGGCGAGTAAAGTAATTTTATATAAGTGCATGAGTATTGTAAAATTAAATGGTTAATCACAAAAAAAAAAAAAATATTTTATATATTTTCAATCTTTTCTATTATTTATAGGTTATATTTGTGGCGCTTGAAATTTCTACCAATGTTTAGTTGAAACTAATTTTCATAGGACAACCTATGGTGGGCAACAGTTAATATGCATAAGCCTTTTCTTATGTATGGTGCATAAGTCATTCACAACCATTAGATGATTTTACACATGTAATAATCATAACTAAAGAACTTTATATTTTTGCTTGCTCAATTTCGGCCACATTTTACATGCGATTCGATCAACGATTTCGAAAATTAATACCGGAAACATTCATAAAATCGAACGACGATCAAAACGGTATAAAGAACGTCGAGTTTCGTTGATTATTGAGGGAGAACGAACCGGGTTGACGAACCGGGTCGTCGTGACCCGTTTCTGCCGAAAATGGGTGAGGAAGATGATGAACAGTGACGCGCGTCCACGCCCACTCTCACTGGAGGCGCGTGGGGGCGCGTGCGGTGCCTAGGAGACTCCAATTTTTTTTATTATTTTTACATAAAAATAGTAAATAATTTTCTGAGAATTTTGGGATCAGTTTGGTATTTTTCTGAGACCTGGAACTATTTTTAGTTAATTAAATGAGGTAAATATGCTTTTATAAATATAAGATATTAATAAAATTTTCCCAAAATTTTATTTAGTGTATTTTGAATTATTTGGAACGGTTGGGGATACCTCACTCTCTTCGGTTTTATATCTTCTTAAAAATTTAAATTTATTTCACAATTTTTATTAAGGGTTAAATATGTTTTTGGAGAACAACTCTTTGAAACCATTCCACAGCAAAAATGGTTTCATACCGTTATACACTGAAACCATTAGTCTAGTTAAATGATTTCATGGCGTTATACACCGAAACCATTATTATAGTTAAATGGTTTTATATGAGCATTAGTGTCAAGATGTTATACACTGAAACCATTAATCTTGTTAATTGGTTTCAAGATGTTAAATGGTTTGATACTGTTATACACTGAAACTATTATTATAGTTAAATGGTTTTATATGAGCATTAGTGCCAAGATGTTATACATTGAAACCATTAGTCCTTTTAATTGGTTTCAAGATGTCATACACTGAAACCATTTGTCTAGTTAAATGGTTTCATACTGTTTTACACTGAAACCATTATTCTAGTTAAATGGTTTCATAGCGTTATACACTGAAACCATTAGTCTTGTTATTTGGTTTTAAGATGTTATACACTGAAACCATTAGTCTAGTTAAATGGTTTCATAGCGTTATACACTAAAACCATTATTTTAGTTAAATGGTTTCATATGGGCATTAGTGCCAAGATGTTATACATTGAAACCATTGTTATTAAGTAAAACATCACATAAGTATTTTACAAAACCATGCTACATAAAGCAAAAAATCATATAAAGCAATTAGGGTTAGTTTAGTTGAAAATAATTTGGATAGTATGCATGAGATATTGAATTCGATCATTTCTTTATTGTAAAGAAAAATCGATATATATATATATATATATATATATATATATATATATATATATATATATATATATATATATATATATATATATATATATATATATATATATATATATATATATATATGTAATTAATTAATGTATGAAATTTTATTTATATTGTGATTATGATTGATAAAACTTAAAATTAAATTGTATGTTTGACAAGTATGTTTTATATATACATGAACCATTCGTTATTATGTTGGGCTTCGAGGGGGTGTATGACGAAAATTAATTAAAAATAGATTTTTATAATATATACTTCAAAGGAACAAAAGTTATTATTTAATTGGAAACGGGGGGCGCGCTAGAAATTTGGGAGGGTGCGCTAGAAGTTTGGAGGAGGAAAAAAAATTGGGGGCGCGGTAGAAATCTAGGGGAGGAAAAAAATTGGGGGGCTCACAAGAAATCTAGGAGAAAAAGAAAAAAATTGGGGGGTGCGCTAAGCAAAAGGGGGGCGCAAGTAATGGGGTAGTATATGGGGGGCGCGCGAGTAATGGATTGTCTAATTTTGGGCTTGGGCTGACCTTTGTTTGATTTTTGGTGTAGGAAGCAAATATGGTGGGTGTAGGAAACAAGTTTATGCATGGTGCATAAGTTTGGGCTTATGCACCATAACCACCCCTATGGTGAATTCTTTCATTTTAATAAAAAAAATTCATATACATAAAGCTAGAAATCGAGTTCAAATTCATAAATTTTATTGTAATAAAAAAAGAATAGCTACACAATGGTTCAATGAACGTTACCCGGCTCCATATAAGTTGGCAAATTAGATACAACTTTGCTTCTAAGAATATACTATTGCTATCTATAAAGAAAAGAAAGAATACTATAAAATTTTTATTTGATGGAATCATTCGAAGGTTGTTGATATGCTTCCACTTTCAGCAATTTTATATAGTTTTGATGCTAAATATCCTTGAGCACTTGAATATTTTAAAGTCAACCAGTTTATTTCTACTATATCTTAATTTTAAAAAGAACTCATCCTCATCTTTTCAACCTCATCTTATTTTAACTTTTACAAAATGTGCTATTTGAGTTTTAATTTAGTTGCAATTTTAAAGTGCTACTTGTGCTAACTTTACTATGAAAGTTATCTCTAAGGCTCCAACTTGATTTCACGTTCGGTTTATATATATAAATAATGTTGTGTGTCCAGCTATTGTATGAAAGCTGTTGTGAGTTGTGACATTTAATTTATATTTTCATAGTAATACTAAATATCCGACTTAATGACCGATTAATTCGAAAAACAATCGGTAGAAGTTTAATTAAAGTCAAATTTTTGTTCTGTATAGACCGACCGGAAATAATATTAACTTAAACATAAATTTATAAGAATAATTTATTTTTAGAGTGAGAAGCTCCATCTTCTCTCTAGGTTTTTTGGCCTAAAATCACTTATATGTATATTTTTTCTTCTGTTTTAATTTAAATAAGTGATTTCTTTTTATTATATTTTTAACTTATTTTATTTATTTTTAATGATTTTCAATATTATCATAACTTTTATAAAACATTTAATCAAACAAATTTTAAATTGGAGTTTATTTTTTAAGTTTTTTAAAAATGAAATAGACAAACAACTTTAACTTTATTTCTAAAGCACTTATTTTGAACTTTATTTTAAAGTAGCTTTTAGACCGTAAAAAAGTCGGGCCAAACAGTACCTAAGTTTTTTTTGTTGATTTTGTTGTGTCGTCGTCTAAGTGTAGCGTTGTGTTATTGTCGTTTTGGTGCGGCGCTTGTTTGATTTTTCTTCTTGTTGCGGTGTTCGTTTAGATCATATTGAAAGATAATATTCAATCAACTGCAGATTCAATCAATGATTTGGGCATAAACTTTGCAGATCCGGAGGCATAAACCTTCCGGTGACTAATTTTATCAAATTATTTGTAGTATTTTGCTGTTGTATGCTATTAACTTGGATGCTGTAAGTTTGTTCGCAAATTCATCCTTTTCGTTTTTACCAATGTTGAATTTGTATTTGCATCTGATGTACTCTATCAATTATTGGAATTAATATCATCTATTTTTTAGTAAAAAAAAAATTGTTAAAAAAAATCTCTTAGAAACGGATTTTTAGATGACCAATCGTTAGTTGGTTCAGTAGTAATTGACGCTGAACTTGGTAGGGAGCATGGGCGTCTCCGGGTTTTAGGAGGCTCTGTGCAAAATATAAAAGTGACTCCTTAATATAAAAAATTTAATTTTTTTTTAAAAAAAACTGTCGATTTAAATTGCGTATAATTTAAAAAAATCATTTTTATTCTTGGAAACATATATATTATCAATATTAAACCAATTACATTAAATCAAATGGGATAAGAAATACAAAATAATTATCTTTGTATATAACGTCAAAAATGAACCTCCTAATCTAAGTTTAAATTTTATGCAAAGATTAAAATGGACTAAAACTATATTTACGAGTATAAATAACTAATCTATTGATACTCATATGATATTATATGAACATTAACAATATATAACTATTAATTTAGAGCCTACAAATTAATCTATTAATACACATCTAATATTTTATAGGTATAAATATTATATAAATAATATTATAGGACCTCAAAATTTTGAGCTGAGGCCCTCAAAATTTTGAGGTTCGATGCCGTCGCACACCTCGCACATGTGTGCAAGCCGCCACTGGTAGGGAGTACCACGATTCGATCCCCCATAACTATAATCAAGAGGGGGCTGGAACCACTTGATACTAAAATTGATCCCCAAATCAGATTAAACCGGTGGTGAAAGAAAAAAAATGAAAGAAAATGATTTTTAGACTAAGAAGCCTTCTTTTCATTTGGTACGACATTATTCTTTTTTTTTTTTTTTAAATAGTCTAACGGTAAGAGTAAGACACATAAGTATACATACATCAAATGTCAATGCAATTTTGAGATGTTGTGCATAATGTGACAATATCAGTACTTGTATCCTACTTTTTTTTTTATTGAATCGGTTGAATCCGACTTCATTTGACAATAGCTATTTACAATAAATTTATTTTTATTTTTAGTTTATAAAACATGAAAATCCAATCTCTATTATTTCAAAAATGAACTCTTTTCTAGAAATTTGTTCTATTTTTTTTTTTATAATAAAATTTGTTCTAATAAAACTGCAAGATTGTATTAAAAAAAATAAAATTACCTTCAGCATCCTGTCAATTTTTTTTTTTACCTTCAACAACTTTCCCTACCATTGTCAAGTTTATTACAGTAATTTCGGGTAGGATATCAAAATCTTTGGCACTAAATTAAGTATGTTATTCATGAGAAATTCCTAATTAAAGAAAACATAACAATTTCTATATTCATTGATTAAAAAATCTCAAATATTAATACGCAATCAATTTCGTAGATCTGTTAACGTGTTGTTAGTCGTATCCATTCGCCAAACTTCTTGATCTCGATTAATATATTCATACTCAATTAAACTCGTCTCTAAGCCACTAAGTTTTGTCTAGTGATGAGGGGGAGTTTGAGTAATACGCTATAGATCCTGAGTTCGATTCTCAATTATTATAAAAAAAAAAATTAAACTCGTCTCTAAATTTGTCCACCCAATCGCACACATACCAAACATCATTTACAATTTAGTTTCGCGCGCGTACGCGGATTCAATAGATTGTGCTTGTGGTTAGTTATAACCAATGGTTGGTTCTAGACCACTTATGTTCAGTTTGACGGTTTACATTTTTACCTAAAATTTTACTTTGTGTGGTTTGATTATATCAGGTATATAGTCTCCGGTATTTTGTAACCTCTTATTTGCCTAAAAAAATAATCTCAATAAACTAATTTATAAATTTTACGTTGACCAAAAAGTACAAATAAGTAATTTTTTAAATTAAAAAAAAAACGGTAGGACCGCGGTTCGATCCCCACAATTACGATTGGAGGGGTTGGAACCACTTGATCCCAGAACTGAACCTCAACCATGGTGAAAACAAAAAAAATAAAAAAAAAATGAGACATAAATGGCCCTGACAGAATTAAACGTCAGCATCATTAGCAAGATGCGACAGCCCAAGGTTATAAGAAGCAACCCAAACGCGTCCCCTGTTTTCTCATAACAACTTTAAAACGACAAAACACATTCTCTCATTTCTTGCGTTTTGTTTTCTCTTCTTCTTCTTCTTTTTCTTGCAGCCACAATTCAATCAAACCCTTCATCAGTTACATTGAGACAATTCACACCCTAATCACTTCTCAGATCTTTACTCTCTATGGTATGTACAAGCTAATTTTCACTATTTTTTTTTTCTTACTTTTGTTATTGCTGTTTCTTATTTTTTTATTTGTGTAATTTTTAATTTTATGTTATTATTCTAGTGTACATTTATATTTTTTGTTGGTGAAGTTTGTTTATTTGATTGATTGATTGTTTTTTACTGATGTTGATATTGTTATCAGGTCACTCTGGTCACGCTCTGAGTAGTAGGTTTTAATATAAACTTTTCTAAGAAATTACTATTTTACTTATTTTTATATATTAAATTATGCATGTTTGAATCCACGCCGAGTTTCTCAGAATAATATGATGTGACACCGTGATTTTGTTTAAAGCTGTATTTTTTAGCTTCAACAAAATCGCAGTGTCACGTGATTTTGACAAATTCATTGTGATTTTGGTTAAAGTTGCTCTAATTTCGATTTGGCACGATTGTGGTCTTGAATACAGATTTGTTGATAGTTATACCAATTAAAAAAGATTTGTTCATTAGCATCGTTTAAAACATGTTAGGTTTAGGACTTTGAAAGTTAGGTTATGATATGATGGAAAGTGGAAACACGTGAATATAGAAGCTGGCAGTGTGTGTATATATCTTCAACCCTGTTAGGTTTTCCTTTCTTGCTATTTTGTATAAAAAAAATTCTTAAAAAAATACTCGATTTTTTTATACATGTAGTCACCGGTTTGATACACACCGGTATTGATCCGCAGTTCAGTAAAAAAAAATTATTGTTGTTTAGTAAAAGGTAGGAAAAAAAGTTTTCGTATGTCTTTTTGTTGTTTATGTTGATATTTGATACCCCTTTCATAATTTTTTTTGTATATATTTTTTTATTTGATCTTGATTTGTATTGTAGTTAATTATAAAAGGGTCAAGGAAGTAATCAGCTAATCAATCCTTATAATTGTTTTATTTATTTTGCACGTAGTGTAATCAATCAAGCAATTATGATAACGTATCCGTATCTTAGATTTTTTAAATGTCTAGTATCCGTTTCCGTGCAACTTTTTATTCAGGCAGGATGCTCACGTAATCAGCTGACTTTTTATTTGATTTAATCCGATTTCTTCGCCTTAGCATAGTATTGGTAGCACCTAATCTTAAATTTTGACAACTTATACTCTTCAGCCAGCCTTCAGTGTCTTATGTATCTTATATGTATATGTATAGAATATTTTTGATATAATTCATTTGGCTCGATTGGATTGTTGAAGGTTTCCAACTAATTTTTCTATCTTTCTTTCAGGTGTGTATTTCATCACATGCTTTGTTTTTGAGAAATTGAAAGTTAACCAGGGCTGCTTTATTCATTCCTCGACTATTCTCCAAGTTTCGTAAGAAGTTCATCTACTTCAGTATTTTTCTCTAGTGTCATTACCAAAACCAGGGGATGCTGAAAGATGTGGCTCAAAGCAAAGAGTTCCTTGTATGAAATTAATGAGGTTGTACCTCCATCCAAGCATCCCTTTTTAATACTTGATGAGATCGGATATTTAGTTTCCCGTCAATATCTATTTTGTACTCATGTGGCTGAGTTAGCTGGAAATCTCGGTAGTTGTATAACGTCGAAACCTGATGTTTGTGAAGATGGTTGAGCTTTGAGGACTATATAATCGATAGTAGTATTGGTTGTACGCAAAAAGTGTTACCGAAATGGAAAAGAAGGGAAGTGTGTTAATGCAAAGATATGAGCTGGGGAGATTATTAGGCCAAGGAACGTTTGCGAAGGTCTACCATGCTAGGAACCTTGTAACTGGCATGAATGTGGCCATTAAGGTAGTTGATAAAGAAAAGGTTTTGAAAGTCGGGATGGTTGAACAGATTAAGCGTGAAATTTCAGTGATGAGATTAGTAAGACACCCGAATGTGGTCGAGCTTTATGAGGTAATGGCGACTAAGACCAAAATTTTCATTGTCATGGAGTATGCAAAAGGTGGTGAGCTCTTCAACAAGATAGCGAAAGGAAAGCTCAAGGTCGATGTTGCTAGGAGATATTTTCAGCAGCTGATTAGTGCAGTTGACTTCTGCCACAGCAGGGGTGTGTTTCATCGAGATTTGAAACCCGAAAATCTACTATTGGATGAAAATGATAATTTGAAGGTTTCGGATTTTGGTTTGAGTACCTTTTCTGAATCTAAGTGCCAGGATGGATTACTTCACACTACATGTGGTACACCTGCGTATGTTGCTCCTGAAGTGATAAACCGAAAGGGCTATGAGGGATGCAAAGCTGATATTTGGTCGTGCGGCGTAATCTTGTTTGTTCTATTGGCTGGTTATCTTCCATTCCATGATCAAAATCTGATGGAGATGTACAGGCAAATCGGTAAAGGAGAAGTCAAATTTCCTAAATGGTTTGGACTAGAGGTTCGCCGGTTGTTGTCCAAAATATTGGATCCAAATCTGAAGACTCGCATATCAATGGCCAAGATCATGGAAAATTCTTGGTTTAAAAGGGGGTTAGAGAAGCCGATTGTTATCGATATCGAAAAAAATGACCTAGCTTCTCTGCACGCTGATGGACTGTTCGAAGTGTCCGAGAACGGAAGTGATTCTAATACGGAGTCAAAACAACAACAAGCCAAACCATGTAACAACTTAAACGCCTTTAATATCATCTCCTTCTCGTCTGGTTTTGATTTATCCAGCTTGTTCGAAGACACAATTCAAAAGAAAGAGATGCGGTTTACATCTTACAAGCCGGCTTCGATTATAATCTCCAAGTTCGAAGAAATTTGCAAGTGTCTTCACTTGAAAATTACGAAAAAAGATGGAGGTTTATTGAAGTTGGAAAGTTCAAAGGAAAGAAGGAAAGGGACTCTGAATATTGATGCCGAGATTTTCGAGATTACACCTCTCTTCCATCTTGTGGAACTTAAGAAGTCCGATGGCGATACAGTGGAGTATCAGAAGCTTTTGCATCAGGAAATTAGACCAGCACTTAAGGACATTGTGTGGAATTGGCAAGGAGAACAACCTCATGAACTCCAACATGAAGCAGTGCTGGAGGAGCAACCAACAACCATCTTTTACTGATCAAATTTGAGGATGTTTTGTAGTGAATTGCAGAATCAATGTTGTTTCACTAGGTTGTTGTATGTTTTGTGCTACTTTTTTATGATTTTGGTCAAGTTCTAAATTTAACAGTACTATAAGCTTCTTAGTTTAGACTTTGTCATGTGTTGTTTCTGAAGACATACTTACAAAGACTTAGATGGCTAAAGTTAGAATTGAACCAGTTGGGTCTTTTCTTCCATCCCTCATTATTATTCTTTATATTCTGTTGCTTTTTATTATTGCACATAAGTGGAAAAACATTTGATTATGAGTTTGACTCCCATTTTGTGCATATGGAAAAACATTTGTTGGGAGCGGTTAAACCTTAAGTGGATTCAGTTATCTCGAAGAAATTAGTCTTCGCAGTTGCATACGGAAGTTACTTTTGGTTTAAAAAAATTGATATTATGCCCCATTTTATCTGAAAGGGGATTAGAGATGAAACTGGGACAATTTTTTATTTTAAAAATTGATACCTTATATTGCTTTTTTTTTTTTTTTTACTTTGTTGACATGTAGTTCACTTACTTGTACTGAGGTTGAGTTAAAAAAATCAGGTTATTCCTAGTATTTTTGCTAATTCAAATTATGCGATTAACTTAATGCTAAGTTATTTTTAGTTTACTTAACTAAGAATCAGTTTGGTTGATTCAATTTGGTGGATTCATACTTGAGGGAGGTGAGAATGTTCCAATGTGCAAAAAAAGTCAAAACACAATATCGGTTATAAACCCTCTATGTTAAATCAGCATTGATTTTCTTCATTAGGCTGATTCAAATGGTAATAGAGACTATCTATTAAAACAGCTTTTGATGTCAATGAAGTATTGGTTATCACTAGAAATTGTTAGCCTAAACAAGAAATAACTGTGCTAGAATATTAATGAGAATTGAAAATACGCCACGATCAGATTTTAGAAGTTCTTGTCAATGGAGCTTTTAAAATCCTGAGACCCTGCATCATCATACAATCAAATAGTATTGTGAGCTGAGAATCTGATACATCTAATATTAATAAGATGCAAGTGTGTCCAAACTCCAAACTGAAGTTTCCAGTTTCAAGCACTGGCATACGACATATCTCCTTTCGACGGATCCTGATCAAGGTGAACCTTCATTCTTTCTAAATGCGAAACAATAGAAATAGATGACAGTGGAGTCACAAGCAAGTCGCCGGTCACCATGAATGTTATTGGTCCTCTAGTAAATCCTCCTGAAATAGGAGATTTAGGATCAACATATTTATAAAGTCTATCATTACCAAGGTCGTCATGTAACAGTAATATCTGGTTCTTGAGTTCAGCCCATACCGCCGAGCAAAGACGAGGACTAGTTAGTTTATCTTTGAGCTCCTGTGAATTTAAACATCGGTCTGGACTCAACTAGGGTTGGGAACAGGCCAGGACAGGCCTGAGCCTGGTCTACGATTTTTTTTCAGGCCTGAGTCTAGCCTGTGGTCTATCAAATGTTATTTTTTTTGGCCTGGCCTGAGTCTTTTAAAAGTCTGGTCTGGCCTTGTAGCCTGTTTAAAAGTCTGTGTTACATTAAAACTTCTCTATATAGTTTTTTTAAATAGGCTAAACAGACCTTAAAAAGTTCACATTTAAATTTTTATAATTTCTACAACATTAAGAAAAAGCTAATAATATGATTAACACAATAATTAAAAACTAATAAAATAACAAATACGATTACGAAAAGTCGCAATAATTAAAAGCTAATAATATTTATATAAATAATATTTTTTTTATAAGATATAAATAATAATATTATATAAATAATAATTATTATAAACAGGCCGGCCTATCAGGCTTCGTAGGCCTTTTTAGAAGCCTAAGCCTGTCATATTTATGTAAACAGGCCGTTTTTAAAGTCTAAGCCTGACATTTTTAATAACCAGGTCAGGCCAGACTTATACAGACCAGGGCGAAGGCCCCTGTAGGCCGCCTGACCTATTCCCAACCCTAGACTCAACTCAGTCATGCTTGTATATAAATTATCAATGCAGCTTAAAAAATAGAGAACCCTTGAAGAACATGCAACACACCCGGCCCCTAAGGGAAATGTGTGAAAACTAAATACAAAGTCAGCAAAATCTTCCTCTGCCTCAACAAACAGAATTTTTGTTCATTTGATTTTCTTCTTACCACTTTTGCAACCATTTCATTACATGATTTTTCTACATCTGTAAAATCTCCAATCCAAAACTCCAATCGGTTTCTAGGGTCTAAATTACGAATAAATTGTTACCTTTTAAGTTTTAAAGATAAAACCGGTTAAAGAGGTCTTTGATATTGGTTAAAGAGGTCCCTGAAATTACCAAAATACCCCTTTCACTATTTAACTTGCGAACACAGTTCGCTATTTAACTAGCTAACGCCGTCTATACATGAAATTTTACAATGTTCGTTGCTTAGGTATAGAACTGCTTTCACTACTTAACTAGCTAAGACCTTTTATACATGAAATTTTTAGGATTTTAAAATGTTCGCTACTTAAGTAGAGAATTGTGTTCATATATTGATATTCCTCAAGATTCTTGAGTTGATGTGTAGTAAGACATTGAAACAATGTCTTGTATCACATCAACACGAGAATCTTGAGGAACATCTATATCTGAAAAAATGTAAATAACTTAAGAATACAAAATTGTCTCGGTGAATATAGATTTTAATTCAAAACGGGTTTTATCTCCTTGAAGGTGGATGTGTAAAATCCTAAAATTTCATGTATAAGATGTGTTAGCTAGTTAAGTAGCAAGCTCAATTCTCTATATAAGTAGCGAACGCGTAAAATTTCATGTATAGGGTGTGTTAGCTAGTCAAGTAGCAAATGGTGTTTATCCTCATTTTCTCATTCTTACAACATCCGCTACTTAAGTAGCGGAAGGAGTAAAATTTGAAACATAGGGGGTGCAAAAAGAAATTATAGAAGTAGTTTAATGAACAAAGAAGTTGCAGAATTGTTCATCTCTCTCAAAGAAAGTTGTTTGAGTGTAGGAAGAAATTATAAAATATAAGTGTGTTCCTCCTTGGAACCAAGGTATCGATACTTATCTAGAGATTATTCTAGGTCTAAGTCATAGAGTAAGTGAGTATGTAAAAATGTGATGATTTCCTTAAGATTATATAACGGTCCCGGGCAAGATATTCTCGCCTACGTCATGGAGCAAATGACTCCACTATTCCTGGAGTGGTTATCCCATGTGAGCTATCTTTTTGGTCTTATCCCCTTAAGATTATGGATATCTCGTCTGCGCCATGGGAGGACATCCGAACTTAGTCCTTTTGGGCTCTCATGGTCTTAGGTGAATGACCCGTTAGGCGTTATTGGGCTTGGGCGGATAGACCCTCGGTATTTTGTTCGGTCCAAAGTGTTTTATATATTTCTAATTGTTAAAAATTATTTGCGGCTGCCAATTCAATATCACCCAAAAGGTAGCCAATGAATTGGAAAAAAATAAAGAAAAAAGAGTTAATCAAATTCTTCAAAGAGTACTTCAAAAAGTTCTCTCCCAATTGTAGGCGATTGAAGGTTGTTTGAGGCTCTAGACGATTGAAGGAGGTTGGTGATTTTGATACAGATGACTAGATGAGAATGTAGATATTATGGAGAATTCAAACATTTATTAAGTGGTGATGAGTAAGATCTTATATGAATTTGCTAATATGCGATGGTGATGAGTTGATGAACATTAAGGTTGGACAACAACCTTGTACGTGGACAATGACATTTTTATTTTTTTATACATGTGGATCTCTTGGAAGGTGGAAGGGATAGTTCCTATTGGTAGAAAGACAAATAGAGTGTGATGATAGGGAGTTAGTTAATGGTTATTCGGTAAAAGCTGCATATAAATTGATTATGCTGAATAACCCAAGTTTGCCTAATGGACGAGAGCATGACACAAATCGATTCCATCAAAAGTTTCTTGCTAAGTTTGGAGATTGTTTCAAAATAGATTAGCTACAAAAGATAATCTAGTAAGAAGAGGGGTCATTGGTGCTGGATCATCCTAGTGTGTCAGAGGTTGCGGTATGGAGGAATCGGCTTCTCATAGTTTTTTCGAGCGTCTGATTTTTGCAGGGTTGTGGTATCAAGCAAAAAAAAAATGTCAACTCATTTAGTCTATGTGGAATCGAAACGTAAACTCAGTTAGTAAACTCGTAGAATTTACTTCATATTAAAATTATACATAACCTATTTGATTTTTAACTTAATCTATAATTAATAATTTTATTTTTAATCTAGAAATTTAAGTTTTATGAATTTTAATAAAAGAAAATATATAAAAGTTAATATATTATTAATTTTAGATTCAAAAATCAATTTTAAATATTAGTTAATTAATTCACACTCAATTGATTTTCTCTCATTCTCGTGAATTAAATATGACTATAGTCATGCATTTCAATAACAAATATTGTTGGTGTTGGTTGAAAATATACATGTTGAAAAGTCTTGATTTTTCCAACAAATGGCACCAACAATTATATACCCACAATATATTTTGTAAAAAATAATATCAGTCTCATTTTTTTCTTCTTCATGTAACTCTTTAAATCATGCATGTCATGTAAGAATGAATATTATATATGATTAAAATATAAAGTTATTGTATTGTAAATTTTAACCCATGTTAACTTATTTTTACGAAACCCCTATTACATTTATGTATATATTATTTATTAAATAACTTATTATATTTGAATAATTGCATAAATTTTTGTTATATTGTATTATTTTAACAAAATCTAATCACTTATATGTTTCGTCACTCACATGTTTTCATCTATTCTTTTGTGTATTATTTTTATAAAAAAAATTCGCACACATGCATAAAATAAGAATCGATAGAATTTACTCAAAACTATTTTAACTTTGATTTAACACGAAAGAATCGATAGAATTTACGATTTAAAATAAGATTTTAACTACTTGGGTATCAAGTGTGTAGGTGGTTAGGAACTGCAACATCGTTTCAGAATGAAGCGATATCCCATTTAGAGCAATTTGAAGGCTTGATTGGCTGCGGTAGAACCTTCTCTCCAAGAGTTAGTGTGATTTGGTTTGCCGGAGTGTGGAATATTTAGAAATCAAGGAATCAAATACTTTAAAAACAAGGAAATATACATGAATAATTTGATTGAAGAGGTAAAAAGATGTTCGAGGAATTGGTTGAAGTTCAAAACTAAAAGCACGAATTATGTCATTGGTCAATGGTTCTTGAATCGTATAGCTTGCTTGGGTGCAGGTGCATAGGTTTTGTAGTCCGGGGAATTAGAAGGTTTGTGTTTGACTTTGTGTGTGTTGATGTGGCACATGTTGTCCATCTAAATCTCCAATTATTGTATTCCTTCCGTTTTTCATCGTAGCATTTGGTCCTGATAGTTTTCTAGTTATTTTTTATTGGTTTTCATTGAGTTGGTTGCATTAAGGGATTTGCATTTTAATGGTTTAGCATCAGAAAGTTTAGTGTTCTATGCAATTCTAGTTCCATGATATGGGTATTTATTCCAAAAAAAAAAAAAAAGATCGTGCTCTAACTTGTAACTTTTATGTGTTACCAGTTTTGTTTTTTACCTCTGGTACCTTATTATTGCATTCTTTTCTGTCTTTTTTAAAAAAAAAGTGTTCCATAACTTTTATGGTCTTCTAAACTTTGGGTCGGGACCTATTTCCCCACTTAAAATTGTTTTTTATGCCCCCTATAGTGCTCCCAGGCCTCCCAAAAACCCAAAAATACGCTCTATTTTTGGACCTAGGTTGATTTGTATTATACGATCCAAAATCAAAATAGCGCAAAACAGCTTCGGAATATAAGATCTGAAACACAAATAAGCATAAAACGATGCTCTATCTTCTTCTCTGCAGCAACGTCATTGGAAACGTAGTCACACCGCCGCACCATCTTCTTCCTTTTGTGTAGGGTGTTTTGTTTGGTCTAGTTTGGACTAACATATGCATCTACTCTTGTTCCTGTATCTCTTTCTTGAATTTTTCTTTTGCATCTTGAAATTAATATTCCATGTGTTTTGTTTCTAGAATTGATATTTAAAACTATATTTCAGGTTCAATAAGAAGATGAAAACATCATTTTCTTAATGGGCTTGCTTTTGATTTTTAATTGTGAGTTTATTTGGTTAGCGCAAAGCAACTTCAACTTCGGAAAATGAGATCCGAAAATGACTATGTTCGGAAGATATAATCCGAACTCGCTTAAATTCAGAAGCTACGATCCAAAGTTACCAATAGATAGTGCTCTGTTAATGTTAGATTGTCAAACCGTTGGTTGCTTCAATTTTGCTTCTTGAAGCTTCAACTTTGCTTCTTGAAACTTCATTATAAATACTTTGGATTTGTAAGTATGCGCATGTGTCACTTAAAGTACGTTGCTGTGCAGAAAAGCGTTCATAGATACATGAATTGTAGAAAAGTGTTGAATATTGATATTTACGGACAATGAACATTTCTATAAAGTTTATACATGACCGATAATCATGCTCTTACCACCCCAATTCTATACATTTTAACTTTTAATTTTTTTTAATTTTTTTTCAATAAAAAAAATCAATATCCAATTTATTTTGAAACATTTTATTTTGCAAATAAAATATTGATTTGACCAAACAACCAGTACCATTGCCGTTTTTTATTCATTTAATTTAATTTTTAACATCCATCCATACACATATCCCATTTCCCATTATACCCCTACAAATTTGCCCACTTTTTCAAACACAAAGGGGCAAAACAGTCACATAGAAATAAGCAGCTGGCAAGGCAAATAAACCCCAACCAACCACTTTAATCTTTCTCTCTCTTCAAAATCTTATCTCTGCATAAGCTACCAGATCCCATCATTTGTTTCCCAATCGCATTCATAAACTCTTTCTTACATAAACTCTCTCCCTTTTTAAACCCTCAATTACAAATTCTAACATCAATTTCTTCCCGCTCTCTCATCACTCTCACTCTTTTCTTCAATTCCATTCAATTCAACTCCAATTTCTCTTAGATCTATCAAAAAAATCACACAAAAAACATTCAAAATTAACAAAACCTAGTTCTTATTTCTAATCTTCATCGATTTCTCTCAAATCAAACAAAATAAGGTCTGATTTGTGTAATAAAACTATAGATCTAATTTGTTATTACCTAGATTTTGACTAATTACCATTTTCCCCCAAAAATGGGTCTGATTTTGCCAAAAATTTGTCTTTTTTTTCATTCTCTTAAAGATGATGAATTTTTACAACCTAATTGGTTTTTTATTTTTTATGTTTCATGTTTATTACAAAATTAGAGATCTGGGTTTGTTTTATTTTATATTTTTTTAAATTTTTTAAATTGAGTGAAGATTTTGGTATTGATTAATGTGGAAAACGGTGGTTATTGTTGATTTTCGGTTAATGGGTTGTGGGTTTTTTTTTTAATTTTATTTTTTATGGTTTTGTCATTTGTGTGATTTTGTAAGGAAAACTGAAGGTTTTGATACTGATTATGATGGTTATTGTTGATGGACAGATTTTAAGACTTAATAGGATACACATTAAGACTTATTAATAGGAGCCATGGCTGACCAAGGATTAGAAGGAAGCCAACCTGTGGATCTATCAAAGCACCCTTCTGGAATTGTGCCTACTCTTCAGTGAGTATCTTTGAATTGAATGTTTTCTGACTGGTTACCTTTCAATCGTAATTACAAGCATGAGAAGATGGGTAAATGTGCTGTCGCTGTGTGTTTTGTTTGATTCGAATGAGTGATATATGAGAGTTTGAGCTGTGGTGTGTTATTTGGGTGTGCTCATTTGCGAATTATAGTTAGACCCCATGTGATATTGAGAATACTCCTGCAAATAATAGTAATAATAATAATAAAAGTAACTCTTCCCTAACGTGATTACAGCTACCAAAATTTAGCTTGCGTCTTAAGCTTGGTTCCTATGAGTATTAGTTTTTATCGATATTCGGGCTAAACAAACTATCTTGCGTGAGAGTTATCTATACATGGTCATTCCTGTTTTTGGTATTTATCATTTGTTAGAGCATATAGTTTGATAAGTTTTACTGATACCAAGGTTTTAAATAGCCGTTGTGGTCGCATCTAGGATTTCGCGATTTTGGTTGTTATGGCTGCTGCGTTACGAAATACGGTCGTCGCGATGTGAATTAATCACAATATCGCACAAATCTTATTAAAATTATTTGTACTATAATATATGTATAACAACTTAAATATGAGATAAATGTCAAGTTTTGAACTAGGAAAGAGTTAAAAAGTTATAACACTTAATTCATTTTTATTCATATTTCTACTAAAAATGTGATTTTTATTCATTTCTATTGGAAAAAATAGAAGCCTCTATCTATTAGCGTTTTGTCGCGGCCGTATTGCGTTTCTCGTTGCGGCTGTATCGGTGTTTCGTTGCGGCCGTATCGGCGTGATTTTTTTTCACCATATAAAAATGGTAACGGTAGGCGCCTTTACCTTTTTTACACTACTATTATAAAGGCTATCTATGTCATATCTCTAGCCAATGTGGGACTTCTAACAGTAATGGACCTTTATTTAAAACCTTGACTGATACTGTTCTTTTTTAGGGCTGTGCTTAGCCCAATAAAAGTTTATGCCATTGAAGCTTAGTGCATGAGATTTGGTAAAATAAAAATGTTCATAATGGGGAGTAATTATATTCCAATTGAAATTACTTGTTTCTTCTATGACAAACTCAAAATATATGCACAATATGCTTGATGCAGAAATATTGAGATAGTTTAACAATTGCATATATATATGCACATTATAAATTTATTGTATCTAAAAATGTGCTATTTGTATATGCTAGAAATATTGTTTCAACTGTCAATTTGGACTGTAAGTTGGAGCTGAAATCAATTGCGCTTCAAGCTCGTAATGCAGAGTACAATCCCAAGGCAAGTTTTGTTTCTTAATTTAGTTTCACCAACATAAATATGTGCGCATCACATATTTTGTTGTTGCACAAAAATTTCAAAGAAGGTTTACTTGGTTTTTGTTTAGTTGTGGAGTTTGGTCTTCTTGGCAGTCTTCCTATCTGGTCCAGAGAGGCTTGGTTGATCTATAAGATATTCTACCAATATTATTATTGAAGCCAACCACTTATGCACTACATTTTGTGATCTGAAATCAATAATCATTAATAAAATAATTAATTTACATGCTTGATATGTTGTCATGCTAGTTAGTCCTTTTTCTGCAGTGCTGATGTTTGTCATTTAAACCTCTGCAGCGTTTTGCTGCTGTGATTATGAGGATCCGAGAACCAAAAACAACTGCACTTATTTTTGCATCTGGCAAGATGGTATGTTCCTATTGTTGCATGTGGTACTCCTGTCTAGCTTAGTTGCAGTAGCTTGATACTTGATTGATGTTTAGTTTTGGTGCCCGAATCAAGACCTGTATCGTCAGAGCTGGCCTAGACTTTAGGATCCATTTAGCCACTGTGGGGTAACTAACCGAGGCGGTGATGTGATGGCTAGTGTTGTCGGAATTTAATTTTGCCAGAGATGGGTTCAGATGAGCTGACTGCAAATGGAGATATGTAGTAGACCTGTGATTGGGCACATGCAACTGTGTTGCTGTAGTGAGGCGACCCTCATAGTGCTAGACAGGCAATGAGGGTGGTCATTGGCTAGGAGGTGAATGCCAGCCCCCCACCCCCGCGGATCTGTAGATATGTGATGGAACCGCGAAGAGGAGAGAAACAAAATGGACGGAAGAAAAAGGGTTTCTCTTGCTAGGCATAGATACCGGGTTAAGAGGGTATAATGGAAACTCCAATATTTATCGTGCATAAAAATTAAAATGAGGAAGCTATTCTATTTATATTGGACCACATTCTTTACTGCCTTTTCTGAGGGCCTCTATCACTACTTGTGCAATAACATTATTTTAGCATGTTACTTGTTGATGGTTTCTTTTTTTTTTAATACATTTTTAAATTTAATTGCTATGGTTAGGTCTGTACTGGAGCTAAGAGTGAGGTACAATCGAAATTGGCAGCAAGGAAGGTAAATTGACGTTCTTTTTTCTCTAAGCTCATTCGGCCTTTGTATTATTGAAGTTTCTCAAGTTGAGGATCATTAGACTGGAGAACCTTGCCATTAATCTTAGATTGCTTTTGAGCATATTCCTTTTTGAGTTTTCAGAAAGAAGCTCCTTAATCCAATCGAGGAGGATGGCTGGTTTTATTAATCTATTGTTCGCATATCTGGCTTAACATGATGCACACATATTTGTGAAAATTTATACTTCATAGTATTATCTAATTTTTGTTTTCTCCTTCAGTATGCTAGAATTATCCAGAAACTGGGCTTCCCAGCTAAGTTTAAGGTACTACTACTCATTATCGCTTCATACAAAATTATTTTCATTTTTCCACCCATCACTACATGGGTTGTGCTTAATAATTGATTTATTCCTTTTCTATTGTAATTTAGGATTTTAAGATTCAGAACATTGTTGGCTCTTGTGATGTCAAGTTCCCCATACGGCTCGAGGGTCTTGCATATTCCCATGGTGCTTTTTCAAGCGTAAGTATGGCATGAAGCTATTATTTTCTGTTTCTCCTAGTGGATTTGATGGAAAAATGTCTCTCACTAGTATCATCTTAGATGATTAATATGCTGTTTCCTTGAATTATATTCCTGAATTCTAGTATTCTTCTGAAGGCCGCACCTACATTAGAGGCACCAGTATCAGAAGTGTTAACCATGGAAAACAAATATTTGAATAATACAGATGCAAAAAATCCTGATTTCCATGACAGCAAAACAATCACAGATCCAATTATATTTTATATTTTATCATGTAGAAGCTCCTTTGTTCTTAAAAGGTCCACTGCAAAATGGTTTTTGTAGATATTTTATATTTTATAATTTCTTTCTACTCTTGAAGTTTAGTGAATGATAAATGTATGTTGAACTTGCTTGTTCCTGGTGATAGTATGAACCAGAGTTGTTTCCAGGACTAATCTATCGAATGAAGCAACCCAAGATAGTATTGCTTATATTCGTATCTGGGAAAATTGTTCTGACAGGAGCCAAGGTATTGGTCTTGAGATATTCTTATTTAATTTTTTTATTTTTACCATTTTCCTACCACATTGGACTAATGTTTTAATCTCCATTTGTTTAGGTGAGAGATGAGACTTACACAGCCTTTGAGAACATATATCCAGTGCTTACTGAGTTCAGGAAAAACCAACAATGGTATGCACATGACACTATATCCACTACTTTTTCAATTGGCATTGGATATACATGTCATAATCATTGGATTAGGGTTATAATCAAATATATAATTTTGTGTTTTGTTTTTCTTTCTTCCATCAGCTTTCAGATTTTAATTGCATGTCAGATGCAGACCTCAATTTTTAAATTGAAAGATGAAATGCATCATGTAGATTTTGTTTTGGCTTTGCATATTTGCGCGTAATCTTAGTGCTGATGAATCTACAAAAGTAAACCAAAATCAATATTAGTGAGCATTTTCTTGGTATTATATTGTGGAAGCTTCCTTGCAGCTCAGTCCAATCTAGTGATGGCAGTTGGATTAATCCAACAGTTGTGAGAATAACTCTCTCATTCCTAGATTATTCCAGCTGCTGACATTTGGCTAGACGAGCTGTTGGGCTTCAAAAGATTCATTCTGGTTTGACTGAGTGTTTCCTGAAGATATTTGCTAATGTCATGGGATACTTGCTATTAATGGCAGATTATTGTCATGATCAAGAGCAAGGTTTTCCGGCAGAGAAGACTGTGGATTGTGGGCTTGATTGAGCTGTAAATATTGAGACAGAAGATATTTGGAATGAGATAAACGAAAGCCGTTTTTGTTCTGCTTGTGATGGATCTTGTTGTAGTATAGTTAACAAACTATTGTATTGAGTTTCACATTTCAAAAGAAAAAGGATTTAAGAGCCTGAAAAGGAAGAGAAAACAAAGTAGAAGAGCTTAATGGTAATTAGCTGAGTCCTTTTACTGTTGTTGGCTACCTTGATTATATAAGTAGGGTAACTTACTTTCATCTATAGTATAAATAAATTTGCTGATATGACTGCTGAATGTTTTGTACAATGATCAACACCATAACTCAAGTGGTTATGAATTACACCTTGAGCCATCAAAATTTCTAAAGCTTAGAATCATGTTAACCTATACAAGCTTATTAGAATGAAAGATAGTAAATGAAAATGTGATAAACCAACTTATTAGAATGAAAACGTTGCGCTTAAGCTATACTTGGGCTAATCGAGAAGAATTGCACCATACTGCATTAATGTTCATGTTGGTCTTCCGCACCAAGCACAAGGTGCCTGTTTTAGGTCGTATGGAGGTGTAACAGTTCGGACTGAATCAATTTTCAGTAAAAAATGTTTGAACGGATGAAATTTACACTGGTTTGGTTTGCTTTTTAATGCTTTTCAAGAGTGGAACTGAACAAACTAAAATGATAATTAAACTAAACTCAAATTACAAATACATCAAAACTAAAATTCAATTCATTTTCCAACTTGAGTGAGTGTTTCTATTGGGTCTGACCCTAGACTAAAATGGTATTGATAAGAGGTTCGGTTTATCGTTTTTAAAATTGAAAATTGAAAATCAAATCAGTTTGGTTTTCTTCGGTTTCATTTGATTTTTTTATTAAAACCAAACAAGATTGGTTATTTTTTGGTGTGGTTTAGTTTGTAAGTTTGATCAGTTTTGTCTGAACGGCTTACACCCCTAAATGTAGGTGATGAGTACACAAGATTAACAAAAGATGGTAAACGAAGCTGATAGAGAGGAGACACAGATTCACAGGAAACATAATAGAAATATGAATAATAGAGGAAGATGTAAAATTGTGATCCCACGATGTTGCATGCGCAAGGTGGTGAAACTGTCTAACTCCTTTTTCTATTATTTTATCTTTACTATCATTCTAATGAACATTTCTGAAACCAAGATCTTTGAAATTGGAATTCATCATCCGAATTAAAATGTATAGCGAAAGAAAACTGAAATTCAGACTTTTGTAGAAGCACTTTTAAACTGTAAGTGCTTTAGCAAGTAATGATTAACAAATTATTGAAGTGGTAGATGTAGGAGAATGCAATTTGTGAGCTTTACCAATACAGCAAGCAAAAGGGTTAAACAGTTATCAACTACCTATTTACAATGCATAAAATGAATATATCATTAACATATGGATTTGCAACTAGTATAGTTAGTTTAGAATTACAACTACATTATGCAGTAACTAGGAAGCAAGAGTAGACCCCAAAGCTTCATTGTTATGTAAATCCCTGTAAATCAACACTAGTGTCAGTAAATGGGAACCATGGTGAGGATTAACCGTAAATTTTTTAGAAATTGAAACATGTCAAAACATGATTTCGACCTCTTGGAAGGTGCAATAATAGTTCATTGACCATCAGAAGGTATTATCCTTTAAAATTTAATTTTTGTTTATAAAATTTCTTACTCGTTCATTTCAAATGTAACAGGTTCTACTCCAAACTTTTGATGCAATGTTGAGCATAGGTTTTGCTTAAGGCATTTGTATTGTATGCCAACTTCAAGAAAAAGTTTGGAGGAAGTACATTAATCAGAGACTTGATGCAAGATTGACACCAGGAATTAAAAATGCAAACGGAAAAAACTAGAGCGACTAAAAATATAATAAAAAAATGTAGAGACTTTGTCGAAACTATGTCATCCTACATGGCGTCTACCGTTAGCCTAATCACTCAAAGTTGACAGCAGGACTAAAAATACAAACGGAAAAAACTAGAGGGACTAAATATATAATAAAAAAAATGTATGGACTATTTATCGAAAGTCCCTAAAATATAGAGACTAAAAACATATTTAACCCTTTGTCAAAAAAAAAAAAAAATTTAACCCTAAATATAAATTCGAAGTACACAATCTTCAAATACACTTTATAAGTCAAATTTACATGAAGTTAAATTTTTTGTAGTAGGGCACATTTTCAAAATAGTAAGATCTATTTTAATTTCAAACAGTAAGAGAGAGAGATGAGAAAAATGTGTTAATACTGCTTTGAAAAAAGTGTTCAAGGGTACATTAGTATGTTTTTTCCATCGACAAATATCTACATTGTATGATATGATTGGGTGACATGTAAAAATCTTTTATACTATTAGTGCACAGCCATTAAACTCAAACAAAAATGAAGGGAAAAAAACACTGGCTTGTGTTTTAAAACCCAGGTAGGATCACAGCCAACTTTGCGCACCATGTGATCAAAGATGCAGCTCGATTTTTAAAATTACGAGACATAGAGAAACACGACTATTTTCATGTCATGTAGGTTAATTTTCCATACAAGGCTTCAATTGAGGCTGCATATTTGAAGATCATGACAACAGGGAATGCAAAGGCACCATTCTCCAAAGACAAATTTACTTCAAAATGGGGGCACCTCTCTTTGTTGCCATGCATCCAACATTGTATTCCTATCAATGCTAATGTCATGTAAACATCAATCTCCCCTCATAAAAGAAGGAAGATATAAATTGTAAACTCTTCCCCCACAAGAAGCTACACTATAGCCTCAACAACATTTGTGTCTACATAGATCCTCTTACCCTGTCACTACTATCACCTATTTTTAATCAAATGACCAAAATGACTGTACATCAGAGGTTGGCTGTAGACCTCCATTAAGGGAACGAGAAACAGATGATTTCCCTGTGCTTTCCGCTGAACCATGTATAGGCCATTCCTTTCTGCAAGGTAAACAAAAATAACCTGTTAAAATTTATCAGTTCAAATAAGCTTAGCTTTTTTTTTAAAAGAACAAACACATCATAAGAAAAGGAACGAGACCAAAACATCAACTTAAATCATCTAGCAAAATAAATTTATATCAGGGGAGGACATGTTACAGAATCAAGAAGAACACATCCAAGACTATATCAGTACAAACATCAAAAGGGTCACAAAAAGCCTCACATGTTACAGAATCAGGGAAAAATAACATTTCCAAGACAAAGTCAGCACAAGCAGTCTAATGAGTCACCCTATGCTCAAAATGCATACAAGACATGCATACTGCGTCAATATTTCGGATGCATTAAGAGGATTCCCTTCACTTTCACTTTTTATTATGATCAATTGTTTCTTTATTTCTCAGTTCAACAAGGCAGCAGTTTACTCTTTATACAACTTAAGCTGCAAGTTTATCAACAAAGTTCTATCTAGAAAGGTATATCAAATTTATTACAAGTTTACGACAAAGACTTATCAAATTGACATGGTTGTACAGTAAACAGCATACAAGATGCAAAAAAAAAGAACGCACTACACAGTACAACACCACCCATAGTAGTCAATCCCAGATGGCAAAGCTGAGTGGCCGAACTCAAAACTGGGATAGCGGAATAGCATATAGCGGTATGACTGCTATTTGAATATTTATTTTTATCTAAATAATTTATTTCTATTATATATATCCCAAATAATTATTTTTAATTATTTTTACGATTTATACTATATAAATCCAAATATGTTTATACTAAAATATGTTAAAGTAATTATTTTACTATTAGGATTGTTATTATTAATATCTGGTCTTTTATTACTAAATAATATAATTCTTATTTGATTATGTTACTTTGATATTATGACAAACTAATGATGTGATTTATATATACATAGAATGACCCAACATGTTTATTTTCGCAAGTTAGGCCTGGCCTCAAGCCCAAATGTCTTCTTTCTTCTTCTGCTTTAGTTTTGACCTAGATAATACAGATCTCAAACACTGCGCTGCCACTGCTGCTGTGTATTCTTCTCCATGCGTGTTTTCTGCTTCTTCTACTTTTACTTCTATTCTTCACTACCTCCTCCTTCTCCTTCAAATGATTTAATTTTCAAGGGCCATGTCGGTTTTTTACAAAATCGCATTCTCAAAAATTGAGGTAATTTTGAATTTAACCTTGAACATACAAAAGCGGGCTTGACCCGCAATGAACGGCCATGACCCGCTCCGCTCTGATCCACCGCTATCCCGGCTGAAGCGCCGCTATCACTAACTGCTCCGCTCTCAGCCAACCCATAGCGGCGAACCACCGCTCTGCCGCGATCCCGCAGGATTAACTACCCTGACACCACCAACTAAATCATTTTTTTGTCCCATTCCAATACAAACCAATAATTTCACAAGTAAAAGAGCGTAAGATACAAATAAATTCACTTAATCATTCGACTTTTTTTTTTTGGTAAAGTAATCATTCGACTTTTAACTTGCAACTAAATCCATATTTACTCAATGACAACATAAATCCAACAATGCATTTGCTTATATATGCATCCAAAGGCATACACAAGATTGGTTTTCAATCAAACAGTTATCTATCATATGCATCAATATGTGGCCAATGGACAACAGAAAAACGCCAAAATTAGGGAAAATAGAATGCAAGCAATATACTCCTTTTGACACACTCTACAACACATAGTAGTTGGTTAATTTTCAAAAATTTCAACGTATTAATTAAAAAATAATCCATTTACAACGTATTGACATACCTTTTAATAATGAGCTGATCATAAGAAATGAGTTGAAAAGAGTGTACAAATCACATTAATTATTAGGGAATTTTTTTTTTGGACTCAATTGTTAGGGAAATATTTAAAAATCTGAGATTCTATAACACCACATTGAGGCCATCTATTTCAATTTACATTATCTAGTATCCCTATCAATTGACAATTCCTTATTCTTCTTTGAAGAAATACAGGCTGGACATGACAATTGACAACATAACAGTTTAGAAGCATATACCTCTAAGTCTAACTGTCAAGATATTACCAACAAGCATCAAGAGCAGTTCATTGTCATTTAAAACATGAAGCTAATTCTAATTTAGAAGCCTGTTTTCTATAAGGAAGAATTATAATTTGATGCATTCAATCTGTTCAAAAATACTCTAAGCAATATGCACTTTAGTTCCAGAAACAGCTCAAGACCACACTTAAAATAAACACAGCACATAATACTTAGACATATTCATTCATGTTGAACTATTTTTGGTTGTGTCATATATAGAGAAATATTGCAAGTCAACAAAGCATGATAAATCTCACTAGAAATAGAAAGATACAAAATATCCCCACCAATCAATCTTTACAGCTATACAATTCATTTGGGAAAATAAAATAAGGGAATTGGTTTACTCATTTATTAGCCAAATTGCCAAAACAAGTTTCATAAACTTAAAATGTTCATATATATAGCAGGGACTCCGCATTAGGTAAATGATAAAAAGAAAAAGTATAATAAGTCAAATAGTTATTACTCACTTGGACCAACTGTTAGCCGGAGAACCCTCAAGTACATGGTTACTAGCAGATCCATTGGGACTTCCATATATAATTTCATTTTGTGTAGCTCCCTCATGGCCATTAAAGCCACTTGAAAATGGTGGGAATAAAGTACTTTGTGACCATGGATCATAACTACTTGAATTTGTAACAGGGCTTATGTTCCCGCCACTCTGACCATTAGGAAGAAAAACATTTTGAGGGGAATGAGTATTGGAAATCATGTTATTGTCGTTGTTGAAAAGGGAAGCCATAGTCTTCTGAGCTGATGGAAGCATAAAATCATCCTTGTTTGGCACATTCCTTTGTGAAGATAAAAGCCAACTTCCTGGGCCACCTACCAAGCCTAAACCTTCTTGACCAAGTGGTGAAGTACTCCACATCTGCCATGTTCCCTTATCACTTGCAGTTGCATCATCTGCAGGAGAAGCATGCTTTTCCCGGGACAATGGAGACTCAATCGGAGATAGCTTATTGAAATCGGAACCAGCAGATATGTTTTTTAAAGAGTGAGGCTTTGCTAATTCCATGTCTGTCCCAAAGCCAGTTCCCAAGTCCAACTGAAAATTTTCAAGGGACTCTGAAACAGGCCCAAGCAAGGAAGCTGGATCTGGATCATAACATGGGTCTTCAAAAAGCTCTTGCTCATCATGTCTAAAATCATGTGATGTATTTCTAACAGGAGAGAATAATTGCTCAATTGCAGGAGAAAAACCTAAACTACTACTAGTTGATCCACCATTTGGATGGGTGGAAATATTAAATGGTGATGGAAGACCAAAGTGAATTGGATTATTAAAAGATTGAGTAACTGGTGACTGGCCAGATGACTGAGGGCTTTTGGATTCTGCTTGAGTTTTGGAATTTGGTCTACATATGACATTTGTATTTGAGGATGGTGGAACAGGAGAAGATCGAGTAAATAATTGATGCCATGACATTTTAGGCGCCGTCCATGGCTTCGGTTCTGGGAGTACCTGCGGAGAAAAATCAAGTAATTTATATTAAATAAAGCATCATATAATTTTGTTAACAAATCTCAGAGACCAAAAGTTTCGAATGTCAACAAACACATTGAATGTCAGCATAACATTTTAGAAAATAATTTCTTAATGTTCCAACACCAATTGATCTTCAACAATAACAGTATTATGAAACGACAGAAAATAAAACAGATAGCAAGGCAACTTACAGAGTGATTGATATTCCTATCATCTCCGTTCGAATTGGTTTTTGCAGTTGGACGTTCAGGAGGACAAACATCTCTCTTGCTGGCAGCAGTATGAACATGATCGACAGAACTGTTGAACTTGGTTTCTTTCACCATTGTGGCAGGACTATTAGCTCCCCTTCCAAAACCAAATGCTTTTGAAGAGGACAAAAATGTACCCCGCATGCGATCAAGGTACCTGGTTCCAGTATTTCCTCGATTATAATTGTTTGTAGTCACATTTTTACTATGTGCATTGTCTGTACTCTGTCCTTTGCCACTATCTGACCCAGATTTCTGATGCTCTCTACGATCATTTTCACTTTTTTTCTCAACATCACGCTTCCGTTCACTTTCCTTTCCGGCTTTTCTTTCCAATTCTTCCACATCAGAGTTACTCTTACTAGACCCTTTATCTTTATCTTTTCTTTTTTCCTGACGCTTCTTTTCAGTTTCCTTCCTGTTATTTTTCTCCTTACTGGGATTTAATGATCTCGTGCGATCCTTTTCAGCTTCCGCTTTTTCATCTCTCAATCTCCTACGCTCCTCCACTAACCTTGCAACCTCCTCCCTCTGTTTTCTTTCTTCCTCTTCCAAAAGTTCTTTCTCCAGCCTTGCCTGCCTTTTCTCCTCAGCTTTCCTGCGTGCTTTTTCCCCTCTACTCTCATTGAGACTTTCTCCATTCTCACCCCGTTTTGCTAAGAGTGCTCTATGTTCAGCATCCGATGAACATTCTTCCCTTGAACTAATTCTAAAAATCTTTCTCCAGAGCCATCTAATGCTCAAGAAAAAAGATGTTAAAAGCTTACAAATAAAAAACAAAATACCGGAATACGACCTCTCTGTTAAACAATGCTCATCTCCTCCAAAAAGACCAGCATTCTCATTTGTCTTCCAGTTGCTAGGATTGCCTGGAATAGAACCCCCAATCCAGTTTCCATTATCCAGCCAGTCCTGACTACACATCCATCCACTTTTACCAACCAACTCCTTAACTATGCCAGAATTAGAAATCGCAAACCCCGGCGGCAAGTCTAAAGCCGGTCTCTTTGAAACATGCCCACAATACGAACACATGAACCTACCCCCACCAGGGTTTTGATCCCTATAGGGATTATAACAGTTGCGGCATCTCCTTGTAGCTGTTTTCCGCAGCTTCTGCATCTCTAAAGCCTCAAACCTCTTTCTCTCCCTAAGCCTAGCATTCCTCCTTACCCGCCAAGCCGACAACTGAGGCATCAAAATCTCATACCAAAATAAAGTAACCAACAACACAAACACACAAGCCAGACGAGGTGAAGTAATCTCAAACCGAAAGGCCGGCGGAAGAAGCTGAGAAAGTGCCCATAAACCGATTAATGGAATAACCAACCATGGTAGCACTGTAGCAACCCGGCGAGACAACTTCTGAATCACACACAGTATACACATTATCCTCTAACCCTAATCCTCTTACCTATAACCTCTCTTTTTCCCAAACAAAAATCAATGTTTTTCAAGAAAACCCTAATCCTCTTAACCTTTCCTTCTCCAAATAAATATCCAAGAGAGTTTCAGAACCCTAAAATCTCAAACCTAAAAATCATAAAAATAAATAAAATAGAAATGAATAAAATTAGAATCTGTTACCACAAATGGAAAAATAGAAATGGAATTAACCTATTGTAGAAGCTAATGCCTCAAAAGTTTAACAAGAAAATCGAATATTTAAGAACTGTGAAATAAAAAGTACAAAAAAATGAACGAATTTGAGGTTCAGCAATGGAGATTGTGGCATGAATCGAAAGGAAAGGAGAATGGGAATCGAAAGCTTACGGATTCGGTGGCGACGGTGAAAATGAGAAGAAGAAAATGGGAGCGAAATGCGATTGAGGGAGAAGCACCTGAACGTGTTCGGAGCTGGACTCAACTCGGACGATTCGGGTCGGAGCCTCCGTCGTGGTGTTTGGGTTCCGCAAAAGAAGAGAGAGAGAGAGAGAGAAAGAAACTATGCGCGGAGAGAAGAGAGAGAAAGAAGATAAGAAGAGAGAGAAATAGGGGTAAAAAAAAGAAATTAATTTTTTAATGGATAAATATATTTTTCTTGCTGAAAAATTTAAGTATTTAGATTTTACTTGCTGAAAAATGTAAGTATTTAGATTTTATTAAATTTTTTCTTCTTTTGTTTTTTTCTTCTAATTTTTATTTTCATTTTAAAATTTTCATAACTTTCTTTTTTTTTTACTTAAAATAAACGATATTCGTTTATCGAAATTGATAGAGTACATCGATGATGCAATACAAATTTAAAGTCGATAAAAATAAAAAGGATAAATTCACGAACAAACTCACAATATTCATGTTAACAGCATAAAACGATAAATTGCATAAGCCTACCGATTTAAGTATGACTATATCGAAGTGTTCGAAATATTCATGTCTCTGAATCTGAAGCGTTGATAACACCAAAGTCGACATGAATTGAATTTGCACTAGACCGAACTAATGCTTCAACCTAAAACAAATAAACATCGCATAAAGACGGTACAACAAAATATACTGCACAAAAACAGAACAACAAAATACAACTTTCTTTTATAAAGTGGGATTTTTGTCTTTCTGAAAAATGCAAGTATTTAGATATTAGATTCTATTAAATATTTTCTTCTTTTGTTTTTATTTTCTAATTTTTATTGTTTTTAAAAAATTTCATATTTTTATTTTATTTTATAAAGTGGGATTTTGGTTTTTATGTAAAGTGTTTTTCTTTAGTTTGATTTCATCTCTCTATAATTGTTTTGGAGCTTAGTATTCATTTAAGGATTGACAAAGAAAATGTATTTTAAGAGTGAGAATTTTTTTCAAGTAGGTACAATTTAACATATCATAACAAAACATAACAAAAACATATTTTTTAATAAGTTAAAAACATTTAGGTATCAAGGATTGTATAAACATTTCAAATAAGTTGGCGCATTTAAAAACTCTCATCATATACTTACATCACATATTAATATAAATAAATAAGAAGAAAAAAAAATGTACATGGGGGCTAGACCTTATCCTAAAAAGTAAACAATATAAAGTAGTACGGAATAATCATCCCTACAAAGGAAATTCACAAAGAACTCGAGCTTCCGATTTGCCAAAACCCCCACCCAGTTCATAGGGACGTGTAAGATGTTTCACCCATAGAACAAGTGTTATATGGTTGTCCAACACTCCGAGCCAATTGTTCTATCTTCTTCTTTTGGCTTTTAGAAATAACAGGGTGGAAGGCTTCTCTCTTTTCTCCATCGCTGTCCAAACTTGTTTAATCACTTGAAGGTTTGCTTGGACCACCTCATCAAACTCATCATCCGGCAATATCACAATGTTTTGCTTTGTATCAGGTATAGCACGAGTGGAGGCATCAAACTCGTTAGCCATCGAGACTGCAATATTTACCAGAGTGAAAGGTTTTCCAACAGCTTGCTTCACAAATGCTACCTACGTATCTGGAACACTAGAGGAGTTATCATTCATTACCTCATATTCTTGGTCCAAATCTTCATTAATAACAGTAACATCAGCCACATCATTAGTGGCCACTTGTTGCAGCACCGGATCATCGATTAGAATATCTCCACGAACAATGTCATCCTGAACATTATTCAGTGTCATACTAAAGGAGGTTTAATGTTGGACAACAACTCCATCATCAGTATCCGGAATTGCGCCATTATCATTAACTGAATTTTTTAGACTCTCATGTGCTTGTTGGCGTTCCGCTTCATGCTCCTCATTTTGCTTATTTTCCTCATGTGTTCATATCAAATTGGATTGCTGATTTTTTTTTTTTCACTTCAGCAAAAGTGTAGGTAAGGCATTGTCCTTCTTTTTTTGGTATGTACTGCATGTTCGCAACTTCCTTCTTCATTGTGATAATCTTGTTGCCACGATTATTAACCTTCGCTTCAGACGGTTTCAGCCAGTTTACAAGCTTGAATACTATGTACGGATTAAAAGCATTAGTCCACTTAGAAAGCCTAAGCACCCCGGGTTTGAGGTTTATGGTTCCCAAAGACCATGCTAAGCGCATGTCCTCAAAGGAGACAAACTGAAACTCATAAAATCCTCTACCTAGAGAAATCATCTTCCATTGATCCGCAATCTTCCATATAGTGGAGAGTTTACCTGACATTTCACGGGCAGTCAAGGGCAATCCCCTTTGTTCATAACAAGCCTACCATGGAGGTTTTTCTTGCAGTTAGCGAGACCTTTTTCGTATTCATATTGGGTAATTTTGATACAGAGGTCGTCGCCTCTAATGGTTTGCGCAAGAAGCTGACTGGTCTTGACATCACAAGCATCGTTTAAAACCTGAGCAAAGGAACGGTTGAATGCCGACGGAGAGGGCTTCGCAAGAACTGGAGAGACCAAACATGGCCACAAACAAATGTCCATCATGGCCGCGTTAGTCTGAAACAGACCTGCACATATTGATTTACTCAATTGAAATAAACAATGTACTACTTGTTGGCTACATTTTCTTTTCTACACCTAAATATCATACCCACCAATTAATAGCAAAAACAATACAGTGCATGCAAGGAAGACTTCATGTGCATCATAATGATTGCAATGAGGATTAAATTTTTAGGAAGAGATGAAAACTATCGATGGCCAATTTTTTCTTCCCATTTTTAACAACCACCTATGGATATTTAGAGGTTGACCTAGCGCGCAAAAATTAAAAAACTCTACAAGTGGCGCGCAGAGATTATAAACCTCTTTATGAGTGGCGTGAAAAAATTATAAAGCTCTTTATAAGTAGCACATAAAAATTATGAATCTCTCTATCAATGCTTGGAGGTCGAAGTATCATGCAAAAATTCTAAACCTTCTTATAAGTGGCGCGTAAAATTTATAAACTTCTCTATCAATATTTTGATATTGACCTAGCGCGAAAAAATTAATTTAAAAAAAAAAAAACTATCTATAAGTAGCACACATAAATTATATCATCTCTATGAGTATCGCGTAAAAATTATGAATCTCTCTATCAATATTTGGAGGTTGAAGTATACACAAAAATTATAACTCTCTCTATACGTACTTAGAGGTTGATAATTTTTACTTAGAGATTTTAACTCTATAAGTGGCGCGCACAAATTATAAACCTCGCTATCGATATTTAGAGGTTGACTTGGCGCGCAAAAATTAAAAAACTCTACAAGTGGCACGCACAAATTATAAACCTCTCTATCGATATTTAGAGGTTGACTTGGCGCGCAAAAATTAAAAAACTCTACAAGTGGCGCGCAGAGATTATAAACCTCTTTATGAGTGGCGCGAAAAAAAAATTATAAAGTTCTTTATAAGTAGCACGTAAAAATTACGAATCTCTCTATCAATGCTCGGAGGTCTAAGTATCACGCAAAAATTATAAACCTTCTTATAAGTGGCGCGTAAACATTATAAACTTCTCTATCAATATTTTGATGTTGACCTAGCGCGGAAAAAAAAAATTCTATAAGTAGCACAGATAAATTATATCCTCTCTATGAGTAGCGTGTAAAAATTATAAATCTCTCTATCAATATTTGGAGGTTGAAGTATATACACAAAAATTATAACCCTCTCTATACGTACTTAGAGGTTGATAATTTTTATGTAAAAAATTGTAAACCTCTTTATAAGTAGCGCGTAAATTATGAATCCATCTATCAATACTCGAAGGTCGAAGTATCGTGAAAAAATTATAAACCTTTCTATAAGTAGAGGTTGAAGTATAAACATTTCTATTAAATTTTATACATGTCACAGGTCTTTGAAGGTTCAACTACAAAATTTGACGTGACTGAGCCATTCAACAATATGATGGTTCACTTTTGTATTGTACTTATTATGATTTGGTTTTTAAGTTTGTTTTCTCTTTTGGATGTAACCTTTCTATAAGTAGAGGTTGAAGTATAAACATTTCTATTAAATTGTATACATGTCACGGGCCTATGAAGGCTCAACTAGAAAATTTGATGTGACTGAGGATGTAACGATTATGCAATGTACTTCTTGATCCTATTATCAATGATTATATGAATGATTTTAAATTTCATCATCTTAACGTACTACTCATGAAAAAAATTGACCAACTTAGTTTATATTATTTGAGATGCACATCTAAACATTAGAAAATTAAATCAAGTGTGCTCTTAGGCAAAAATTTAATTTTATACATATCATGGGTCTTGAAAGCTCCACTATAAAATTCGATGTGATTCTTCACTTGAAATTGTAAGCGTCGAACAATATTATATCACATACACCAATATTATATCATATCGTTTCAGAATTAATGAAATTGTAAGCGAGGATGATTAATGAGTTGAGCCTCCATAGGAATGACTACTTGAAATTGTATGGGGGTGATGATCGTTTGGCTTATATCACAAATGCACTCTTGCTATCAAAGAGAAAGACTAGGAGGCACGGTGTTGCATTAATCGAAAAATGGTTAACGTTTCCGGATATGGGGCATATTGTAGCCACTGTTTTAGGTAAAGTTGTCGTGAAATTGACGAAACAAGGAGCATCTGAGACATTTTTCTCATTGCGTGGCATCCCATCATCTAACCCTTCTTCACTAATTATTTGTCTTGGAGCTATCCCCGGTCATTATATCTATGTCAAGTTGAAAGATGATTGTCCGATACCTCCGACGTGCATTCAGTGGAAGAGCCATTGTTCTGCGGAAGCTATTGTTTGGGAGTCATTTTTTGTTGCTCGGCAGGCTAAATTTGATAAACTTATGAAATGAAAGATAGTCGACAACAAAAAGAATGTCCGGGTTGGTTCTAACTCGAATGATCCAATTGAGCTTTGATTTGTTTGGTAATGATATTATAATTAAATTACCTAATTCCCATGTGTTTATGACTAATTTCCTTTGCTCATAGTATCCATGATTGATATATATATAATGATGCTCCCTCGAAATGATTTCCGTATGCTTATGACTAATTTCATTGGCACGTTGCATCCATGATTGATATACACATGATGCTCCGCCGAACCCGTGCAACGCACGGGCAGCCATCTAGTTACTACTAAAGGTAAGCATTCTAATTGCACCTGACCTATTGCTACTAACAACAAGACCCACTTTCTCATATCTCTTTTTTCTACTGTTTTGCTAGCCCATACCCCCTTTTACGCGCTACATAGTCTTCGCAGCCCACACTTTATTTTCTCTAATTTTCTTTTTCTCTATTTTTCTCTTCTTATTTGATTTACTAAAAAATTTCTAAATTCTATCTAATTAATTTCCCCATAAAATTTCTATCCTAATCTCACGTAATTAATTGAGTGATACTTAAACACACAAAAACTACTAGATTATAACTAAATAATTAAATAATAAAATACTAGCATATTATATTCTAATAAAAAAAAAGACAATTTCTAAAAATTAGGGTGTTACATAAGACACCCCAACAACTCCTCTACAACTGCTGCAACTCATTCTTCATTGATATCTAGGTGTGAAGTGCATAAATCATCCTTAATAAAAAGGTAGACTTGGCATTGCACGTCGTCAAGTGTAATTGTTATTTCACTCATGGCATGTGAAATGGAGATGTCTCTGGGTGTCACCTCCTCACAAGATGGGATCAACCATCTACAACCTGGTCCTCTGAAGTAGACTCATCAATCTAGAATCATCCAGCCACCCACTAATAATAGCAGGAAGCTGATTAGTAATCCATGCAGCCAACATTTTTTCCAAAAGATGTTATCTTTAATTATTCCTTCTTCGCTCCATGCTCATGCATAAATAAATAAAAACAAAAAATTAATAAAATAACTATAGCTATACAAATTAAAACTTATAGAAATTTTCCTTAATTAATTTAAACAAATAAAATAACAATCGTCAACAATTCCTACAGTATCAATATGCAAACCGGAACATGCATACAAAGTGTTTTGGTATGCGTTTCGAACCACTTTCTCTTTTTTTCTAAATCAAACTACAACAGATTTTGGTGAAATGTGTGAAAACTGATTATTTTTTTTACTAGTTTTAATTTATATACGAGGGAAAAATATCCAGTTCAAATTGATATATAGGAGTGAAGGGTTAAATGTAGGGGTGAGAGCAAAGTTTTTCTTAAATCTGCCACATGAAATTTTAGCCATTCTTGTGTTGTATTAATGGATATATTTCCATTTCGAAAAACACTAGCTCTAAGTGCGACGTTCCACATTGCTATTATCTCTTCAAATATTAGATAATTGTTTATTTTGGAAAAAATATGTTTTTCGTCCTATAAAATAAAGACTTTTTAAGTTTAGTCATTATTTAATTTTTATAGTATTTTCAGTCTCCTTTTTAACTTTACTCATTTTTAGTCCATGTTATTGAGTCAAGATGTATTTTTGAATTTAATTATTTAATTTTTTTTATGATGTTATAACATGTGAGTTGGGAACGGGGAGTCGAGTATCACTATCACTCTCTATTCCGTCATTTCTCTCTTAAATATTCAAAATTCGTATCATTTATCATATATCATGTACCGGGCCATGGACCAGAGTGTGATTTGTTAAGGCCCAATACGAAAAAGCCCAATGGAAGAAGCTTGGAGAAGAAGGAAAAGAAACCATGAAAAACACATGATAAGCATGATCCACCATGACTTGGAGAAGAAGGAAGAAACTTGGAGAAGAAGGAAGAAGCTTGGAGAAGAAGGAAAAGAAACCGCCCACTACCCATGAATTCCTCTCCAAGCAAGGCGGTTATCAAGCAACAAGAGGGAGATTTTTTGCCTATAAATAAGGTCTGTTTCAAGAGAAGAAAGGAGAAACTTTTCACTGATTCTACATAGACGGTCACTCATTCTGAGAAATCACCATTCTTTCAATCTTGTAAAGAGAATCAATTTTTTCTCTGATCATACTTGTATCCATTATCAATCTTGAATAATACAAACCCCCTATGTTAGGATCGAGTTCTGACTTATAAAACTCCCAGGGTTGTTGGGATTGAACTGAGGTAATCACACCATTTGATCAATAATACAAACCCCCTTGTTTTTTACCAGAACATTTTGGCGCCCACCGTGGGGCTGCGGTAAAATCATTTGATCCCAGCCTATCACATCGAACTAGACAAAAATCAAACATCTCCACAAGCACACGGTGATACTGCTTTGCCGTCATACCAATTTTTCCATTTGAATTCTGATGATGTCACCGTCGTTGTCAATCAATTTGGGAAGTCATGGTTGATTCACGAAATCCTTGTTCTCATGATACTCTCTGGAAGCCATTATAGAAATAAAGAAAAACACCCACTGCGTGTTTTGTTGCTTCAAATTAAGTTATCATCTGGGAGTGTGTTGTTTTCTCCCCCAGCATAGTATGGTCGCCGCTAGCCAAGCTTCATGTGGCAACAACGAAGCCGCCGCCGCAGTCGGTTGTGGAGAAAATGGCATCGCCGCAGTCAGATTTGTGAAGGAACCGTCGAGCCGCCGTCGGATTTGTGAAGGAATCGCCGTGTCATAGTTTGATTCGTATAGGAAACACCACATCGTCGCCAGGTTTATGAGGAAATCACTCCTGCGAGCACATGGGGTTCTCAACCTAGAAGTCAATTTGAAAGGACCAACAAGCGACATGGAGAATTCGAATGAAACGGTTCTGACTTCTCTTTCATGCCTACTTATATGAAATTATGATGCATATTCAGTTTTAAAATACTTAATCGAATTTGGTTTATGAATTAACCTAAGAAAATATTTTATAATGACATGAGGTAATGACAGTGCCGCAAAGTTTGCCGACTTGTATTGTGTTTTTGCTAACAAAGAAGTATGATTCAGTCTAATAATTATTCAAATCGTAATTAGCATAAGATGTGTTCACATAAATTAGTCATGACACAACACATATGTAAAATGAAGAGAAAAATTATGGCTTACCGCACCGAATGAATCTTAATTATTGCTTTAGTGGGCTACTATGAAATATCAATCCTACCAATATAGACTAAGTTAGTTTTTATAATAGAGATATACCTGTTATATGTAAGTATTACCCTTTCAAGGGAAATGAAGAAAAAGTTATAATTTGGATAACATAGTCAATTATTATATGTACTTCCCGTGAAACGACTATTAGCTTAGTTACTTTGTCAATTGCAATTCTCACTATCCCCTGCAATTTGAACATGATACTGCTTTCTGATGAGGAAAAGAGACATGAATGATTTATCTAAACTAGAATTTAAAAGTGTAAATAATAATGATTTATCTAGTTTGGTTCAAACAAAGGTTTGAATTCCAAGTCATATTTCAAATCTGCGGTGCTCTAACTAAGTATGAGGATAGTTTGCTATAATATGTAAATATGTGATCACTATTAGATTATAGAATCTGCATAATACATATATTCCTCTTCTTCCCCCAATTGTGTTATAGGGTTTCGGTCTCTAACTCTCACATTATGTTATTCTTTGTTTATTATTGAATGGCTTGATATATTGTCTTTTCATATTGATTTTTTCCAATTGGTGATGCTCATTTTGGACATTATAATTGTTGATTTGGATACAATTTTGAGTCTGCACAATTTGTGGACAAATACTACTTGATAAAGCTTGGAATAAGAAAAGGTCAAATACAACTTAGAAGATCGGATCCGTCACGTTTGAATTGAAATGATGTCGCCATAGTTGTTGTGAATCCAACTCGCCGAACTGGCGCCACAGCAACTTACCGTCCAACATCGTCATCTCGCCGTAGAATCGTTTTTGTTGCTAGGCGACTCCCGATCCAGGTGACAACGAACAAATGTGGAAAATTAACATGAAAATTCAATAATTATCACTCGGCGAGATAGAAGCCGCCAACTAATATTTCAGGTTGAAGCATATTCCGCGATGACTACCGCAATAGAACTCAGTCTCGCCACGCCAAAACATAATTGTTTTTCTTGCTAGGCGAGGAGCGCCGCGACAAACCGCCCATGGCGGTATCATTTTCGTTTGTTTTATTTTTCATATATTATTATTGTTGAACCTCTAATGTATCAAAGCTTATTTGCAGTAATCATGATTAAGCTGCGGGCTCTGAACAAAAAATTATTCAAGATCAACTCATATGAAAGCTCTGAAGAAAAACAAGGTTGAAAGGCCTTGGCGTTACCTGTAAGTCTTACGAGTTGGGTACGTCAAAAAAAAAAAAATTTTATTAAACAAGGGTTACAGTGCCTTGGCGTCACCTACGAGTTGGGTACGTCAGAAAAAAAAAATTATTAAACAAGGGTTACAATGCCTTGGCGTCACCTACGAGTTGGGTACGTCAGAAAAAAAAAATTAAAAAGGTTGCAAAGCCTTGGCGTTACCTGTAAGTCTTACGAGTTGGGTGCGTCAGAAAAAAATACAGCAAAAAAAGGCGAGATTATCAACACCGCCAGAAGAAGCTTACACACAACCAAAGCAAGGCGATTCATTATAACGCCAAATGACAACAGGTATAAAGTTATTCATAAATGATATATAATTATATTTAAAGAGCTAAAGACATTGCAGGTGCCAAGTTAAAAATTTTCAAAGGCGAGATTATTGACACCAGACACAAAGTATAGTGGAAGTACGACTCCGAGCAGCGCCAATTCTTTTTAAATTGCCAAGAAGTCACAAAATAAGGCGTGCAAGCCTGGCAGTACGAAAATCAACTACAACAAAGAAGGGCGAGTCATAATGACGCCAAAAAGGCAACAGGCGAGATTGTTGTCAACGCCAACGTAAAAATGCAAATACAACGGAACAGGCGAGACGAATCGCGAAAGACGAAGAGGCGAGATTGGTGACAACGCTAGCTTGAAAATGCAAATACAATGAAAAAAGAGGAAGGGCGACTCGCTAACTTGCTCAAAGTCGCCAAGAAACAATGACAACAATATTCAAAGCAACAAATGGCGTACATCAAGATATTCAAAAGTCATAGAAGGGCGTACAAATTAGCTAAGAAATATCAACAACAAAAGGAAGGATAAGGCGACAAGCAAACGAAGAATATAAGTCGGCAACAAATAGGCGACATAGAACAACGCCGAGGCATAATAATCGCCAAGTTACTTCATTCAAAAGCACTTCGCCTTCTTGAAGCCTCGTGCTTGGGGGGCTGTGTACCGGGCCATGGACCAGAGTGTGATTTGTTAAGGCCCAATACGAAAAAGCCCAATGGAAGAAGCTTGGAGAAGAAGGAAAAGAAACCATGAAAAACACATGATAAGCATGATCCACCATGACTTGGAGAAGAAGGAAGAAACTTGGAGAAGAAGGAAGAAGCTTGGAGAAGAAGGAAAAGAAACCGCCCACTACCCATGAATTCCTCTCCAAGCAAGGCGGTTATCAAGCAACAAGAGGGAGATTTTTTGCCTATAAATAAGGTCTGTTTCAAGAGAAGAAAGGAGAAACTTTTCACTGATTCTACATAGACGGTCACTCATTCTGAGAAATCACCATTCTTTCAATCTTGTAAAGAGAATCAATTTTTTCTCTGATCATACTTGTATCCATTATCAATCTTGAATAATACAAACCCCCTATGTTAGGATCGAGTTCTGACTTATAAAACTCCCAGGGTTGTTGGGATTGAACTGAGGTAATCACACCATTTGATCAATAATACAAACCCCCTTGTTTTTTACCAGAACATATCATATTTAAATAAATTATTACATTAAATATAAAATTAATTTTACAAATAATTAAAAAATATTAAAATATTAAAATTTTAATAATTCATATTTTTAATGCGTCAAAAAAATGAACTTATATTTTTCATTGAACATTAACTCGTGCAAATGCACGGGTAAGTTATACTAGTTTATTTTATAGTCACGTTTATAAAGGTGAAAGAATTAATGTGTGGGGAAAGTCATGACTTAGAGAAACATATCACACTTTAATCAATAATCACTACTTTGATGCTGCAAGCGAAGGAAAATATGAAGGTTTTAGAGCTAATTAGTGTATGTTTGGTTGCGTGTTTGTGCACCTCAAACTCACGTTTACGTTTTGGACCTCAAACACGATTCACTTCAGACACTTCTTTTGCTAATATGTTTGGTTATCTCTACAACAACGTGATTCTGGCTTCTAAACTCGATTCTAACAGAAGCTGAAAATTCTAGTTTTTTATTGTGAGAGATCAAGGATTTCTTATTCGGTCTACTGATATTTTTTTGTATGTGAATTTTCTTACAAGGTGTACTATTTGGGCCTACTGATATTTTTTTTGCATGTTAATTTTTTTAGAGAGTTTCTTTTGTTGTCTTATGAGTTTCTTGCACGCCATATTTTTACTCATCCACTATTTTAAGTAGCGGATGGGTAAAACTGAGAAATTTTAGGATAAAACATCGTCCACTACTTAAATAGCGGATGGTGTTTGAGAAAATGGTAGGGCGGCAAAAGACCTCTAATTTTTTTTCCATAAGAGGCTTTACAAATGTCATATTTGAAACTGATTCGAAGAGTGTAGAGGATGCAGTCCAGAGTTTACGTGTTGGTGAATTTAGTTCCTTAATTTGTATGATTAAAAATGTTATATCTTTACATTCGAATTTTGCGGTGAAGTTTATCAAGCAATTAACAAGCAAAAATGGTTGTTCATATGCTTGCTATAACAGTCATTTTTTTGTCTAGTCGCTCTAGTCGCTATATTTTTGAGTTGTTACCTCCTTATTTGAAACATTGTTGTTTAATGAAATGATTTGAGATTGTTATTGTAGAAAAAAAAATTCCAGGTGGCTCATTTACGAATGATTTATTTTTTCTCATGTTGATTTTTTTGACTAAAAATTACCTAAGTGACATTTTAAAATTAAAAATATTTAAAATAAAATAGGTTGATTTTTTCCTTGTTAATATGTTTAACTAATCCTCTAGAGACATTGTTTAACATTTTTCATATTTATATTTTTTGGAAATATGAGTTGAATCTAACTAACTACCAAATCAACCTTCTTAGGTTTTAAACCCACTTGAGTTAGTGCATTGGTATTGGCTTGGAACTTGGGAGTGTGCTCCTCTTGAGGTCTGAGGTTCGATTCTTTCTGGCGCCAATTTGGGTGGGCTAATTTAGCTTATTAAAAAAGAAAAACCTTCTTAGGTTTTAGTTGGGTTTAATTCTGCATTCAAATATGGAGGAGTTTGAATAATGAATATTCATAAAGTAGTCTATATTAGATGATAATTTCTATGCCAAATTTACAAGAATCAATTATTTTCAAGGAAAAAAAATAATCCTAGCATACAATATTTTCTCTACAATTGATGATGTATTATTACCCTTTTCCCCTTCCATTTTTATATTTATAGTTTTTTAATGAACATTTAACTATTAATCATTTAAATTGTTGCCACTATTCATATCAGTGAAGGAGCTTGGCAATGAAATAACATATTTGGATTCACTGTAATCAAATATTCCACATATAACGGACTAAGTAAATTAGTTATCGTTAAATTAAGATTAAACAATTCATATTCTACGTTTATATTTTATATTTTTTTTATAAAAAAAACTCAAAATTTACAAATTTAAATGTTTCATCTCAATCTAACAATTATCAATATATATTAATTGATTACATTACATGGGATCCCTAAGCATATGGAATAATATTCATGAAATAACAATATGTGGATTAGTGATTATGAATGTAGCATTCCTCTATCCATGTCCCACACATACTTCCCAACTTGTTGGTGGAGATACAAAGAGCATTTATAGTACCAAATTAAAAGTTTGATTTGAAATGCAAGTCACATTATTTTAAATCCCACCAAGAATGAAATGGAGATGTTTTAAGAAAATAGTTATTATCACTAAGCAAACTGTGGACCCAATAACACATGGTTTTTTTTGTCAGACTAGAAAATAACACATGCTTTGAGAATGGCCCAATTGCATGAGAACCTCATTGGGGTTTATTTGTAGGCCCTAATTTTGCGATCCAGTTTCACAAAGGTAACAAGACAATAAGATATTTCCGTTGGGAGTTATTTTTGTCACCCTACTGGTTACTCGCGCGCTTTATTTTTAAGTAGCGGATGTTATAAAATCAAAAATTTTTGAGAAAAAATTCCACCCGCTACTTAAATAGCGGACAGTGTTTGAATAACCAGTAGGACGACAAAAGTAACTCTCATTTCTGTTTGCCAAAATGAGATACACATAACTATATAAATAGGGGGCAAATAATACGAGATTTTATCTTCTCACCCTACCAATTTTCTAGCTTTACAGTGTAAAATTACTAAAATAGTCACCGTAAGCTATTTAAGTAGCAAATTCTATCAGTTACTTAAGTAGCAGACATCATACAAATGAGAAATTTAAGGATATAAACATACTTCTTTACATGTCCTCTACTTAAATAGCGGTAGGATAAAATAAGAAACTAGTAGAGCGCGCGAGAAAGTGGCATGGTGGCAAAAAAATCTCTCAAATAATACGTAGCGTCGACCTCGATCATTTGGACGCCCTGCTCAAATATTAAAATTGGGTGCTTGATAAAAACATTGCAAAAAATTTAAATGAATTGTCTTCTATTTAAATTGTAAATAACGTAAAAAAACATATAAAACTATTGAGGTTGTGAATTGATTATTTTGAAGCAAAGATTGAAATGACCTAGTGATTGAGGTTGTGAATAGGTTCTACATGTAATTGTTTCAATTCTTAGGTTTTTCAAAAAAAATTATCGGTTTTAATTTAATTTAAAATGACTAGAATTAAAATTATACAGAAAAAATGACAATATAAATATTTGAGTCAAGGACCTTACTTACACAAACATCATAATTTACCACTAATTTTATTTTTTTGGATAATAAGTCTACTACTAATGTATCCAGGCCATAATAGTTTATGAATATTGAGTAACTATTATTAGGGGTGTACATGGGTTGGGCAAATCCGGTCGACCCGGTCAAACCCACCCAACCCAACCCAAAAAAGTGGGTTGGGTCGGGCAAGCGGGTGGATATGGATTTCAAAAATGAAAAACCCATTAAAAAAATCGGGTTTCGGGTAAAACCGGACCCAACCCAAAAAACCCACTAACCCACTAGTGCTATGTTTCTTGAATTTTTTTTATCAAAATACTAAAGATTTTTTCATTTGATTATTAAATATTTTTACATTGAAAATGAGTTATACTATTTTTTACGAAAATAAAAAAGATTGAATAATTTTTATAAACAAATATGATAACTTTTCGCATTATTTTTTAAAATTTTTAAAAAATTGAATAATTTCCATAAACAAATATAGTGATTCATGGTTTAGTCATTTGATATTAAAAAAAGCAAAAAAATCATTTAGATAACACGCTATCCAGCCCGTAAATTAGTAGATTTACACAAAAAAATGGGTGATTATTTTTTATAGTGAAAAAAAGTTACCCTATTTTTCAAGAAGATACATTGATTGAGTTATTTTTTATGAGAAACTATGATGATTCAATATTTAGATATTTAATAAAAAAAATAGAAAAATAATTTGGGTAACCCACAACCCAACCCAATCCAACCCGGAAATTAGTGGATTTACCCAACCCGGCCCAATGTTATAACGGGTGGTTATTTTACTAAACCCAACCCGGAGTACCATATGTGGTTTGAGTTTTGGTTTTGGCCAAACCCAACCCAATCCGGCCCACGTACACCCCTAACTATTATCATAGAGCCTAAAAAAGTTGAGGCCAAATGTAGTCGCATAACCAACACATGAGTGGAGTTGGACTTGATAGTACATGTTAGTTTAATTATTCTAAAAATCACCTTGAATTAAAAAATGTAATATTTCCAACTCGCAGTTTCTTCTTTTGGACTTCGAGCCTCTTGTATTCTAAAAAAACAAGTGTATTTGAGTTTTTAACCAGACAATGTTTTGCAATTAGGTCTTAAATTTTAAAAAAATAATATGATCCCGAACATTTAAATAATTGCACATTATTTTAAAGTTCAAAGTTTTTCAGAAATGCGGTTCAAATGATTTAAAAATGTGTTCTTCTCCTCCTCCACCAAGAGAGGAAAAATTATTTCCATTGTTTCCAGGACAGGAATTAGCCGCACTCTTTCTTTGGAAAAATATTTGGGGTTCCCAATGATACATGGCCGTCTTCATCGCAAAGATTATGAGTTCTTTGAGGAGAAAATTAGCCGGCGGCTTGCTAGTTGGCAACATAATTTGTTGAATAAGGCAGGTCGCATGACTCTCGGCAAGTCTATGTTAAATTCTATCCCCAACTACTATATGCAGGTGGCCTGGTTGCCTCAGTCAACATGCGATATGATTGATAGAATGACTCGTGTAACAGCCCAGGCCCCACCACCTTAGGTGGTCTCGGCACTGCCACCTCACGATCTTCTCCACCCCCCTCTCTAGTGGAGTTTTTGCCTTCCCTGGAAATCGAACCACGTACCATGGGATTCAAATACGTGTTCAATCCATTCCCACTACCAATTAACCTTAACCAACTTGACGTCTGAGAGACTGTGAACTGATACGGAGACCATATCATGAAATAATATTATAGATTGACCATTCAGGTCATCATGAGCTCTACTCCTACAGGCCTAACTCTACCACGTCATGAGCTCCACTCCTACAGGCCTAGCTCTACCACGCCATGAGCTCCACCTTCACACGTTCCACCTCCACGTGATCTGCACGGACGAGTGACGTGAACTAGGTGTGTTCCACCTTCACGTGATCTGCACGGACGAATGACGTGAGCCACATGAGTTTTAATTCCACGTGTCCTATACGGACGAGCTGCTTATGGATCTCAATGTCATACTTATTGGGCTTGGATACCTCAACACAAGAGAAGGTCCATTAGGTCAAGAGATGTTGGACTATAAAATGTGACACTTAGGAGGAAAATGACAAATTCATTCTAGGTCAAAAATAATATATTGTTAGTCATTTGTCTTGAGTGCTCTTGAACTCTCAAGGGAGCTCACCTCTTGTATTCATATACATGAACAACTAGAAATTTCACCCTTAAGATGAATAAGTGAAGTGTTCGGAGTTTGAACTCCGATCAATGCATATAAAATGCGATATTCTTACCAATTAAGCTTAACTCACATAATTAAATCTGTAATTTTTACTTCTCAATATTTCTAATGCGTGTGAGTTTTGCCGCTAGGTTGGTTTTTCACATAAAAAAAGTTTATTAAATAGGAATAAAAACTCTCAAAAAGGCAAAATATTTGAAAACTTTTGATCCAAGCAGCATGTTCTACTTAATCGATTACAAGTGTGGTTGTAAATAGAAATGGTGGGTCATCCTTCGTTTTCTCTTCAATTATATTATGAGTTTTAGTTAGGCCTCATTTTCTCAATTCAAATATACGAACGACAAGTGTTGAAATAATGTGCTCTTTCCATTTTTGCATGCATTATTGAGTAATGTGATAATGAGTTTTCAACTAACAATAACCACAATATTTAATTCAAATAATTTTTATTATAATTTTACGGATAAATTAGTAGATAATTCATAATTACGGATAAATTAAAACATCAATAAGACGTAATACAACATGCATTATTGTGAATGTGAGAGTGATGCTGAATGATGACAATGCTTAAAACACACAACATTTCGCTTTCTTTCTTCTGTTCTATAATTTCTTCGAGACTAGTTCAATCTTTTTATATTGAAAAATTAATGGCATACGTACTATATGGCATTCTTTATTTTTTTGATAAATGAGAAATGTGTCCATTTTTTTTTACTAATTCTTTTCTTATTTTTTTTTTTTGTTAAAATGGAGCCAGAGAGAATCGAATCTGACCTCCCGCATATTACCCAAACTTCTTACCACTAGACTAAACCTAGTAGCCTTGTAGTGTAAAATTATTTTTGGGTACAAGGAATTTGTCCATTTCTAATATTGTAAATCCGGTTGTGGGTGTCGGGCCTTGTAGTGTAAAATTATTTTTTATTTGTATTAAATATTATTTTTTATAATTAAAAATCTGGTTTTTAAGAAAAAACTCTATAATTTAGAATTTAATGTCTGCTAAAAATTATTTCTATAAAAAATTTATTTCAAGTTCTTTTAGCGGCACAACTTGTTGCCGCCTACCTTTCATCAATGTGTAATTATCTTGAATATATATATATATATATATATATATATATATATATATATATGCCAAATCTTATATAAAAAAAAAGTTTCTTTTAAGCAATTTATTTTAGAGGAATCTCATTACCACTTGAGTCCAATAATTTAGTTAAATATTAAAAAAAAAAATTGAACAAGTCAAAATGAGATATATTAACAAAAAAGTCTCCTCAGCACAAGATATGTCAAGATAGACTACCAGAGTTTACAAAAAGTCATAGAAAGAAATACAAACAATCATACAAGGCCCAAACATAGTAAAAGACTTGACCACCAACTATGGTAGTTTGAGACTACAGTAACACTTGTGGTCTTCAACCACCTATAGAAAAAAGCTTGATCTTGTCCAACAACTGATGAAGAGTACTGTCTGAGCCTCTGAACAACCTGTGATTTCTTTCCGTCCACACAACTCATACGCTAGCAAGCCAAATGAGTTGCAAAAAAGACCGGCGTGCTCTAGATCCACCAACTGAGAGAGTAAACTGAACAAAGTGATCCCAAATAGAAGTGAAACTCGTCGGTGAAATACCAATCCAAGTGCGAACTAAAGCCCAAAGAGAACACATCTCGTATTTAACTTTCGCCGCAATGGAAGATAGAAAATATGTTAGCACTTGGTGGAAGAGTGGGGGAAGGGACATGTACAGGTGTCATAGTCTCTCATTTTTTAGGTAAATTTTTTTCGTACGTATCTTATTTTGATATGCACCATGAAAGACATGATGCACTTGTGCATGTTAGAATTGGCCTGCATCTTATAGTTGATAATTCTTTGTTTTTTCTTTTCAAGTATTTAGTGACTAAAAAATCCACCTTAAAGGTGAATATGTGGATTGTCTGGGGTGCGAACCCCAACTCCTGCACATATGGTGCGATATAAATAATATTTATTAACTTTAATAGATTTATAAATAATGTTTATTAAAAATTTAAACCCTAATAAAATTAACTACCTCAACAGTGTATCGATATATATTCAAATTGAAGTGTTCACCAAATTTTATCAAGGTCAAATCATCGTTTCATTCTATAATTAATATGTAAAGCATATTATATAAATTTTGAGTTTTGTTCATAGTACCTCTGAAATTTGAATTTTTTTTATGCCACTGTTGGGACTATATATTATTTGATGTGGTTGATTGGTTGTCAGTTATTGCACACATACTATGTTAAGATTGGTTAATTTTGACATATTAGCTTACATTATATTTATTCTATTTTGTTAGACTTTGTATTATGTGTTAAACATCATCTATTTTTTACATTTTTTTTCTTCATCTAAGCTTATTAGTTTACATTTACTTTTGTCATATTTAAATATATTATAATAAAATATAATTTTGAAGTCTTGACTAACAGATTAAAGTAAGTTATTGGAAATGTTATATCTAATACTCAGTTTGTTTTTATCAAGAGTAGACAAATTTTTGATGGGATTATAATTACTATATTGAGATAGTGGATGATGCTTAGAAGCATAAAAAAGATCTTCTTTTATTTAAAATGAGTTTTTAGAAAGTCTGTGATTCCGTGGAATGGAGCTACATTCGGATGCAGTGATGAGTAAAATGAGGTTTCTAGAAAAATGAAGAAGGTAGATGTTAGAATATATTAGCACAACTCCGACTTCAGTTTTAGTTAATAGGTGTGTGATATATGAGTTTCAGTTAAGGTGAGGCTTGCACAAGGTAATCCTTTGTCGCCATTTCTTTTTTTAATTAATTGTCTTAAAGGGTTGCAATGTTGCATGTGATGTTGAAGACAGTAGCAGATGCTAATTTTTTTTCGAGGTAACAAGTTTGATGCAATCTCAGTGTCTCAATGAAGAATTTCTCATCTTCAATTTCCTAATGATACTTTGATTTTAGATGAGAAGAGTTGGGCGAATGATAGAGCTTTGAAAGCAATATTGATTCTTTTTGAATTGATGTCTGGACTTAGAATTAATTTTCATAATGAGCTCCTTGATAAAGGTGAATGTGGAGGAGTCTTGGTTAGTGGATGTTACTTTTGTGTTGAACCATAAAATTGGTTGTGTCCCTTATTTTGTATTTAGATTTGCCGATTTGTGGAAATCCTCGCCATTTATCATTCTGGTATCCTCTAGTTAAGAAAATTCACAAGAAACTTTCTGGCTGGAAGAGTAGGGAGGAACCTTTCCATGGGTGGTCAATTGGTTCTCCTTAAATTTGTCTTGTCATCAGTTTCAGTGTATTTTCTTTCATTCTTCAAAGTTGTCACAAGCATTATTTTTTCTATTGAATCCTCATTTAAATATTTTATGTGGGAGTGAGGAGGTGAGGAAGATTCATTGGGTTAATTGGGATAAAGTGTGTTTAGACATGTAATGTGGTGGTTTGGGAGGTTAGGGTAAGGGTGTTAGCCAAATTTTTAACTTGGTTTGAGTGGTTTGTTGTTGGTTAGTCTAGAAAGAAAGAAATAATCAATTTTTCCAAGCAAACACACTGACCAAGGAGCTTTTGTTAAATAAAATTAAGGTTTTCTCTTGTTGGTAGTTGAAAGGCCGTAAAAAAGACTTATGTTTCTTTTAAATCAGTGGTGAATTAACCCTTCTACTTGCTTCAGCATAACTAGTTTTTGAGTTTTTGCTTTTTATTTTGTGAGAGCTTTCTTGTTGTTATTTCTTTGTAATGTGACTTTTTTGACACACACCTTATATTTTTAATACATTCTTTGGCTTATTCATAAAAATAAAAATAAAAATAAAAATAAAATAAATAAAATAAAATAAAATATGGTTGTTAGACTAGTGTAAATTATCATATCATATATCATATGGCCCCTACTATTTCACCTTAATTAGCCAACTGATCATATTCATATCCTACATCAACTTGACCATTCAGATTAAATCTACCTCATCTCGACCATTCCGGTCATGTTTCCACCATTCAGCTTATGCCCACTTCCCTCATTTAGGTCATGCCTAACATAGTTCCACCATTCAGCATTTCAGCTTATGCTCACTTCCCTCATTTTGTATAATAACTTAATAAGCAAATGTGTATATTTTTATGTCTAAGTGTACATTCAAACAGGATTCATTTGATTATATTAAATTAAACCCCCCACGTGCATTAATTGGTTATAATAGATAAATAAATGATAATGATAAGCACCTAGCTGTCTTAGTATCTTATATGATACATGCACCCACTTTTCATGTGTTTGAACATATAGTAAGAGTTGTCATTATTGCTGTCAAAAAAAAAAGAGTTGTCATTATTGATATATCTTATAACAGCCAGCCAAAAAATAATATAAAATTCTCAAAGTCATTTTGGGTAAACTTACAAAAGAAGTTGGAGCATACTTTTTTTTTGTCAAGTTGGAGAGTATACTTTTATTAGAAGGTTAGGAAGTAGGAAGTAGGAAGTAGGAATTAGGAAAATTGAACGAAACTGTATATATTCAGAAGAAATTGCCGCAATCTATTATTTATATATTTAGGAGTTTCTCTCTCATGGTCTTATTCCTATATGGCATCATTTCCTTGATCCATGTCTTATGTGGCATTCTAATATTTCTCCAATTCCTATGTGGCTAACTATGAAGGCCTTTGCAATTTCTGTAATACATGATGATATCATTTTACTTAGAATATTTGGTTAATTTGGAAATTCAATCATTTTTCAATTATTGTTTATAAATCGAATTTAATGCACCTATTAAAAATAATTTTAAAAGGAAATATTTTACTTGGTTGAAACTTTGGTGGTTTCTTTATATTTGAAGTTGCATTACCACGTCCGTTGTGTTTTTCTTTATATTGCTTATTTTCGTTACTTAATATTATTCTTAACGTGGATTTAGAAGATTTCAACAAACAACACAAATTCTAACACACCATTTCATGTGGTGGGTTTCTTTTCAAACTTAGCAGATATATGCATGATTCGTTGCTTTCAATTTTAAACTACTGCTTTAAATTTTAAAATTAAATAAATAATAAAACCCAAATTAGATCAAAACAAGTCTAATATTTATGGAAAGGCATAATGAAAAACAAATCATGTCCATTCTCTTTCAAATAAGCTCTAAATTGATGGTCATTCTATTTCCATTCACTTCAATCTTTATGGTTGACCTCATTAATATTTCCCATGATTTTCGATTGTGAATACCTGCATCAGATTAAATCAAATATTCAATCAATGACACCATAAATACACATCAACTCAGCCTCAATATTCACGCATCTCTTTTCAAAACATCTAAGCTTTTAGCAATACAGTGTTGTCTTTCAATTTCAAATACAATGGCAAACCACATTGATATGATTTCAACTATCAATGATGTTCCCCGTAATTGGAGGTTAATAGTAAGGGTTGTTCGGTTGTGGGGAGTTCCCGAGTTCAACACACCAAACCAATTTAGATCACTAGAACTGGTTTTGATGGATTCTGAGGTATATTTACAACACTTCTTTTACATAATTTCTATTTCTATTCTAGCATGTTGAGATGTTGAGATTTACGTCATATTAACTAACTGTTTTGCCATTACAGGGAACTACGATTCATTGCAGTGTGAAGAAAACACTAATTTACCTGTTTCAGAAACAGCTATCTGAAGGTGTCGTGTACACCCTTACCACGTTTGATGTGGTCAGAAGCACTGCGAATACCGTCCTACAAGTCATGTTTATAAGTTGGATGCAACTTATAATACTAAATTCACAAGATCTGATAGCATTGTTTTTCCAGAGATAGTCTACACTTTCACACCACCTGCTGATGTTTTCAAAAATGATTTTAATAGAGATTTCTTGATTGGTTTGTTATTTTCAAAACAAAATCTTGTGTATAGTGTATTTATATAATTTATATATATGCCATCTATTTACAATACGCCGCTGTCTGTCAAATATGTTGACAAATGTTGTGGGAGTGCTGGCTTCTGTGGGTAAGGAAAGGGAGTATGTCAAAAATGGTAAACGGACCAAGGTCATCACCATAGCGTTGAACAATAATGGGTCGGTTCATGCTTATTTTATTTACTACATGTATTTACCAAATTTAGTAAATATCTATCGAAAAACTTATTTTTACTAAATATATTATTTGTTTACCTTAGGTACTCTTATCACTTAACATTGTTTGGTCACTATGTTGATGTGGTCAGAAGCACTGGCGAATACCGTCCTACAAGTCATGTTTATAATTTGGATGCAACTTATAATACTAAATTCACAAGATCTGATAGCATTGTTTTTCCAGAGATAGTCTACACTTTCACACCACCTGCTGATGTTTTCAAAAATGATTTTAATAGAGATTTCTTGATTGGTTTGTTATTTTCAAAACAAAATCTTGTGTATAGTGTATTTATATAATTTATATATATGCCATCTATTTACAATACGCCGCTGTATGTCAAATATGTTGACAAATGTTGTGGGAGTGCTGGCTTCTGTGGGTAAGGAAAGGGAGTATGTCAAAAATGGTAAACGGACCAAGGTCATCACCATAGCGTTGAACAATAATGGGTCGGTTCATGCTTATTTTATTTACTACATGTATTTACCAAATTTAGTAAATATCTATCAAAAAACTTATTTTTACTAAATATATTATTTGTTTACCTTAGGTACTCTTATCACTTAACATTGTTTGGTCACTATGTTGATGAACTTAACTCTTTCCTTGCATCCGGTGATACAATGAATGCTGTTGTTGCACTTTTGTTTGCAAAATCTAAGATCTTCCAAGGTGATAATACAATTGTTATGTTTAAAAATTGTACAGACTCTAATGTTGTTAGTAATCAGTTAACCAACATTGATCTGATTTTTTCCAGGCAAACCAGTCCTACAGAATTCTATAAATGCTTCGAGGCTTATGTTTAACCCTGAAATTGCTGAAAATGATTCTCTGAAAAAGAATATTGTAGTGCTGATTCGGTGTGTAAATCAGACAAAGACAACGACGTTACAGGAGAATGGTTCACTACGGAGTTTTTAAATGAAATTAAGTGTTCCGGACTTCCAAACCATAAGTTGAGACTAAAGGAAAATGTGCCTGTCATGCTTATGCGCAACATTGATCAAGCACGTGGGTTGTGTAACGGAACAAGACTTTTGGTAAATTATTTGGGAAAGAGTATAATTGGTGCAACAGTGCTCACAGGAACAAACATCGGTGACAAAATTGTGCTTTCTCGCAAGAATTTAATTCCAACTGATCCAGGACTACCTTTTAAATTTCAAAGGAGACAATTTCCTCTGACTCTTTGTTTTGCTATGACAATTAATAAAAGTCAAGGACAGTCGCTCTCCCATGTCGGAATTTACCTTCCTCGACTGGTATTCACTCACGGTCAGTTGTATGTTGCGATGTCTAGAGTCAGGTCGAGAAATGGACTCAAGTTGTTGATTTTGGATGATGAACAAAAAGTTTGCACTTCAACCAAAAATGTTGTGTATCGTGAAATCTTCACCAATGTCTAGAATTTTTTTAAGGTATTAATGTCTAGCTTTCCAATCATATCTACTAATAATGATGTTCATTTCGATCACCATTGAAACATTATGCTACTGGGATATATTTGTTTAGTATTGGTTATTTTCTTCTTATATTTATCCCAATTTTATCCCTTTAAAGGTTGTTTATTTTGATTTCTCATTGAGTTAAACAACATATGCAGTAATCAACCTATAACCAAATAACAACATCAACAAATGAAGAAAACATTTCATAAGGCACATAATCCAACTATTCTATAAGCAAATTATAATTACATACCTTTACTCAATTGGATGACCCTTCTTCAGATGCTCGCCACTTTAGAAAATTTCTAACTCTCCATCAGTTCAACATCGTTTCCAGCCTCTCTCCACTGCTTCATAACTTTGATCTCCTCTCTAGCATTATAAGCATCAGCACGTCTCCGGTTGAATCAGGAAGATCGTTAATCGAACGAACTCCTCATACCCACGCTTCACCTTCCTACGAAATTGAAACAACCCTTAAGAACAGAAAATGCACAATTTTTGTCTATTATAAAGCAATTGATCATTGATTTCTGACAAAGATCTACTAACTTCAACATCAAAATAAAAATCCTCAAGAACAAAGCTTCACCAGATTTAGAAATGTTGCAACAAGATCCTACTAACTTCAACGCCAAAATAAAAACCCTAAAATTAGAAGACATACCCAAAAACAAAAGCAAAACAATAGAGAGGAAGAGTCAAAAATCGAAGGGGAGAAGGAATGAGGAACATGAGAGAGATGAACTTACAGAAAAGAGAGGAGAGTTCGTTCGATCGGAGCAGTTGCGCCGACGGCGAGTGGCGACGCGAGAGAATCAGTGAAAGAATCGTTCGAATTCGTAGGTTGAGGATTGAGGATAGTGGATGAATTTTTCATTTAAGTGAAGGTCAATATGGTACTTTCGAATACAATTTTTTCTTAAAATAATAAAGAACGAAGGCCTTTTTCTCTCGATTTGAAGACAAAGGAATCAAATGGTGATTTTGAAGAATGGAGTCATGGTGATGAAGGGGCTTTTTCAGAAATGAAGGAAGGAACAAGATGGTGATGAGGAGAAAGGAAGCATCTTAGATAACATAAATATCTATCTATCTATTGCTATTATTTAGCAGTAATTTTTTTTTTAGATACCTATTATTTAGTAATTAGTAAAGTAACAAATAAACCTTTTTTTTTCTTGCTCAACAAACAAAAAAAAACAAAAAAAATCTTTTTTCAACGTTAAAATGTAGAAGATTTGGTTAACAAAAATAACTGTAGAAGATATACTCAACCATTTTTTTTATTTTTTTTATTTTTAAACTTCCATTTATTTTTTGGTCAATTAAACATGCCAATATCAGTAACATTCTTTAACAAACAATATTCAATTTTTTATTTAATTTACTTTTTTTTTGGTCTTACATTTATTTAATTTACTCTTTAACTTATCTTATAAGTTTTTTTTTTTATAATTATCTTATAAGTTCAATAAATAAATTAGCTTTGATAAATATAAATTTGTCAATTACAAAACTAATTTTTATTTTAGTAAAGTTTAATGGATATATTATGTCATACATTTTTTTGGTCATGTTCTCCTTTTAAAATATCATACATTTTTTTGGTCATGTTCTCCTTTTAAAATTTGACGCATCAACAATTTTTTAGGAGTAAAATATCATACATTTTTTTGGTCATGTTCTCCTTTTAAAATTTGACGCATCAACAATTTTTTCCATTTTCTCCTCTTAAGATGTTGATGTATTAAATTTTAAGTGGAGAACATGACCAAAAAGATGTTTGTAATTGACCTAAGTTTTCTCCTTAATTTTACACAACACTGTTCAATATGAATTAAGTGTTTTTCCATATCATACGATTAATGTGTGATGTATGTCCTGCTATTATTAACACTAATATCCAATATTCAATATATATTTAGTTTTAGCCCCTAAAAATTATTTTAATTTTAATTAAATTTATGAAATATATTAATTTAAATATATTTTTCATTGAGCATTAACCCGTGCGAATGCACGGGTCAGTTATACTAGTATTATTATAATAGGACTTATGCAACTTGATGCAATTACAGCTGAATTTAATTTATATACATTCTCGGTATAAAATTATTTTGCACATGCATCCAATAATATATCGACACATATATGATAATTAAAAACATATAATGTGTCACATTCATTGAATGATGTGGCAACGTGTCATTAGATGTATATGTAAAAAAAAATTATACCGACAGTGCATAACAATTAACCTCATTACAGCTTAACCAAAACTTTTTGGAAGCCCAAAGTAGTACTATAACAAGAAGTTGATGAGAATTTTACAATGCTGCTAATTTATCTTCATTATTATCTTTGAAATTGTTGGACATGTTTTTCTTTATTTTTGCCGACAAAATGATAAATATCCATTAACATTAATTAGTACATACAATTGTGATTTCGAGTTTAAACTTGAGTGAAGATTTTTAACTTAATATTAATATTGGTATTTATTAATTGAGCTAGATATTAGGGACCAAATGTAAATGATGTTAATTCAAAAAAATTTATATGTCAATTTTGAATTATATAAATTAAGACATTAGTGTTCCGGGGAGCATATAACAAATTCTCAATTGACAGCGACATTGCAAATTATTGCATGAACCGATATTCGAATCATATTACTTCGTGGCCGAATTCTATATTACTGAGACTCGATTTCACTGTATATGAACCAAGGGGCATATAAATAAATATTAAACTATATGTAGAACATGATTAGAAATGTTAAGTTGGTCGTTATTTAGAGCATTTAAATTTCAGCACGTTACCAAGTTTAGTTGGTTTTTATTTTGTGATCAAAAGATTGTCTAAATGAACGTTAAGTTTGGAATTTATCAAAAGATTGTCTAAATGATTGACGTTCTTTTATTTATTTTAAATGCTAACTTCTTATTTAATAAATTTGAAGTAAATTGTTTTTTGCTATATTTATTTTGATCGCTGTTAAATTTTGAATTACTAAAGATATTTCTCCTAAAAAATAAAAAGATAATTATACATAAAAAAATAACTTAAAAAATTGTCTAAACCCAACATATTTATCAAGAAACAAATTGGTGATCCCCTTTTCGATTTTTCATTCGAGTTCTTACATTGTAGTACAAATTAAGAGGTAATTTTTCATTTTTATTTTTGACAATAAAATGCAATTTCTCTTAGGAAATGTTAAATAAAAATTCCATGTAGGTAATATATTAAAAAAAAAAAAGCTTTAATGCACTTTTGATCCCCTATTTTAAAAAATCTGAACTTTTGATCCCCTATTTTAAAAGTCAATTTTTTGATCCCTATTTTGAAAAACCAGAAGTTTTGATCCCCAATTTTAGATTTTTCTGAATTTTAGTCACCGAATTGAGTTGGGGAACTAAAATTCAGGAAAATCTAAAATAGGAGATTAAAACTTCAGGTTTTTCAAAATAGGGGATCAAAAAGTTGGCTTTTAAAATAGAGGGATCAAAAGTTCAGATTTTTTAAAATAGGGGATCAAAAAGTTGACTTTTAAAATAGAGGATCAAAAGTTTAGGTTTTTCAAAATAGGGGATCAAACGTGCATTAAAACCTAAAAGAAATTAATAAAATTTTAGTAATTCTAACAAATAGTATTATTGTTATCATCTTATTTATTTATTTATTTTTTGGTCAAATAGACCAATGGTTAAAAAATTCACCTTAAAGGTGAAAAAGTAAAGTGTCCGAAATTTAATTTTCGACTCATGCACAATTATTCGATGTCCCTGACAACTAAACGAAAAACACAACATCTTATTGTTTTATCTTTCATTGCACACAGCTAATCCCTATGATTTGCAAAAAGAAAATAAAATCAACGCAATAATACATAAACTATGGTGCATTATTATGAGCCACAAACGTTGTTTGCCACACTTCAATAATGATTGATGTCTAATATCTCAATCATCCACATTTGTCTTTACCCTCTTATCATGTGTGACTAGAAAAGCTCTACCGTAATCAGGGACGGATCCAGACATAAAAAACTGGTGTGGCTAAAATTAAACATTTATAATATAATTTTGATGTTGATGTCGTACCACCATTTTTGGCTCATCTACAAAATCACTTGGATAAATTAAGCTCAACTATTCTCAATAATTTTTCACATCTAAAGATTCAAATAACAATGAGGAACTCAAATTTGGTGAGTGGTGACTATGGGGAGGGTGGGCGATGTTAAGAAATACGATGATAATTTTTCACATCTAAGGCTCCAAATGACAATGATTTATTTATGAGTAATATTGGTAGGTGTGTTAAGGGACGATTTGTAACGTTAATTAGTTAATGCCCCAATATGAAACTCATAAATAGTTAAGGCACCAATTGTCCAATTTAACCTTTTTTTTTATGAGTCATGCTAAACAGTACTTGGGGGCACTTGTTAAACATATTAAAAGAGGAAATCAAAGATAAAATTAATATTGAAAAGATAATTTTGTAGTAGTTTATTTTAAAGTATTAAACACCCAAAATACAAGATGAAATTTCCTTATTAATATATTTAACTAGTATCCGAAGACAATATTTAACACAATATATATCTATATATATGTTTATAAAAAAAATATCAAAAAATTTGGTGTGGCTTTAGCCACACCATGCCCCTTAGTGCATCCGTCCCTGACCGTAATCTAAATTTTGTTCTACTGTTTACTTTGGTTTGCGCAGGGATCCGGGCGTATATACTATGGTATCACTCTCCTACCTCATGTGTTTCAAATTTGTCTGTGTCTGGAAAGCAATTTAAATACTTTTTTCTTTTTTTTCAATAACTGGTATCCGACCTAATAGACCGACTAATCTGGTTTGGAGATCAATTCTGATATGAAGTGATTTATGTCTTCTCCTGACTGTAATTGCGGTATAAAGTTCAACGTCAATCATCACTAAATCAACTGTATTGATACTTTATGTTTCTTTACATGTGGATTATGGAAAAAAGAGTTCATCATAAACTATGTAAAGTTTGAAGGAAGATACTCAAATATAATTTTTGCCAATAGAGGAAGTGATAATTATATTTACCACAAAAAATTCACATACGTAACTGTTAGATTTTATTTTTATATATAATTTAAATTTAAATTTGAATGAAGATCAATGTTCAATCTAATAACATTAATAATTGTTGGTTGAGTTATGTTTTACATATAATATATTTTTGTTTGTTTTTTTTGTTTTTTGTTTTTTAAACCAAAAGAGGAGTAGCAAAGTGCTACTACCTCAAAATAGATAGATAATATATTTTTGTTGGTTTATGTTTTACAGACTTATAAATATATTTTTAACTGAAACTAATTATTTACTTGATGCTGAGACCGCTATTTTTTTAATTAAAACAAAAAATTATTTAATTGATGTTCAATCTTGTCATTTGTAGTTGTTTTAGTAATGACACCATTAAAATGAAATTATAAAATTGGTCAAATAAAAAAGTAGAGGAAACAAACTCTTAATTAGTTATTTTTTTTGACAAACTCTTAATTAGATCCCGTTTGAATTAACTTATTTTTGAGCTTATGCAAACAGCTTATGCAATTTTTATGTATTTTTTTCTTTCTAAAACTTGGTATCCGGCCTTAGGACCGACAAATCCAAGAGGACCAATCCCACCGTCCACTTGTGGGGGCCCCATTTAAAGCCAGAGTTTTTTTTTCTTTGTATGGACTTAACCCACCGAAATTGGCTCCAGGGGGAATCGAACCTGAGATCTTGAGAGGAACATACTCCAAGGACCCATGCCAACACCACTAGACCAACCTCAAGTGGGTTATTTTTATGTATTATTATAAATTTGTCAAAGTAGTTTATAATAAAATAGCTTATAAAAAACATAAGTCTCACTAGTGTGAACTTATAAAATAGCATAAAATCAAATTTATATTGCATAAGCTCAAAAATAAGATAAACCAAACAGGACCTTAGTTAATTAGAAAGACATAAAATAATATTGGGTCAAGTAGAGATGGCAACGGGCGCCCATGGGTGCGAGTTTGACACTTACCAAGCTCACACTCGAAATCATCACCCAAACCCAAACCCAAAGGCTGTTCGGGTGGCAAAACAACACCCACGCCCACACCCATTGGGTTCGGGTTTTTTCCACCCAAACCCACACCCGCAACGCATTTGAAAATAATTTACAAATTTAAGAAATTAAATTTCAACGTAGACTTTGAATTAAATTACAACTAAAATTAAGGTCTTCTAAGGAAATTCAAACATAGACTTTCAAGAAATTACAACATAGACTTTCAAGAAATTAATGTACAACTAAAATTAAGATCTTCCAAGGAAATTGAGGGAAAGTATGAGGGGTAATTAGGAAATTATAAAATATTTCGGGTGAGTGTATGAGTTTCGGGTGTGAGTTTGACCGATACCAAACTCACACCCATATTATCGGGTGTCACCCGAACCCATACCCAAACTCAGTCAACTCGGATTTCGCCCATTAACTTTGGTTTGAGTTCGGGTGGATCTCTCGGGTTTGAGTTTTTCTGTCATCCCCTAGGTTCAACATGTCATTCAACACAAGTCCGTTTGGTTGAGTGGAAAGAAAGAGGGAATAAAAAAAATTACGAAAATCAATAAATGAACTTGAATTAAAATTAATCTAAATCTATTCATTGATTTTCGTAATTTTCTTTTTTCCTCTTTCTTTTCACTCAATCAAACCAACCTATATATCTTCTAAATTTGGTTAAATACTTATCGACCTCTTTTCTTTTTCTGAAAGGTACTTATTCCTTTCTTTAGATTTGGTCCCTTTCCCTTCTACTTGTTTCTTAAGTAAAACACCAAAAGTTCACTTATCACATGGATATTCTCTTCATTTTTTACGGCATGACATGGACATTTTTTTTTACGAAATGGACATTCTTAGTATGTGTTTGGTTTTGCGGTGGACAGAATTGATTTTGACAGAATTGAGTTTGACATAATTGATTTTAATAGAATTGAGTTTGATAGAATTGATTTATGTTTGGATATATTCATACAAAAGTGAGTTGAACAAAGAATTTGAGTGTAAAAATCAATTCTAGAATGAGAAGCTACAATTTCTAGCTTCAAGTAGAATCCATTCTGGAGGCAGAATCAATTCTACTTTTGAGGAACCAAACAAGTCAGAATCCATTTTACATGTCCAGAATCAATTCTGGCTACTCCAGAATTGAAACCAAACATACACTTAAAAGGTTAGTATTAAGTATTTACTATTTTTTTTTTGGTAAAGTCAAATTAAAATAGACAATAAAATTGAATTCATAACGAAATTAAACTTAATATTTTATTATTTTATAGAAATTAACAAAAAATATATCTAATCCTTAAAAAAATTAGAAAGCCAACAACCAGTAAATTGTGAGTATCATACTTCAAAAAAAATTGTTACCAATGGATTATTATTTTATTTTTTTACGGAAGTTATCGATGCAAAGATGTTGGTACTTGGTACCATATACAAAAAACAATATAGATTCCAAATAATAATAATAATAATAATAATAATAATAATCTAATTTAATTTAATAAACTAAACAAGAAGTCACCGAGAAACCGGCACTTTCTGTTTCTTAGTCAACTCAACAAGCAAAGGTTTCAATTTATTTTTCCACAATTGCGCGCCATATTCCTCCCCTTTTCCACGCTTCTTCATTTCAACTACAACTAACTCATCCGTTAACCGGTAAACCACAACAAGAGCAATCAAATTACCTTCTTGCCCTTCCAACTTTGCTCCACCACAATTCTCCATTCTTTTCACCACCACTTTTGTCCCCTTCACCACCTCAACCACCCTCTCCAAAATCCTTGTCGGCACCTCGGCCGAAACAACCCGTTCAATTAAAACTGATTTGTCATTTTCCTCGAACATACTCGACATATCCAACCCAGTTGAAAAAGATATCAAGTCAAATGCATTCATTGGTTTAAATCCGGTTCGATTCTCCTCCTCCAGCTCAGACTTAACTAAAACCCGGTCCAACTTAAATCCACCCGAGCTGAACCACGGGTCTTCAAGAATCTCATCAACGGTTATCCTTGTCTTGGGATTCGTATCCAACAAACGTGATAAGAGATTCTTCAGATCACAAGATATCTCTTTCGGTAAACGAAATTGACCGCGGTAAATTTTTCTATAAAGCACGGTAATATTATAATCATTAAACGGTAAATACCCTGTGGTAAGAGCAAACAAAACGACGCCGCATGACCATACATCAGCTTTCGCACCATCGTAGCCTTTCTTCGCGAGTATCTCCGGTGCCACGTAGGACGGTGTACCACAAACGGTGTGAAGTAAACCGTCGGGTCGGATCTGGTTTTTAACGGCGCTTAAACCGAAATCCGTTACTTTGAGATTATCATTCTCGTCGAGTAAAAGATTATCGAGTTTAAGATCGCGGTGGAAAACGCCGCGAGAGTGACAGTGTTTCACGGCGGAGATGAGTTGCCGGAAGTATCTTCTAGCGTGGCCTTCAGTAAGCTTTTCTTTGCCTGCTACTTCTTCGAAGAGTTCGCCGGCGGCGGCGAATTCAACGATGAAGTAAATTTTGGACTTCGATGCGAGAACTTCAAACAGGTCAATGATGTTAGGGTGGTGGAGACGGCGGAGAATTGAGATCTCGCGTTCAATGTTGGCGGCGAATTCTCCATTGATGAGTTTTTTCTTGCTTATGACTTTCACCGCCACGCTCTTCCCGTTTTCAACGTTTGTCGCGTGATACACCTTCGCGGATGCACCAACGCCCAATAATCTTCCAATTTCGTATTTACCGAACAAAACGACGCGTTTTGACTCGTTTTGTGTTTGAATTTGCGTGTTTTCTGCCATAACGGTGTCGTTTTGTACCTTATATCTAACTGATTTAAGATAGATAAGGATTTGTTTGGGTTTAGAGTTGCCGTGGTTAATGATTATTGGTGCTGGAGATTTTCTAACGTGCTTTTGGAGATTAATGAATAATCTTTAAAGAAACTAAACTTCAAGAGCCACGCACTATTAAAATAATGGCTGTTTTGAAGTATATTTGGGTGAAAGGAAAGGAAAAGAAGAGTAAGTTATGTGGTGTAGTGAAGAGTGGAATACGGAAGCTATTTAAAGATAATCACTTCTAGGTTGGATGCTGCCTTTGAACGTACGACAATACTTAGTACACGATTTTTTTTTTTAATGTAAGTTGTAAACAAACAGGTGTATTATTGATGTTGGTACAATAATAATAGTAATCATTTTCATATACGTAACACAAGTGTTACTTGGGGTCAATGGTTGTGGGATGTCTGATTTTGATAACACACGGTTTATATTTTAAATTTGGTAATTTTACAGTTTTTGATTCTTAATTAAAAAAATAAAATTCTTTTTTAGGTTAATTTAATAAATAATGTATGTGACCTGTAACATATGCCAAATACATTAGAAATCCAATAAAATTAAATAATATTTTAGTACACAAAAATACTTCCACTTTGAAATTATTGATCGATATTCTAGTACACAAAAATATTCCTACTTTATTTAAAAATTGAGGCTAAAATTAGTTTATAAATAACACACATTTTTCAATATAATGAAATGTCTTTTACAAAGATTAGACTTATGATGCCTTGTACAAATCTCAAACACGACAATACCTCAACAATGTAGTATGGTGAAGTTGAAACAATTGGTCTGAACAACCATAAAATTGTTTGAGAGAATTTAAGAAATATTTTATAACATGTTGATAAGTTTTTTCAAATTATTTTTAACATATTTTTTTGTAAATTCTTATTTGTTATAGCTTCTTCACTATCGATTTTCAAAGAGAGATTTACAATTGACCAATTGTTAAGTGATCCAATGATGATCTGTGTTGTTGAATTTGATAGGGAGGATCACAATTCGATTCTCTTTGCAAATGAGATTTGGATGGGCTGAAATCACTTTATGTCAGAACTGATTTTCGAATCTGATTAGACGTTCTAGTAAGCCGGATATAGACAGTGAAAACTAAAATAAAAGAAAAAAAAAAAAAAGAGAAAGAGGCTTAGGATTATGTTAAGGAACCGCGTTGGCAATAATAAGGAAGAAAACACGTTGAAATGAATGTGTCGTGTACATTTTCTTTTGGATGTAAAAGTTGGTGCTTATGGATAATGGTTGTAGTAGCCAAACATTCATTTTAGTGATGTAAAGGGTGTGTGTGAGAGAGACAGAGTGGTGACCACATAACCATTGATGGTAAATGTATATCAGTACAATACATACATGTTCATACTATTGTACCATTCTTTGTCTATAAATGAGCATTAACTGCCTCGTACCTACATGAGGGTATCCCTAAGGCCCATACTTTTTTATTTTGCACTATCAATTACTCCTTGATTTATCTTTCGCTTAAATGCAATTTCAACATTTTTATTTTGATTCAATTTGAACTTTAATCTTCAGAATTTTAGTCTTATGTTTTACTGTGCACTTTTTAGCATTTTGTCGGAGCACATAGTTATTTTAGTTCTTGAAAGTGTCACTCGTTATCATAATAATCCTTGAATCATAAAAAAATATTTTAAAATCTATAAATGTAACTTCCGTTAGTAAGAATAGTCTCTGACATTAATTTTTAGCAAAGAACCGTTTGATAGTGCCGACGACGGTTTGTTGATTTCGTTGACTAATACATGTCACTTCCGTTTAAAATCTGATGCCAAGTAGGCAAAGACCATATTGAAAGCAAAATAGAACAAAAAGGAAGATGGATGGTTATATCTATAGTATATTTCATTTTTCAGACAAACACGTTTTCTCTCACACAAGTATCTCAAAGTAACCTAGCATACTCTCACTCATCTTCTTCTTCAATAACCCTTCCTCCATTGTTCTCATTGAATTTGGATGTATGATAGAAATATCATGGTAGAAGGGAAATTAAAGCGCGTTTTAAAGATGGAGTTGAAGAATTTGTTACTTCCACGATGTAACAAGATATTGTTAAAAGAGCGGGAGAGATAAGATTTTTGTGTCTTAAATATATGTATGAGTTCAAAAGATGTCATAGATCATTTAGAGAAGGTGGGATTTATGAATAATTATTACATGTGGAGAGTGGAGATTATTACGTGAACAAGAGCCACCGAATATATTAATGCTCGGTTTGATGTTAATATGCACGCTTTGAGCAGTGGAGCAAAAAGGAGTGTGAAAACTTTGGCCAGATGGAAGATATGAATGGTGACGCTCTCGGGGTGAACATGTCTTACGAAGGGAGCGGCGAAGAGGAAATAATTGCGAACGAGAAAACGTTGAAGTTTTATTCAATGATGGAGGAAGTAAACGAAGCGTTGTTTGAAGGGTCATCTTGGAAGTTTCTTTGCACTCAAATGAATCTAGGCACGTTGTTGTACACCTACGAACGAGTGGGAAACGTGGCAATTATTGTTCCCTAAAATGTCTCTTCATTTCTGCATAGAGTACACGTCAGCACGTGCTAACCGCTATGAGGAGCAAAAGATATCCCAAAAGTGTTTCACTTTCACAATGTTCCTATGCCACCATAGAGAGTCTATAAAGACACACAAGATAAACGTTTGCTAAAGTACATCCGTACTCTCTAAAATCCATCCTATTGAAGATTTTTCACATATAGTGAACACACTTCCATCTTGATTCCTCAAGAGTGAATATTTAAATCCTTATTATATCACATAGTAAGGACATGAGGGCAACTGTTCTGGACTGGCCAAAGACCCATAGACATAAGTAGCCCATTTCGTCACAACCCATCAACACGTATACATTTAACTAATGTGTATCATCTTCATAGAGCTTCATGCATATATAATGCTTCATGCATAATGTATAAATGACATATCCCGGAAGTCTAATGTATTTGTATAATTCATCAACACTAGCGGATAAATGATCCCCTTATAAGATGTTTGTGACTCATTCCGCTCACATGGAGGGACCCACAAATTGTTATGCACGTCATTATTTTATATATGCACATGCGCATTCATCCTCAAGATACACATTTTTACCCAATTTACAATATCTCACATCGAGCAAATACTTTTTTGAACAAACCAAAATGATATATATATATATATATATATATATATATATATATATATATATATATATATATATATATATATATATATATATATATATATATATATCATCTTCCCAGCACAAGACGTGCCAAGAAAGACTAAGTAAGGATACAAAGAGTCAAGATACATGAACCAAAAGAAACTATACAAGGCCCAAACAAAGCATAAGACTAGACCACCAGCTATGACAGTTCAAAGCTAAAGTACAACTCGTCGCTTTCAACCACATGTAGAAAAAAGTCTTGATCTTGTCCAACATGTGATGCACTGAGAAATCTTGAGACCAAAATGAACATTATTCAGAGCGCGTAACAGCTAGTTTGTGTAGGACTGATTGTGCAAGACTGACTTGAACTATTTTTCACATTGAGCAAATACTAACTTGAACGTTGAATTGCTAACATTTTTACAGGTACATTTTCCAGCCTACTTGAAGGAACCATATGTTCTACTCGTCCGGAACATATAATAATAACTAGAAGGAGTATTATTAATATTTTATTTTAAATAAAGTTTCTACTTGAACATAATAATAAACTTAAATATCATTTGTACAAGTCTCTAGTTTCAATATAAAATTTGAAAAATAGTTGTTAATGATAATTTTATCTAAAGATTACATATTTGAAAAAACTTGTTATTGATAGAGTTTCTTAAAAAATGAGAAGCTCCCTCCCTTCATTTTGTTAAAGCCAATGTTGATGATTGCGGCAAGAATAATCTGGATAATTGTATTTTATTTTTAGTACATTATAAAATTGATTAATTGCTCAATTGAGTTAAAAAAAAATTTGTTAGAAGATATCAACCTCTTATATGAATATCAGTTACTTCGAGGAAATTAATCTTTACAATTGTACACAGAGAGTACATTTGATTTAAAAAAAATGATTAATTGCTCAATTTAGTCCAAAAATAAAAAATAAATTACTCCAAACAATTAATGGAACCAGTAACCATCCTATTTCCACTCCTTTTCCCTTTCTCTGACTTTATTTCCTCTCACTTTCTTCTAAACCACACATAATGTAAGTAAGATACAAATACATACATACCACTGATACTAGAATGTCAAATGAAATTTATATCGCGGTAGAAAAGTACGGATGCTTTTTTCAATATAAGGAGAGAAGTACGGATATTTCAGAAGAATAAAACCAGCCCTGGCTAGCTATTTAATTTTTTTTTTCTTAATTAATAAAATGGTCCCTTAAAGATATTTTTAGTTTCACAATGACCCCTTAAAAAAAAGTCTGAATAGGTCCCTTAAAAAAAAAGTTCGAATAGGTCCTTAAAGACATATCCGTTAATTAGTTTGGTCCTTTTCGTCCAGTTTTTCCAGAAACGCTTAAATGATTTACTACATATATGTCATGTAAGCCGTCACGATTTACCACATAATGTATGCCATGTAAGCAGCCACAGTGCCACGTGTACACTACTTAACGGTTTCTGGAAAAAATGGACGGAAAAAACCAAACTAATTAACGAATATGTATTTAAGGGACCTATTCGAGCCTCTTTTTTTAAGGGACCAATGTGAAACAAAAAAAGTCTTTAAGGGACTATTTTACTAATAAAGCCTTTTTTTTTCTATTATATTTTACCAAGTAATTTAAGGATTGTCTTTCTTTTTCAAGCAAATGATTTTTTTTTATTATATTTTAAGCTTAGATGGAGTTTTATCCCCCTATTTTGATTGAATCAGAATTTATCCCCTATTTTAAAATTCGGAATTTTAACCCTTTTATTTTATGATTTTTTGGATTTTGTCCCATTTTATGATATTTGTCACCAAATAGCTTTATACATGTTGAAATTAAGTAATTAATGTGATTTATCATAGGTGTTTATATATAAATTATTGTATAAGTTGTTTTGTTTACAAAAGTTAATATGAAAAGCTTATTGAAATTGGTATTTTATGAACATGTATCTATTTGATAGCAAATATCATAAGGGCAAAATCCAAATAATTATAAAATAGGAGGGTTAAAATTTCGGATTTTAAATTAGAGAGTAAAATTCCGATTCAACAAAAATAGGGAAATAAAAATGCATTTAAACCTATATTTTACCAAGTAAATTAAAATAGCAACATAAAACTATTTTGATGTGGAAGCTGCATTAGGATCCAAATTCCTAATAATTGCGGTGAGAATGACCGAGAAAATTTTGCAAAACTTAAATTCAAACACCATAAAATCAATGTTTCAAAAAAAAAAAAAAACCATAAAATCAAATTGTAATTCATATTTTTTAACATATATAAAAGTCTTTTTTTTTTTTGTTTTTGAAAAAGTACACAAGGAAAATTTTCTAACATAAAAGTCTCTTTTTTTTTTTTTTTGTTTTTGAAAAAGTAGATTGTATAACAATAATAATAATAATAATAATATAAGTAGAAAGAAATATACCAAAAAAATAAAGACATTTTTTAGAGGACTATATTAGATGAGGATTACAGTTTCATTTTCCCCAGCTTTTTCGTTGATTAATCAGATTTCAAAATGAGGAATAAAAAGAAAAAGGAAAATAAAAACATAATACATATATGATTAATTATGATATAATGATTATCATTATACAAGAAAAGAATTCATAGATCCTACGGGGCTGGTATAATTTTTCAATTAAAAAATAAAATAAAAGCGCTCGTATAACATGCAATTCCATTATCAATTTTTGTTTTTTTAAAACTTTGTGAATTCACATTAATTTTGTGGTTCTTATTCTTATGTAATAGTGGTTCTGTATGACTCATCGAAGTTTCGTGGAAGAAAGATTTTGAGAAAATGCCAAATGAGTGTTCATCAGTCTCCACATGACAAGTCATTATCAATGTATATACTCATGCAAACAAATTTTGCATGTGAACTACTAATTAATTATATCGATTTAATTGGTTTATTACACTAAAAATTAATTACGCATTAAGGATGAAAACTTCCTCAAAACACACACACAAAAAAAAAAAGGAATTTTAGAATATTGAAATAATATCATTTTCCCTTGTGCTTAATTATAATAGACAAACAATATTTTTATAACTAATTTGAAACAATTGTGACTTTCATATATTGTGTTCTTAGGTTTTTTTTTTTCTTTTGGTCAAGAGTGTTCTTACTCTTCCTTCTATCTCTCTTTATTATTTTTTATCCAAAAAGAAGATTTAAAAAGAAAGTTGTCTTAAATATTGTCACAAATTATTCGTTCAAATATAATAACTCTATGACCTTATTTTTGTTGGAATGTCAAAATATTTTTTTCATGTGATAGAGTAATAGCGAGAGTTTGTAAAGTCTTGATGATAATCTTCAACTTGATAGTTCTATTTATAGGTAGAAGAAATAGATTCGTTGAAGATAACCGTTAAGAAGCTTGTTTGAACTTGTAATTTGCGTTCAACAAAAGCAATTGCAATCTGGGTAACAGCCGCTCCAATGACTTTGACGAAGAGGATAATGTCTTCAAATTTCAGGCAAAATGACAACTATTCCAACTGCCGTGACAGCGACGTTGTACTTTCTTCTTTCCTCTTAGTTAACTTTAATGGGAACCTTTGAGTTACAAAAGTCTGATCTTCCAAAATCTGACTAGTTTGGAGTTTGATGTTCACTACTTCTGTCACTCTTCAGCTTCTGAAAGTTGCATTGAAATTTAATAAGCTGGAATGTAATTTTGTTGTCCCTAAGGTATATGATACATTCTCCATTTGATTGCAGGAGATAAATTTGCTTAATCTTCTTTCACATCAAACATTGTTCAATACTATATGGGAGTGAGAACTGGTATGCCAGAAAATTCCAAGTTTTGAGAAATTAAATAATGACCATAAGCATGTGTATGAACTCTTTTGTTCACTCATTTCCTTGTCCTTACTTGATTGTTGCCTCTATTTGTTGAGTTAGTTGATGCCATTTGTACAGGGAATAATGTTTGTGTATGTTGATTTTTTATTTTTTTTTTTAAAATTAAGAGTATTTAGATATCAATATAGGGATAGAAATTCTAAATATATTTGTAACGCCCCAATATTTTATATATGTATTTTATTGATTTATTATTTGATTAATTAGGTTGTTAATAATTTATTTATTCTATTTGATTGACTCAACAAACTTTTTTTTTACTCAATAAACTTGAAAAGATTAAAATATGCTATGAATTATTATAGTGGACCGAAACATAATTTCTCTTCCCTCATGAACCTATCATCCAATGCTATTTAAGTGTTTTGATCATGGTCAACCACAATTATTTCCATTGATTCTTTCATTTAAATTCCACTTAATATAGTTTTAGCATGCCAATGAATCATTTCTCTACGTTTTCTTTCTCACGTGAACTGGCTTTGTGAGAGTCAACGTTGATGAAGCATTGGTAAGTAAGATTGAACAATAATACTAAACATTGGCTCTTTGAGAGTGCGACGTTGTGTTGGTCGTCGTCTTGGTACGGCGTTGTTGATTTTCTGTCTTGTTGCGATGTTCGTTCAGTTCATATTGAAAGATCAACTTCAATCAATTGCAGATTTCATCAATGATTTGGGCATCAACGTTGCAGATCAGAAAACATGGACATTCCGGTGACTTTAATTTTATCATATTATTTGTAGGTATTTTGCCGTTGTATGCTATTAACTTGGATGCTGTGAGTTTGTTCGCAAATTCATCCTTTTTGTTTTTAGCGATGTTGAATTTGTATTTGCATCTGATGTACTCTATCGATTATTGAAATGAATGAATAAAAAAAAAACCTAAATATTGCTATCAATGATATATGCGACACCTCAGTCTCATCAATTCTCTCCAAATTGCTAAAATTGCTACATTGTAACTCTTCAATTGATTATAAATGAGATTCATGTCAATCCTTTATTCCTCACATGATTATTTCTTCAAAAAAGAACAATATAATATCATGATTTTCTCTTGAGTCAAACCTACGTGAAGTTTTGTATTAAGGCTTGCTCATGCTAAATTAATTGTATTAAGCTTTGCCAACTCATTCCCGTTTACTTCTTCCATTCACACGCCTACCTCTTGCCTTGTGTGATTTTCGTGGACGGTAGAGTGCTAGATAGAAAAGCGTCTAAGGTAAAAACTTTTGTCCTATACACTCATTCTTCATAGAAATTGTGTTGTGATATGGTAGTAGATCATTTATTTATCGAGAGAAACTAATAAATTAAAAGAGAAACTAGATAGAAAAACTTTGTTACTATTTGTATGCATTTATGCATTTTGTGGTTCCGTTTATATTTTATTAACTATGCTTCTAATTTGATTAAAATACATCGTTAAAAAGTCTCACATCGGTTGAGAGATGGCATGACTAAGTGTTTATAAACTAGAGGCAATCCTCATCTTACAAGCCGGTTTTGTAAGGATGAGTTAGGCCTCTCATGCATTCATTCATGTCCACTCGATGAAGAATAAACGTCTACGTCTCAACAAGCTTGACGCTTGGTGGAATGTGGTCTGATACAGGTCGACCTCATGAAGAACAAACATCTACTCCTTAATAGGCCGGCTTGACGATTTGTGGACAATGGACTAGTACAAACTGACCCGATGAAGAACAAATGTCTACGTCTTAGTAAGATTAACGCTTAGTAGACTGTGGGCTGATATATATGGAGGACCATACCAAGTGAACTCTATTACATCTTGATCATTTAGGTCACATTAAACTTTAGTTTGAGCATTCTAAGCTCGGCTTGACCATGAGCTCTACATTCAGCAAGCCTAGCTCAACTTGACCACGACCATCAACAGATCCGTTTCTATGATTTTAGTGGTCCATGGCCGAATTTAAAATTTGAGATTGACTACTAAATGGTAGTATAAAAAAATTTAATTCCTCAAAAAACATTGAATTTTTTATTTAATATCAAAATATTCACACACACACACACACAGATATATATATATATATATATATATATATATATATATATATATATATATATATTATTTTTAACACTTAAGAATTTTGGTATATAGAGCCCGTTTGGAATAGCTTATTTATTATACAAAATAATTTATGCAAATAAATAAGTTTTTATGTTAATTTATAAGTTTCAACCAACAAAAATTGTATTTTTATAAGCTACTTTTTTCACAAACTACTTTGAAAAATTTATAATAATACATAAAAAACTATTTATTTATACAAGTTCAAAAATAAGTTATTCTAAATGGACCCTTATTTATTTATTCATTTTTTTTGGCATATATAATATTAATATACCCATAAATAAATTATTTTGGTGTCAAAGTAATGTTTAACACTTGGTGTCAATAAATTATTATTGAAAATGTGCACCTTGCTAATTAAGACCTTCATATTTTTAGATGAGTCTAAATTAACAAACCCCATATTACATCGTTGCGGCCCTTCCCAACATTTTTGTCCAGCTCCGCCACTGCAAGTTCCTGAATAGTCGGTTTCATACACAATCATTTGAAAAATGTTGTAATTATTTTAACATCGTTTTTTTTTTTAATGGCACACTTATTTTAAAATCAGTTGATTCTGTTTGCATTGTCATATTTATTGTAAAATATTTCATGACAAAGGACGCACTATATGTTGAATAACATAGTCTAATTTTAAGAAGCAACTTTCTCTTGTCAAAAAAAAAAAAAAAAAAAGAAAAGAAAAAGAAGCAACTTTGTTACCTTAATTATGAGACACGTACACGACCTAATTTGAGATATTTATGTTGTTTATGCATTTAATATTTTCATATCTGAGGCATGCATTACTATGAAAATAATAAGAAATATTGATGTGAGATATAGAAAAGTTAAACAAGAATTGTTTGTGATCGATGTCATTACCCATTAGCTAGTGTCGGCACTAAGAGATTTTTTATTTTAAAAATTCGTATTACTATTTGAAGTTCAATTATTTTATGATGAAGAACTCAATGGATAAAAAAAAAAGATAGATTTGAATGGTTGTTAATTTGGCATACTATTGTGTGCATTATTTTGAATTCTTGAAATGATGTGTTCTTTTCGGAAGGAACTTTTCGATCGAGTGTCTGGTCAATTAGGTAAAAATCATGGCTCCACCTATTCCTTCTACGAGTGGGGTACTCTACTTTATGTTGGAACTGGTAGAGTTTGTTGTGGTTAGGGGTGGGCATGGTTCGGTTTTTAAGGAAAACCAAACCGAAATGAACCAAATTGTTTTCAAAATTCATAATAACCAAATCGAATTGAACCGTTTGTCTTTTAAACCGAACCGAACCAAACTGTTAAAATGGTTTGGTTTTATGGTTCTGAACCAAACTATAACTAACTTTTGACTAAAAAGAACTGAACCATTAAGATAACCGAACCGAACCAAACCGATAATCATGAACCGAACCAAACTGTTTCATTTTAGTTTTAAAACTGTTAGTTATGGTTCCGTTTTTTTTGGTTTGGTTCAGTTTAGTTCTGCAGTTCGGTTCAGTTTTTGGTTTTTTCCCCACCCCTAGTTGTGGTATCGTGTTGGGTCTTGATGAGTCAGGGGGATTGGATGTCCTCTTATTGTTATGTCTTATCTATGGTTGATCCTTACCTTTCTCATTCTGAGGGGTATTCTTCCTCTCGTGGTGGTGCCTTTGAGGAGCTCTAGTTTGTTGGGGTGGGCATTATTGGTTAGGTTTATTTGTGTGTTTGTTTACTTGTCTTACCTTAGAGTTGAGTTTGGGTTTGGTCAATTTACTACTCATCCATTTGTGATCCATTTATGAAAGAGATAGACACAAGTAAAGATTCCCACCAATTAGTGGGTCCCACTAATATTCATTTGTGTCAATCTCTCTTATAAATGGATGAGTAGTAAATTGATCAAACTCAAATTCCTTAGTGTTTGAGTTCTGGTGAAGTGTATTTATATGGTTCTCTTTGTTTTTTGAACCTCCTCTTATATTTTTTTTTAATTTTTTATATTAACATATAATATAGTTGTCATTAAAAATTATCTTTGTATTATTCTTCTAGTTAATTGCTATACAATTTTTTTTTTGTTTTGAAATATTCAATTTTGTTTTTATGTTTGATTACTTAACATTTCGTTGCTAAACAAGAAAGCCAAAAAATACAAAACAATAATTTTTAATGAAAGATAATTAGTGATGAAGATACAAAACAAGAAAGCCAAAAAATACAAAACAATAATCTTCAATTTTGAAATGATGTATACAATATGCATAAAAAATACAAGAAAGAAAAAACATCTAAATTGAGTAATAACATATACACAAGTTTAGTTTAATAAAGTTAATTAGGAGAATGAAGTCATACTTTATAAAATGTCCCAATCCTCAACTGAAGAGCCTCTTCTAAAGGGTCGTATTTTGTTTAGAGACAACATATAGTTACATTTGTGTTGCGCAGTAAATATAACGTTTGAAGTCCCAAAATGAAGTTTGAGCAAGATATATGTGAGAGGCAAGGTTCAACTAGTTCGTTTGTGTGGTTGTTTTATGAAAAAGGTGTTAAGAATCATGATCCTACATAAATGATCCTTGATTCTCTCTTTGTTTTGTCTGATTTAGTTTACTGTCAATATTTAATTATTGCCTTGTATAGCTACTTCTGATTAGCATAATAGTTAAGTTTCCTTTGTTTTAGGCATAGTTTCATCACTCTCTCGTGTACAAATAGACAGCAACAAGTGTAATTCAAAGATATCAATAATACACTAAAGATATTGTGTTCTTTTACATGGTATCAGGAGCAACCAAACCTCTATAGCTCAAATACCCTTTTAATCATATTTTCCATGGAAAAACATGATGAAACCTTATCAACGCCCAAAGCATCGAACGACACAAAGAAACCCATTATCAATGTGTACGATGATCCAAGCGATCCGCTATATCTGCATCACTCTGACCAACCAGGTTTGGTTCTTGTGACTCAACAATTGTCACAAAGCAATTATCCTCTTTGGAGTCATGCCATGCTCATGGCTCTCACCACTAAAAACAAGGATGGCTTTGTGGATGGATCCATCATGAAGCCATCAACAACATCCTCCAAGGAATACAAGCAATGGATCCGCTGCAACCTTCTTGTCAAAGGCTGGATTCTCAACACTATTTCACCCAACATTGCTCAAAGTGTAATGTACACTGATGATGCCTCTAAGATCTGGATGGAATTGAAAGAGCGTTTCTCTCATACAAATAGTGTGCATCTCTTCCACATTGAAAAAGAGATTCATGAGTGCATTCAAGGAGATATGAGCATTGGTGACTACTACACCAAGTTAAAGGGTCTGTGGGATGCACGTGATGCCCTTAGTTCTCTTCCACAAATTAATGGTGACATGGCTAAAAAATTAAAGGAGTATCAACAATCTCAACGCACCATTCAGTTTCTGATGAAACTCAACCCAGTTTATGCTGGAGCTCGAGGACAAATTTTACTCATGGATCCATTACCACCCGTGAATAAAGTATTTTCCCTCATCATCCAAGATGAAAAACAGAGAAACATTTCTCCACAAACAACATCGGATGCAATGGCATTTGCTGTCAGAAACGAGCCACCAAATTTGAAAGGGAATCATCAACCGAGGAATCCACATATCAAATGTGACCGCTGCAATCTTGTTGGACACATTGCTGAACATTGTCGTCAACATCTAAAATGTGATCATTGTGGCTACAAGGGTCATACCATCGACATTTGTCGCAAGCTGAAGCGAGTAAATGTTCAAGGGGATAAGAAAGATCCTTCAAACTCACTCTCTAAAGCTCATCATGTGAGTTCCAAACTTGACAAGGTCGAAACAACACCCTCCTACAGCCTGACTGCAGAGCAATATCGTGATTTACTTGAACTTATTGATCGGACAAAATCGGTTAGTGTTGCCAATCAAGTGTCGACAATGAACAACCTTTCAGGTATATCCCCTACATCTCCCACATATGGTAAGAGTGTTAGATGGATATTCGATACAGGAGCCACTGATCACATGGTTTGTTCGTCTCAATTTTTCACTACTAGTAGCCCGGTTACAAATCGTTATGTCCATTTACCTAACCATGCCCTTGCTCAAGTCACACATATAGGGACAATACATTTTTCTAAAAGCCTGATACTTTACGATGTGCTTTGTGTACCTTCCTTTGAATTGAATTTAATATCTGTGGCAAAATTAAATCAAACCTCTTTTTGTTATGCAACTTTTACCAACAACCTTTGTTATGTGCAGGACCAACATTCGCGGAAGACGATTGGGACGGGAATTGAGGAAGCTGGACTTTACTACTTGGATACGTCGAAGTTTTCTGGGTGTAGTATTTTCACTGCCACGGTCACTTCAAGAAATCCTCTTCTTTGGCACCAACGACTTGGTCACCCCTCAAATAAAAGCCTGCACGCCATCTCTTTATGTTCTGATTTTGTAAAATTTCATTCTATTAATGATTGTTCCATTTGTCCACTTGCTAAACAAACTAGACAACCATTTTCTGCTAGTTATATTAATACAAAATCTTGTTTTGAATTGATTCATGTTGATATTTGGGGCGGTTATCATGTTCCAACTTTACAAGGGGCAAAATATTTCCTCACTATAGTAGATGATTTTTCTCGATGCACATGGGTTTACCTTTTACATACAAAATCTGAAGCTAGAAATTATCTACTTACGTTTATAAATCTAGTAGAAACCCAATTTGAATCGCGCATTAAAATCATTCGTCGTGACAATGGTCTAGAATTCTCCATTCCAAACACATATCATGACAAGGGAATTATTCACCAAATGAGTTGTGTCTCAACCCCACAACAGAATGGTGTTGTAGAACGAAAACATCGTCACCTTCTCAATGTAGCCCGTGCCTTACTTTTTCAAGCAAACCTTCCCAAAACCTTCTGGGGTGACTCTATCCTTACTGCCGCCTACTTAATCAACCGCACATCAACACCCATTCTACATGGAAAAACACCTTTTGAGATACTATTCCACAAACCACCGACTTACCACCACTTACGGGTTTTTGGTTGTCTATGCTTTGCCTCCAACCACCATCATAAACCAACAAAGTTTGACACTCGTTCAATTCGCTGCATTTTTCTCGGTTACCCTTACGGTACCAAAGGTTATCGAGTATATGATCTAGCCACCGGTAAAACTTGTACTTCTCGAGATGTCATTTTTCATGAGCACATCTTTCCTTATTCTTCCGCTGCCACCATGTCCACTCCTTCAACACACCAAATTCCCCTTCCAAATATTGAGCCTTTTGATTCAAGCTCCCATGAAACTACGCCATCCTTTCCTACACACACACCAACTGCTTTTGATGACCAACAACCAACACCACCTATTGTGACACCAACTATAGAGTCTCAAGATACAATTATTCCTACCATTGTCTCCACTATAGAAGCCTCAACTTCAGATTCTACAACAATAACACCACCAGAAGCACCTCATGACATTCCTCCTCCCGCTCTTATGGCTAAGCGACTCATACGACCACCCAGCTATCTTCGGCAGTACCATGTGGAAGTGTCCTTGCCTACTCGTTCTTCACCGTCGTCTCACTCGGTGTTGACTGCTCCTAAAGGTATTCCTCATCGCTTATCTAGTGTTCTTAATTACGATAGACTTTCTCCTGCACATCGTGCTTTTACCACTTCTATTTCAGCTATCAAAGAACCTACCTCCTTTCACCAAGCAGTCAAGGATCCTAAGTGGCGTTTTGCCATGGATGAAGAACTTCGTGCTCTCCATGATAACGGCACTTGGTCTCTCCAACATTTGCCTCCTAACAAGAATCCAGTGGGTTGCAAATGGGTTTATAAAATCAAATTTAACCCGGATGGAACCATTGAGCGCTACAAAGCTCGTTTGGTTGCAAAAGGGTACAGCCAGATTGAAGGTTTTGATTATCGTGAGACATTTGCACCCGTTGCTAAACTTGTTACTGTTCGGTTATTGCTTGCTGTTGCATCTTCCATGAATTGGCATCTTAGACAACTAGATGTCAACAATGCCTTTCTCCATGGTGATCTTGAGGAAGAGGTATACATGTCCTTACCTCCCGGTTATGGAAGAAAGGGAGAGACACGCGTTTGCAAGCTTCATAAATCTTTGTATGGGCTAAAGCAAGCCTCTCGTCAATGGTTTATCAAATTATCCAAAGTCCTCATCCTTGCTGATTACACTCAATCAAAATCAGATCACTCCTTATTTGTTAGACACCGTGACACTAGTTTTACTGCCCTCCTTATTTACGTCGATGACATCATCTTGGCAGGAAATAATCTCCAAGAAATTGAGAGAATTCAAGCTCATCTCATGGAGCAATTCAAGCTCAAGGATTTGGGTAACTTAAAATATTTTTTGGGCATAGAGGTATCTCGATCCAAACAGGGAATCACTCTTTCACAAAGAAAATATGCACTTGAAATATTAGAGGACATGGGTTACTTGGCTGTAAAGCCAGCCAATTCTCCAATGGAGCAAAATTTGTCTCTTAACAAAACTGATGGTGATTGCATCGATGAGCCATCTTCTTATCGAAGACTTGTTGGGAGATTGATCTACTTAACCATTACAAGGCCAGATTTGGTGTACGCAGTTCACATCCTCAGTCAATTCATGGACAAGCCTCGCATTCCACACTTGGAAGCTGCACAACGGGTACTGCGCTACATCAAGAAAACACCTGGACAAGGTATTCTTTTCCCTTCCACAAGTACATTACAGTTGAACGCTTTCTGTGACGCGGATTGGGCTCGATGTCAAGACACACACAGGTCAACATCAGGTTATTGTGTTTTTATTGGAAATTCCTTGATATCTTGGAAAACCAAGAAGCAAGTCACTGTATCCCGCTCAAGTGCAGAGGCGGAATATCGTTCCATGGCGTCTGTTTGCTGTGAGGTCACTTGGTTGCTATGTGTTCTACATGACCTTGGAATAGAGCATCAACAACCGATTAAGCTATTTTGTGATAACCAAGCCGCTCTGCACATAGCCTCCAATCCGGTATTTCATGAACGGACAAAACACATAGAGATTGATTGTCACCTTGTTCGGGAAAAGGTTCAAGCTGGGGTTGTCAAAACTTACCACATCTCAACATCAGAACAACCAGCAGATGTATTCACTAAAGCATTGAGCGTTCCACAGTTTTCCAACCTCATCAACAAGTTAGGAATGATCAACATCTATTCCAACTTGAGGGGGAGTGTTAAGAATCATGATCCTACATAAATGATCCTTGATTCTCTCTTTGTTTTGTCTGATTTAGTTTACTGTCAATATTTAATTATTGCCTTGTATAGCTACTTCTGATTAGCATAATAGTTAAGTTTCCTTTGTTTTAGGCATAGTTTCATCACTCTCTCGTGTACAAATAGACAGCAACAAGTGTAATTCAAAGATATCAATAATACACTAAAGATATTGTGTTCTTTTACAAAAGGAGCTATCATACACGTTAAATATGTGAGAGGCAAGGGTATGTTAGGTTTGAGATCAACGGAAATCCTAATATTTCTTGTTTGTTTTGGTGTTCAGATGCCTAAGCATCTGTCGGTTTTGGTTGGGTTCAAGCCGAAAATCGTAAAATCGATAAAAACCGCAACCATTTAATTTGGACCCAATTTCGACAGTCTACATTTTCGATTTGTTGGGTGGCGGGTAGAATGAGTCGATTATTACAGATTAGATTGAAACTTTGTTTACATCTAAAACCCCATTATCCAAAAATTTGTAATTTTCAAATAGTTCAAAGAGGGTGAGATGTTGTTACTTTATTTCAAATTTGTAGATCTAAAGACAATAATATATCAAGTAGAAGAGAAGTATTAAATATATTAATTTTTTTTGAAGAGAAGAAGTATTAAATATATATTTCGCACCTCCTTCATCAATATATTATAAGCTTGTAAAATATAACATTTATCTCCTATATCGAATATGGATAAAAACAACATAGCAAAGAGTATACAAGATTAAGTGGGAGAGGGAGAGAAGGAAAAAAAATTAATTTGCATCTTAATGGTTGTTCGATCGGTTACTAAGAGATAGAACTTTCGAGACCCGCATGTGCAACCATTCATGTCCGATTTTTTGCAATTGTTGACCCGAGACCTGACCTGTACCCAAACTTATTTCAAAGAAAATCCATAAAAAATTATTTCAAATTATTTCAAAGAAAATCCATAAAAAATTATTCCAAATTATCATGTTTTACATTTTTCTTAATAACTGTGATTTTTTATTTTTCCCTTATAATTTGGGACAGATGGAGTATTTGTAGTTGATTTTTCGTATTTTAACGCAAAGTAAGGTTATGTTTTGAAAAGTAATAATAATTGTGTCTATGGAATTGAAAATGAGCTTATATTTAAGAACAAATTTTATGTTTAAAATAGTACATATAATTAGGAACGGAAGGAGTACCTATTACACGATATGTTCGGAATATTTGATTTGACTCATGCATGTATGATGGGCATTATGAAGTGTTTTTTGCCTCATAGTGAAGTGGTAATGATAATGATATCCATCCATCCATTGTGACACAGAGAATGCCTTCAAAAGCTAAGTTCCAAAATTTGGTAATTTGGATTGTAATTTCCGAAATACATAAAAAAAACTTAAAAGGTTTATCATAATTCTGACATTGTGTTCCAAAATGATTTTTTTTTTTTTTTTGCCGACATTGCATTCTGAAATGCACATTTTTTATCATAATTCGGAAATTGGTCAATCTTTTTGAAAATTTTGCATTCTCAGTCTTTATTCACTTCCATTGCAGAGGGTTATACTACTATTTTTCATGATTTTCAAAAATGTTGAAACTAGGCATGTGCATGTTCATACATATCATAATAGCTGTTATTGAAGATGGTTGGATTTATGGGAATTGTCTTCCTTTTTTATACTGTTAATAATGTTAATAAAACTAAGTCTCTAAAATAAAAATAAAAAGCACAAACCAGAACACATGAAACCAGCACACATAGCGACCCAACCACATGAAACTTCCATTTCATATATAAGAGATCATTACAATATGAGTTCATACAATAGTCTGGAATGCAACCCAACCAACTACAACAACCACTAATTTTTGACAGGCTAACTAAAACTATTTCCTGCCTCATTACACACCTTCTACACAACTACAACATTTGATAAACTAGTCATAAAATTCAGACAATTTAGAATTACAAACTCAATTTCAGCAATCACAAGAGCACCATAAAGACTTTTAACAATGCTATACTTTTTAGAATATGTTGTTTCATACCAAATACTTTGTTATGAGTAGCAGATGACTCAACCTCTAATAACAAATCATTCAGATAGAGGTTGTGCATTCCTGTAATGTAGTTATATGAGGGAAATTTCCATCAAAATAAACAACAGATGCACAGTTAACTAAGATTGGGTCAGGATCTGACTTCCAATCCCCATTTTAACATTCCATTAGCTTTAAGAGTGAGATTCAATGTTCCAGACATTACATCTCAACTCAATCCAACACTAGTGGATGGTGCAACTATCAAACCATTTGCATATAAAAAAGATGACAGTATATTTGTCTCTAAAATATCCTTGGTCAAATGATTGCACAATTGAATCATTGGTTATTAAATGTCAATTCTCGTGTTTGGGTTTTTTGATAAAAGATCGATTTTCATCGTTGAGATTAGGATTGTTCCTGACAGATTTAATGCTTGGATGTCAAAGAGTTGAAGTGAGAATTGAGGTTTTGTGGGATCGAATGGTCTGAGTTTGAAAATTACAGAAAGGATAAGAAATAAAATTAATGTGAAAAATGTTGTGAATGCACAAAAGATTTTTTTACAATTTTTTAGAGACATGTTCAAACGTGGTTACTAGGTTTCTCGATTTGTTCATAAAAAATTAAGGGAGGAGAGTGTGTGAGGGAGAGAGGTGTTTTGTACATATGATTAATTACCAATTATACGTACCTGGTTAACGTAAAAAAAAATGATAGTACCTGGTTCGTGGAAGTGGAAGAACACTTCAAAGTACATTAGTGTTATTTGATATCTCCTTTTACGTGCGCACTCACACGTACGCACGCACACACGTGCATATACACACATATGGTGATCCATACAAAATTTCAAACTCCGCTATTTACGGTCCTCCCAAAAAAATTAATCTAGCCCCATCACTGTGTCTACGCCATTTTTCTCGGCTTTGAAATGGTTTTCCCCACTTTACTTTTATCACCCTTTGGATTAGATACACTCTCCATGACTCCATCAAAGCATTATAAACCGCTTTAACTATTGATGTATGATATTCACTGAACAACAAGCGATGATGGGGGGCTACTCCATATTATTTTCTGCTACTATTCAGTGACAACAATTCCTCAACAAATTCCTGATGGGGGGCTACTCCACTATTATTTTCTGCTACTATTGCTGTATGCACTCCCTCCTGCGGATTCTAGTCCAATGTGTGATTAAAAGCAGACTGGGCCAGTTCTGGACTCACCGGCCCATTAACACTAGAGCATATTGCTCCTCTGTCTGCTGTTAGCACCCTCTGTTTCTCTGCCGGTCAATCATGTTTTTGGTCGAATATGTTATTAAAAGAAGCAGACTGGGCCTGTTCTGGACTCACCGGCCCATTAATACTAGAGCATATTGCTCATCTATCTGCTGTTTGCACCACCCCACCCCCCTTTTACAGAGTAACATTTTATAAAATCTAGGATATGAATTGATCAAGGAGTTTCTCATCACATTAAACATATATAATCATGTAAGATTATACTCTATTAACTTGAATTTCAAATTAGAGAAGAGACATATTTTGGAACAAGTCATTTCTCTTCTCTTGATTGATGTTTTGGTACTTCTATTTTATTTTGTATGTTTTTTAGAGTTCAGATCCCCTCCATTATAAGGTTTTGCTACATTATTTTGAAGTTTGTGATGAAGATACCACACTAGTATTCAATTTTTTCAAAGTAAATTCAATATAATCTTATAAGCATCACTCTTTTCGACTTAGCTCTTTAAAATAACAAAGGTGAGAAGAGGAGAAACCACAAAGTTACGGGAATTGAGGGTTCAGTACTCAATAATAACTGAAAAAGGAACTTTTTAATGTAAACGTCTCTACTATAAGTGCTATTTGAAGTTAAAATACATCATGTTGAAAGTGGGTTATTATATTGTACAATAACAAATATAAAATTTGGGAAATTTGTAGTTCATACAAATATATTCTACAAACAGTTTAAATCCATTTTTCCTATTCAGTTTAAATCCTTTTTGACTCTACAAATACTTCAACTTTAAAATTTTTCGATAGTTTTATGCAGGTTATCAAACATGAGTGCAGCAGTGCTCCATTTACACCTTTTAATTTCATAAATGTGTAGTAAAAAAAAATTGCATAAATATGTGACATGTGGTAAAAAAATTGGGTTAAATATGTTTTCTTTTCTTATAAATATCTCAAATTTCATTTTTAGTCCCTATAAAATTTTTCAGCAACTTTTGGTCTATAAAGTATTTTCTCTCATGATTTTTTGTCCATACTTTTCAGTCAACTAGTGTATATATCATTCGAAATTTTCACAAAAAAAAATAATTGCAGTTATGTTTAGTATATTATACGAATCTCTCTTGCAAAAATTTAAATTTTTTTAAACAAAAGATGAATTAAATATAATTTTTTTAGTTTTATACGATTAATAGGTGATTATTATTTTTCTCCATGTTGCCTGATATTGACCGGACCCATCTAAGGATGATAACAAAATAAACGGGCCGATAGAAGGAATTGGTCTTCTCCATTTTTATATATGAATTTTTCTCTTCTCATCCTCCGTATTTTTTTTCTACCACCCGCATTTCCATTTTTGTTCTTGGATAAATATTTCGTAACCCGTTTTCTGTTTCTTTTTTTGCGTTGAAAAAATCTTCGAAAAATGTTTTCCAAATTTTTTTCAAATTTGAACTAAAAATTTTCAGAAAAATTCGAAAAACGCGTTCCGAAGTTTTTATACAAGACAAAAATGAAAAAACGGGAGGTAGGAAAGAAACATAGGGATAGGAAGAGAAAAATTCTTCATATAAAAGTAAGAACTTTACATATTTTTTTAATCTTTTATAGGGCCAATTCTAACATGAACAAGCACATCAAGTGATGCATCATTCCGATGTTTACATGTGAAGAACTTTACCCGGATCTGGATGTAGCTATTTCATAGCTATTTCACAAGGTAGACGATCTCAGCCCCACACAAAGTATCAAATGACTCTAATTTATTTAATTAATTTAGTTCATTTTATAGAGTTTAATCTCGTTCATTCATTATTAATTGAATGGTCATAACCAATTACTGCAATAACTAATCCTACTTTAACCATTCTTAATATCACATCACATTAAATGTGAGTCAAATATAACAACTATTATCAAAAGATGGCAACAAATACCCAGAAACGCTTGTGTCTCTTCTAACTTAACCAAGGTCTTGTGTTCGATTGTTGTTATGGGCATTGAGTAGCGTTAAGACTATTAGAGAGAGTTTGCTGCCCATTTGAATCCGACAAAATTCGAGGGATTAGTCTTTGCACCGATTTACGAAAAAAAATCATCATTATCTCAAAATTCTATCACCCCTGTGCCTAAGGAGAATCAATAAATTCATGCATCAATTCCACAAGTCACAACAGTGTCTGAAATGAAGATGAAGTTGTTGCTTCAAAGCCATGTGTAGTATCGATCTTTGTTATGTGACAAAAGTTTGACAATTCATTATGTCTTCTAATGTTCAAATTTCTAAGCTTATTATGTTTTCAAGGTGGTTTTCAGATGTTGAGCAAGAGTTATTACAGGTAAGATCAGAGATTGAAAATGTACCACTTATTCATCACTGATCAATGATCCAAGATTCTATGCTCCTATTCATCACTTAATGAATCATGGACACTCCTCTAATTAAGCGTGCTCTGGAGTCAGACATATTGATAATGCACCAATTGTAAAGAATTATCCAAAACTCTATGGTCCTATTTATCACTTAATCAAGCATGGACACTCCTCGTTCAATTCTTCCGAAGTAATTTGGATCCATTTCCTCGTTCGAGAACTAATTCGGCCAGTATTCATATATTCTAATTGAACACTTTAATTTCCTTTTTTATTATTCTAAAAGGGTTTTTGTATAATATCGAGAAATCTTATTAAGGGGCAAAGAAGTCTCAAATATAAATTTTATAATAAAAGATAGAGATAGAAAATAAATTGAATTATAGGGTACATTTGACTCGCAAAACAGTAAATACTGAATAGACGCAATAATTGCCCCGCTTATAAACTATATACGCAATAACCGCTCGTTTGTCAAAAAAAAATTTATGAAAAAACTTACAAAGAATTAAATTACTGTATAGACGCAATAACTGCCCGCTTTTCTACTTTAACCATACTATCTAGCAAAATTAAGTAACATCACATTCCCATCAATCAAAATAAACAACACACGCATATGAATAGCCTTAACGTTGAATTAGGTTCATTCATTCACTTCATGTTACTAGAAAAAGATATAAAACAATATGGATAATATTTCACAATGTACATGTTGTCCACCCTAAAAATAACAACAATCTGATCAATATTTTTCATCCCTTGAGAGAAACACTCTTTGGTCCCCTCCCTTAAAATAAAACCCATCTTTCTCAATTTGATTTAAGTCCAGTTTAAGACACCTCACATTAGTCAGACCGTTAGGGGTGGCTTATGGTCTTGTACCTTTCTACGGTCACTTAGTAGGGGGACCAATTGACCAGCTTCAACCATTAGGCAAAGTAGCAAAGGCTCATTTTTTAACCATATGATTTTAGGAAGAAAGAAAGAATTTTGTTACAATTATATTCCCAATGCAAATTTACAAGATTGGTAATCAACATTAATTTCCCTCTATGATTGTTGTACAATGTGTACCAATATATCATTCATGATTTAAGGCATTATGGATGCGAATTTGTCAATTTCAAATTCTAGACTTGGTCGAGTTCAGCTAGGCCTAGCAATCTACTAGTATGTCTTAAATAGTTAAATGTCTTTAGTCAAGCAGCAAATAGCAAATATCTTGATAGTCCAGTCTGAGATGAACAAGTGGTTCAAGCACAAGTCTTGGATAACATTATAACGAATACGAATTTTACAAAATCGACCATTAGATTGAAATATTATATCATATAGATCATCCATAGAAATTTTTAGAAAAAATGAAAATCATTTGATATATTATTGAGACCCATCAAAATTAACGGTATTTAATAAAACTCATAAACCGTTAATTTTGATGGATCTCAATACATATCAAATTATTTTTAATTTTTCTAAAAATTTCTATGGATGATCTATATAATATAATCTTTCAATCCAACGGTCGATTTTGTAAAATTCGTATTCGTTATAATGTTATTCGAGACTTGTGCATGGTGCACCACATGAACCACTTGTTCACATTAGAAAAAGCCTATCTGGATGTCTAATTTTAGACCTTGTATTGTAAAAAAAAATATTTAGACCTTGTATGCAATCTCTAAACAAGTTTCTATTTTGTTTCTCATTATTTTGCTTTTTGCTAAATTGTATTTTTGCATCCTAATTTTCATAAACTTGTGATTTTGTCCCTTTAAATGTTACGGTAGCACTTTTGACCTCCTAACTTTAACAAACTTATAATTTTGGTCCCTAACTTTAATTTAGCCCCTTTTACAAAAGGATGACTCCCAATAATTTTGACTATGTCAGCCGACATGTGGCAAACTCACAAGCTACGTCAACATGTCTTGCCACATATATTGAAGTGACAAATGAAAATAAATTCTCAATGAGTTCGTGTCTACATGGATTGTGTCAAAGAGGTCAGTTTCGGTTAGGAACTAGACAGTAAAAGTAAAGTGCACCCGCTTTGTTTATTTGAAAGAGTTTTGATTTAGAAAAGAAAATAAAAGATAAAAGATAAAAGAAATCAGATAAGGAAACTAGGTTAAGCGGTTTCGAATCCCCCCTACTCCTGCTTGTTAAGTGGCGTTATATTGCTTACTATCATTTTTATTATCTAGTGCATTAATCTTTAAGTAGTGAAATGTGTTGTCACATACTAAAATCACCCTATTGCAATTGAGAACGCTTATACTAAATCAATGATAAGAGAACCCTTGTTTGTCACGTGTTAGCCTTTAACAAGTTCTCAACGTAAGCTTACCTTGATTGAACAGTTGTATAACATGCAGAAATTAACTATGTGTTCCATTAATCCTTTGCCCCTAACCTCGGGTACTTGTATTACCGTTCCGAATACTGGCTAGCTATATTATCTCTTAGTTCGGGATTAGAAGTGTTGTCACGATATCACTTAATCCTAAGGACTAGTATTCATTATATGCGCGCGTTCATATATGAAAGTATATTACATCAAAGATAATAATAGATAGAAACTGAATAGTAATTAATATAAACTTTTTAAAACCAAATTACATAGTATCAAACATTCATAGATGAGTTCATCTACTCGGCTTAACCTAAAGAGATTTAGCTACTCATAAACATATTAAAACAAAAAGAGATTTGCGGAGGAAGTTGCCCCTCCCAATGTTGGGGAGAGGGCCCTTCCATAGAGAGCTCATTAGCCCTCATTTGATTCTCCTCATTTTCTCCTTAGAGATTTGTAGTTCTCTAAATTTCTAAATGAATAATTGTGGTGGAGGAGAGCTTTATTTATAGTTAATTTGGACTTGGGTTTCACGCACCATCGTGGCACGATGCATCTCATCATGGCACGATGTCTCACAGAGATGCTTCGTGGCACGATGCACTCTATCGTGGCACGATGAAATTGATTTCTTTCCAAAATTTCGCAAATTTTCTTCAAATAAATGTCCAGCCCATCGTGGTACGATGGCTTCCATTGTGGCACAATATATTCCGCTCTTTTCTTCAATTTTTGCCATTTTTTATGCATTTTCTTCTACTCTTACTTCTTGATCAAGTAACTTCATAACTTTGGATTTTTGCTTGCATTTGATCTTCAAAAGATATTAAAACTAATAAAAACTATCCTAAATAATACTTAAAAACATCATATGAAATTTCTGTTATCAATAAACATCTTGTTAGCACCCTCTTCAAAAGTCACCAACATTTTTTTTTTGTACTCCATCATTATCTTGTTTGAAATCTATTCTATTTCTTGGTGATTTTATGTTTCATTGTTTTTTTTTGTACTTCAAATCTGATTGTTTTTCTTATTTCTAGTTTTTTTTTTATAATCAAATAATGAATTATAAGGAGTACAAGGGATATCCAACCCTTATGATTATAAGAAGCCATTAGATGCTAAAAATCAAGATAATGAATTTTTACACCAATCTGAAAATAAGAGAAGACTTATAAGCTATTCTACCAACAAACCAAAATCAGGAGATATAAATAATTTGATCCATTAAGGTTTGCAAGTTAATAACATCTCCTCTAAACATTATATTATTACGGACTCGCCATAAGTTCCAAGTGGTTGCCAACCAAATTATATGTCGAGCTTTTGCATATGACTTATTTCTAGTTTGTTTCAAGTTCGTGTACTTACTGAAATACATAAGAATGACTCATTTTATCGGTAGTGTATTTTGAGTAAGACTTATGACAGCTATCAACAAATTCAAAATCCTCTCAATCTCACCAATGACATGTCAACATACGATTCAATTGGTCTTCTTAGAGACCTTCAATAGTCGATATATTTGAGCAAACACCTACAATTATTATTATATGGATTGGATTAAAGATTTCTGAATTTGCATTATTATTGACTTTTGCAAAAGAAATTGGCCGTTAAAATTCAATTTTTTTTTGTTACAATGTTGACAATGGAAATCAAACCTAGAACCTCATGCATATTACCTAAGCTCATCATTACTAGATCAAACCTAATGACTTACTCAAATTTTATTTTGTTAACGCCATATTGGCTTTCTAAAACTTCTATGTATCATTATTCATTAGTGCAGGTTCTGATATATCAAAATATGGATGGGGTATGTCCCAACTCAAGATCCTTGTGGTGGTATTATACTAGTATATATTAATGTATTAATGTTAGCATTTCGAATGAGACTTATTTTTACATAAATATTATTTTTAGTATTATGCTAGAAGTAGGGATCAAACCATCAACCTTCTTATCATTCTTTTTAGATCATTTACCCCAAGCACTAAACCATTCATAAATCCCCTTGCTACATAAAAATTATTTTTCACAATCTAATCCAATATTAATTAATATTACAGGGACCAATAAAAATAACGAGAAGGAAAAATATTTTTTTTTGTCATGGACTTTAGCCCTCTTTTTTTACCAAATAAAAAAAATAAAATCAAAAGGAAACTCAGTGCCGTTGCTTCCTTTTTAAACTGATGTATCCTCTACCTATAATTTATCGAAACTAATCTCTTAGATGATTGAGATCCATATAAGGGACTCACCTCTTTTCAATTTTTTTTTTCATTTTCATACAAGCCGATTAGTGGTCGAACCCCTACTAAATAGTTAAGAAATTCGTACATCAATCAATTGAAACTCACATGTTGTTAAAGGCACATTGGTTAATTTATCTTAAATTAACCTATATACTTGTAAAAAAAAAAAAATTAACCTATATATTTTTTATTTTTAAATAATGTATAAATGAATTTGTGTTCAATTACAAAGAGTTTGTTTTTAAAAAACAATCTTCTATTTTATTCACCCTACTCATTACAATCATATTGTTCTAATAAGTGCCAAAAAGTGGTAATCTTACACACACATATATATATAGACACACACACATTTTATGTACTTATTAACTTGTTTTGCAATATATATGTATATAAGTCCCCCAGAACTTGTACATATATGTGTTGATCTATTTTTGGTTAGTTTATCTTTAATCCCAATTATTTTGACAAGTTTTTGTAATTAAAGTTGATTTTTTGATGAAGAATTAATGTTTGAACTTTTAGATGCTCGATGGGCTAGAGAAAGCCAAAGAAAGCTAAAGACATCCAAGAAATGGCAGGGAGTTTCTGGCTCCAGCCAGAGAAAGCCAGAGACAGGTAAGAAATGGCAGGGAGTTTCTGGCTCTAGCCAATGAAAGCTAGAGAAGCTCAGAGGTGACTCTAAGGACTAGTGAGACACGTGTTAACAAACCCAGCTGTGAAGTAATATAGCTGGCTGGGCGAGCTATAACTGGCCGGGCAAGCTTGAATTTCTAGATCTTATAGAAATAGCTTTTGAAAACAGAAAAACAGAGTTGATTCCATTCTAAACACTCAAAAACACCACTAGAAGCAGAGAGAGACCCAAGGAGGCAGATTCAAGGGGATTGAAGGTGGATGCACAACAATAGTTGAGACATCATCATTGATATGTTTGTTCATCTCTTTTCTTCTTTATCCTTTGTAAAGCTATCAGGAAAATGAGTAGTCAATCTTTCTTTTGTTGGGATTAGATGTAACTAACTCTAGTAATATGTATACTTTATTATCATGGTGTTATATATGATTTTAGATCATCCATTAATATTGATATTATCTTTGATTTTCATGTTTTGATCTTAATATTTAAATTGTTATAGACATATACCTTTTGAATCTAAAAGAATTAGGATAATATCTATTAAATTCTAAATTCTAGATATAGATTTAGGTTTAATATTCACTTTTTGTATCGGATCTTAATGCTATTGTATTGATTGATGATCCGAGACATCAGAGGTTAATAGGTACAATAGATATCCCGAAGTTATCTGGACACGAAAACGTTCGACGAGTGATACGTGATAATATGAATGAGTTAGCGATGTCTAAATCCCAGCAAACTTATCACACTGTGATTTCAATCATTTCTTTACAATCACTATATTTTCATACTTTCTCATAAACAAACTCTATCAACCACTTTACTTAAAATTATATTAATTGTTGAACGACATCAATATCGCACCAATCCCTGTGGAGACGATAAAAACAATATTTACTTTTGTACTTCAACATGTTCCTAAAAAATTACAAAACGTAACTTCTCATAAACAAAATAAAATCCTTAAAAATACTTTTTGGGTTAAAAATACTTCTATTTTATCAACAAGTTAAAATCCTTAAAAATACTTCTATTTTATCAACAAATTAATTTCTGACAAATGTACTATTATATATGCACAATAAAAACACATATGCAAACATATTTTTTCTTATTTCTTCTGCAATATAGGAATCTATACTGTATTTAATCTGGTTGAAATATTGATTCCTTTTCTTACTAAATAGTCATGATAGGTCAAGAGTTTTCCAAGAAAATGATGATGGATAAATAGAGTGATAGTGCCAAACCAAGACTCCTTCACAATATATCAACAAACCCATGTTCCTAATTTCCATAAGCATGAAACAAAAACAATGATAAGAAAAGAATATAACAAAAAAAGTATAGTAATCCAAATTTATACAATCTTACTATTAGATGGGCCACTGAAAATTTTCTAAAAATTGAATACATGTATTAAATTTTTCTGACCCACATAACAAGCTTCCAATCCTAAAAGCTTCTATGTGTGTTCCTTTTCCCTTTATCATAAGAACAATTTTTTAACTAAAATTACATTGCTAGCTCAATACAATAATCCAATGATCTTTCAACAAAATAGTATCTTTACCACTTATAAAAGTAAACTGCTTTTTACTTTGCATCTGAGCACTTAACCAATTGGTCAATCTGAGTCAGTTTTTCTTTGTTAGTGTTAGTGTCTGTGTTCATGTCACAACCACTAGCGAGGAAAACACTCCAAATATTGCAGAGAGCACATACACAATTTTGGGGTAATTGTTACTCTACTTTTAGGTCACAATTTTATATAATATATAAACCTTGTTTCATAAGCCCATAAGGACTATAAATTTTGCTAGGAATAAAATATTTTATCAAGGGGTATTTCAACTTTAAACCACTTTTGTGATACTTTGTGGTGTAAATCATTGTTTTTGGTTTTTAAATTTATTAATCTTAGTATAGTTAGTTCTAAATTTAATATTTCTTCAAATATTTTCTTTTTTGTTTGTTTGTATATTTTAGAGAAAAATCTATTTGAAATTAAGCTAACTAACTAAAGACATACATAAAAATCAAAATGATTAATAAAAGACACATTTATATTTTTTTACTAAAGGAAATATTTAGGTGAGTTTGAGAGAGTGGATCAAGGTCACGGTATACTTCAAATATCAAAGATTACCACATAAATAACTTCAAATTATCCACCAAAAAAGTCCTTACATCGATAATGAAATTGAAGCGGAAAAACATAATTATCACAATGTCTTTTGTAATTGCCCTAAAATCTCGAAGATCAGAAAATCACATAAACACTGCAAGTGATGCACTGGGCGCGGTGCGCACCCATCCCGACGCGGGGTGCATTTGCGTGGCCTGTAACCAGTTTTGGTAGTGGCGTTGGCACGGTGCTTGCCCATCTCTTGCGCAAGGCGCAAATCGCGCCTGATGTTTCCTGAAGTTTCTGCTTGCTGCGCGAGGCGCAGGCCAACTGGTGTGATTGTTTTTCCGTTCTTGCTTTATTGGTTGCTTAATCCTATTTTCTTCACACATCAAATTTTATTGATGTGATTTTTCGACCGATTCATAACAATATTTAGCCTATGAGTATTAGTAAATGAACTTTTGTTTAAATTTTTTTGGGATTAGGTAATTAATATATTGTGCACAACAAAACCTAATAAAGTCATTAACCACCTCAACCTCACTTATTTTCTTTATTTTCTCTCAACCTTTTTCTTCTCTTGTGGACCCCATATTAATCCCTACCTCCAATTCCAAAAGTCTCCTCTGTCTCCCTTTTTCTATTTATCTCACAATACCAAGTTTGCCAAATAAAAAAACACTCATAGAGTTACCATGATCACATCCTTCATTCATCACATAGAGAATTAGAAAGCACACAACTATTTAGAGAGAGAGAGAGAATAAACACTAGTTAGTGAGAGAGAGGTGATGGGAAATTACAGGTTCAAATTGTCAGATATGATGCCTAATGCTTGGTTTTACAAGCTTAGAGACATGGGAAGAACAAGAAATCAAACACAAACACAAACAACTCAACAACAAAGGAAGAAAAAGAAATCAACAACCTCAAACACATCAAAATCAAAGCAACCCCACCAAACCAATCCAAGAAAATCTTACTACTTTACAAGAGAACTTAACCAAACAAGCAATAACAACATAATCTACAACACTTCACCTGAACAACCTAGAAAATCATCATCAAAACAACAAAGACCAAAAATAAGAACACCAAAAACATCATCATCAACATCATCTCCACTTGATAGCTTTTCAGAATCAGAATCCCCTGACCCAGAAATCAGAACAGACCGTGTTCTTCTTCCCACAAATGACATCATAATAGATGTTGACAACAATTCTTTAATTTCAACAAGAAAAGATGATAAGCTAAATGGGTATGATTCATTATCAGAACTCATGAAACTTCCACCAATTGTGACAAAACCAGAGAATTTCAATTACTTGCTAAACTATACAAAGAAGAAACAAACAAAACCCAGAAGCAAAATTTCATCAAATGATGAACATAACGTTAAAGGGTCACTAAAAGTCAAGATTTTGAAGGATGAAGAACAGAGGAACATCAACACAAACACACCAAGTAGAAGATTCTCTATGAGTTCACCAAGTGTGAAACTTAGAATCAATTCACCAAGACTTTCTAGCAAGAAAATTCAATCACATGGCCGGAAAAGCGTGTCGTCCACCACTACTAGTTCGGCCGGTAACCGGAGAAGTCTTTCGGATAGTTTGGCAATTGTGAAGTCATCCATGAATCCACAAAGAGATTTCAGAGAATCAATGGTGGAGATGATTGTTCAGAACAATATTAGAACATCAAAGGATTTGGAAGATCTTCTTGCTTGTTACCTTTCTTTGAATTCAGATGAGTATCATGAACTTATCATCAAAGTGTTCAAGCAAATTTGGTTTGATTTGACTGATAATCAGTAGAAGAAGTTTATTAATTAAGTTTCTATTTCACACCAAAAAATTTCATGTTCATAATTCATATGTTAGTGTGAGTAATATTTTGGTTTAGTTCAATACAATTTAGTGCTTAAATTTATGTTCATATATGTTAGTGTAAGACAAATATGGTTGATGCAGTCACAATAAGTCAATAATCATGGCAGAGGTTTAAACCTTGACATTATATAGTGTCTTTGGTTTTACTATAAGGAGTTAAAAGTTATTTTAGTTGCATAAATTTTATTTTGACATTGATTAGAATTTAGAATTGAATTTGTTTTGGGAAATTAATTTTAATTTGAAGATATATGATTTCCATTTTTTACTTCCAATTTAATTTTTATTATCAAAGTTAATATTGAACTCGGATTGAATTGCCGTCAATCATTGTAACTTAATTGATATAAGTTTGATTAAAATAACAAAAAGTAAAGATGTAACTCGTATTGAATTGACGTGAATTATTGTTTTAGTTGTAAAGACGAAAATCATCATGATTTTACTTTTAAGGAGTATTGTGGTATGCAGTTAGAATTTCTTATAATTTTACGCATTTATAAAAGTGGTTCATCATAGCAGTTGCCTTAAACATAAACTACTTACAGTAACATTTAATCTACTTTTAACTAAAATTAATTTTGTACAAAATTAATCGGTTCAAAATCAATTATGATCGCCGCATAATCAAATACTTAAAGCACAAAAAAAAATCAAATACTTAAATAATAGTGACAGTTGTGGTTGTCATTTATTTGTAACTGTTTATAATAATTTATTGACTTGGATTTTAAATTTAACTTATTTTTTAAGGAAACGGGCTTATTTCTTAACTTACTATTAAAATATAGTATATAATTCTTTCATACCCATAAGAAAAATGAATAAAAAAAAACCATAAGAAAATGTGGGCATGCACATGCTAGAATTGTAAGATAATATTAATTCAAAATTATTGATAATATTAAGTGATAAGAACTTTTAAGTCTCTTAAGTATGTAGAGCTTTTTAATGCTTAAAAATAAAAGACAAAAATTTATGAAAATTGGCTCTTAATTGTTACTACTACTTGTAGTACTATAGCAGTATAGCTTTGAGGAAGTGAGTGGGGAACATCATTCAATTCATTGAAGAGTTTCAGAGTTCAGATTGCATGTCACTATTGTCACTGACAAATAAACGTGTAAATGGATTGTAAGGCTTAATTTGGATCATTTCATGTGTGTTTATAAAGTCTAAAAAAAGATTGCCACTATCACACTAACATTGTTTTTTTTCTATTGTCTTCTTCCATAACAAATACTTGGAGCACAAAACTTGCTTCTGATTTTCTGTACACTTTTCCAGTCTCTCATGGACCCAAAGTGGTTTCAGAATAGGACATAACTGGCACAAAATTGTATATATTGTTATTTGTATATATTTTAAGGGACACAATCCCCTCAATGACTGACATTTTCTTCCATTTTATTTTTATTTTATTTTACAAAACTCAAATACTCTAAAATAAGTTGAGAGACCCTTGGTAAAACTCAATAGACCGCTTAATCTGATTCAGAGATCAATCAGCTGTTCATTTAAACACTAATCATATTTAAACAAAAATGATATTGAGTGTTAGAATTCACTCTTCAATAATCAAATATCTTTGCAATCTTTTATTTTTAACATCCGAATCTCACTTATGGTATTGGAAATACCTTAAGTCTAAAATAGGACAACAATAAAATATCAATTTTTTTATATATAAAAATCTCTCATTTTAGTAACATGAATTATGTTCGAGATAAAAACATAATATACAGATCAGATTCAACGTCAACAAAATCTAATATATCAAATTATCATTTGTGAAGATATGCCTTAAAGTCAGATTATTTTGAGGATGTTTTGCGCAATATTCTCTTTATTTTTAAAATTATATTTAAAAAGTACAGGATATTCTATTTGTTTTAAATTGAATGTGTTTAAAAATAAACGAGATTCTATTTATTTTTAAATTGGATATATTTAAAAACAAAGTAAGATTTATTTTATTTTAAAACAGACCATGAGCACCATGAGTTCAAGGTGGGAAATCGAAATAATTTCCAAATAAAATTTTGAATTATGGAAGTGAAGATGGAGTCAATATTAATCCAACAGAAGTGTGCAAAAAGTTTGATAGGTGAGGCGTTGATGTTGGTAAACCTATTACAGACAAAGAAATTTAGGATAATAGATAAGACACGTAGTGTTGTTATTTTTGCCTCGGAGATAGAGAGATAATGAAGATCGCAAAGGAGAAGGTCATCCTGGAGAGCGGTGATAATAATACTCAACATCATCCTAAAGAGACGGTGGTTATAATGCTCCACATCATCCTGGAGATGCGGTGCTAAGAATATTCATGTTACGTATGAAACAAGTTTGTCCATTCAGGATCATAGAGTCAAAATCTATAGTGAATCGGTTGGTTTTCTCATAGGAGAATAGAAGTGGAGGCGCTAGTGGTTTCAAGTTAAGAACCAGATGAGAGTTGGGTCATAAACTTTGGATGCTCCTTTCACATAATAGAGATAGGTCAAAGCGCGCACACACCTCATAATAGCATTAGTCAACACAATAGGGAAACCCATACTATCCATATATTTTGCTTTTTAAAAATTCTCATTCAATTATGTTGTAGGCTTTAGCCATATCTAACTTAATACCAACAAAACCTTGTTTACCTTGCTTTAAATGATCCAAAAAGTGAAAAGCTTCGAAAGCGAGCAGGGCATTATCAATAATCAATCTATCGGGAATAAAAGCACTTTGGTATTGACTAATAATATTTGGTAGAATGATATAAAAAAATAATATTTGGTAGAATGTGTTTAAGTCTGTTTGCAATGGTTTTGGTAACAATTTTCAAGATAACGTTACACAACGATATAATAGATCTATAATCCGAAGGATTTATGGATTTATTCTTAATCATACTTTCATCTGTCTCATTTCTAAAGGAGTTTTCTCTTGGTATAATAATAATGGTGGGACAATTATCTTTGTATTCATCTTGAAAATACTAAATCATTGAGTCTCTTTGCGATAAGTAGAAGTTCAGGAAAATGGTAGAATTAAGATTGAAAGCTAATTCTTGTAATTGCTTTTGAATCTTGTTGTAATGAAATTCATTGATATAGTAAAACGGCGGGTTGCTCTCTCCTCATACGTAAGTAATTGTTGGACCGAGAACTCGATAAACAAATATAATGTATTCTTTCTTCTACTCCTTTATTTTGTTTGCGATTATCTTATAGTTATTGGTTGCCGTTAATTTTTTCCACGCATCAAATTATTGGTGTGACTGAATTCAAAGTAAATTTATACATTATTATTTGATTATACCCCTAAAAGAAATATCCCTTTTAAGATTTAAGTACACAAGCCCTTGATTTTGCGTCTTTCATTCAATAATGTAAAGGGATTCTTTACTAGCCAGAGCATGCAGCTTTTAAGTTCTTGTATATCTACCTTCACAAATAATTACACAGGAGAAAGCTATATATTCACTAGAAGATTTATTATTACTTACAAGTACTTTTTTGTCTTTATTATAAACCACTTTTTTCAGTGGAAAATTAAATGTACAATCCCTAAAAAAAAAAATGTACAATCCCCTGTTTTATTAAAAATAAATAAATAATATGCAAGTGTATTAAAGGAGCTAAAGTAAAAGTTCTAGTAATATTTGTACACAAAAAAAAAAAAAAATCTACCGTAACTCAATTAATAAAAATATTACAATATATAAGTGTTAGTATTTAAATCTGGATTTCTCCACTCATTCACTTTAAGAAATAAAATTCTAACTACTAATCTACTTAAGAAAAGAAAAAAAAAACTAGTACAAAATTACAATAGTTAAAATAAAAATATTAAAGACTTTATATCAAACCAAATAAACCACAAGGACCTTACCAAAAAATATAAATCACAAGGCTAATATGAATGGCGAATTTTGAAGGGGATGACTATTTTTTCTTTTCTAAATGAAGAAAATCAAGAAATGTTTTTTAAAATTTAAAAAATTAAATGTGATTGAAATATTATATAATCATCTAAATGAAGAAAATCAAGAAATATTTTTTAAAATTAAAACATTAAATGTGATTGAAATATTATACAATCATCTATTATATTATATATTCTTTGATCTTATTTATATTATATATTCTTCCAACACCAAAAAAAAAAATGATGGAAATATATATCAAAATATATACATATTGCTCTCTAGAATTCTCCCTTTCAAGAACAAAAAAAAAAATTCGCCCCTTCAAAACATTGCATCTAAACATTACTGCCTAAAATAATAATTAATATTTCAAGGAGAAAAGATTATTTAAGCCACAACATCACAGATCATCAGAAGATTAACCCCCTAACAAAGAATTTGAATTCAAATTGCTACACATTTTCAAATTGTGTTAGACCCTATGATACTATGGATGAGAAAAATATAAAAATTTGTCTAAAAGTTGTGTTTGATTTTCAAAAGCTAAAAAGCTACTTCGTTTATTACAAAAGGTGGTTCCAAACTTTATCCAGAGGCACAGGCTTATTTTCACTTTGTATTGTGCAATATAGGCTTACATTACATGGACCTCCGAAGAAGAGTGGGTTCAATAGTTCACATATAATATAGAAATTCAACTTTAGTAGTATTTGTTTATTTATTATATTATATAGTGTAAAGACTATACTATTCTCAGCCCCACTTACCTAATGGAATTGTCATGCAAGGTTTGACCTATAAATACACACATATATCTAAACCCTTAATAAGTATGCAATATTCACCCAATTTACTTAGCATTTTCATCTTTTTCAAACACTAACTTGAGCATTGGAGTGTTAACAATCTTGCAGATACATTTCCCCTCCCCTCCATATACAAGCTGCAACACCATATCAACCACTTGTTTCTACCATTTGAAATAATCAGTTATGCCCATTCAAAACAAAAAGATTATAAATTTTTAATTGGATTACAATCAAGAACGTAGTAGATAATGTGCTGGTAGCTAAATCTAATTGATATGAGGTCTTGCTAACGATCTGAGACATTCTTTAAGAATTATTTTATTCAATGCGTTGATTTTACGTATTTCCATAAAAATTATACAAAAAACTTACTATTTAATGTCTGAAAGAGTGCTCTGGGCACTCATTAGTATTTTCCTAATAATATTATTAAAAATTATGTCTTTAATAACATTTTCCTTAAAAGCGTTATCGTAGGCAACTTTAGCACAACTTGTAGAGTCTTTTAACAGAATTTAATAGCGCTCTATCTAAAAATTCTATTAAAGACAAAAAAATAAAAATTTGTCTTTACGACTATAGTTCAGCTGATAGAAGTATTATATGTAATATGTAGGGATCAGAGTTTGAACTCTGATATATATTCCAGCTTATTCACTTTAAATAGTGAAATTCTAACTATTAGACCACTGACCATAAAAAAAACAAATCTTTAATAGCTATTTTTTAAAAACACTATTATAGCTAGCTTTCTTTTTTAATCCTACTAATAAAAGCTTAATGAGAGGGTTTGTAATCTAATACGGTAGCTAAAACAACCAAATCATTTTTTTAATCATGCTGAAATTTATGTGAAGAAAGAGGAACCGATGAATTTTTTGATTGACCTACCAGAAAGGATATCGACACACACCTAGTGGATGTTCTACTGTTTGGATGGGTGTGTGAACATGCTTGTGTGACCTTATTGGAGTTTCCCCTCTTGTAGGACCGGGGATTGAGGATTTTACTACAGAATAGACAACTCTCAAAGCTGTTACAAGTAAAATGACCAAATATGATAAAACATGCATTTATATCATTTGTATTTGACAATTTTGTCTTTCTTGCACTAAAAGTTGTGGGGACCTTTTAAATGGTGATGTTGTGTTTCCTATTATAAATATTGTTTTTCAAATTATTGATTTTGTTGCTCATTCGTTAGCAAAAATGTTTATTTTTTACGCTTCTAACTATAATTTTAAATTATGTTCATCAGTGTGTATCTCAAAAACTTTATGCAATGAAATGAGTTAACCTAATTTGAGTAATAAAAAATATGTGTCCTTCCGGTAAAAATAATACATGAATTCTTTAAATCCTTGAGGAAAAGGAAAAACTTATGCCTATATGCACCGTCCAAGGATTAAACCCATGACTAAATGCTTAAGAGACCTAAGTATCTACCACTTGTGTTACACTATGTTGGTTGTTCATATGAAACTCTATGCCATATTATATTATTAACTGCAGAGTGAAAGTTTTTATTCATTAAACTTTCTTTTTTTATGTTACCTATTTTTACTTTCTTAAATATGGGAGAAACCAGCTCCTTAAATGATTGTCAATTATTTTAAAGAATTAATCTCTGCAGTTACGCGAAGAAAATACTTTTGATTTACTAAAAAAATGGGCTCAATTAAATGACCACTAAATACAATACAAAATCATGAATAACAATACAAAATATTTATATTACTCTAAATTATATATTCCTTTTCCTAATGGTTAAATAGTTTTGAAGTTTTGAAAAAAAGTTCTAAAGTTTGTCTTCTTCTTGAAAGCCAAAAAAATAAACAATATTAGCTTCTCTCCTATCCCTATATCAAAAGTAAAACTATATTTTGGTCATAAATGTTGTAATTTTTTATTTTTGTTGAGCAGATAAAGGTGTAATTTGACACTTGAAAGGAAAGCCCCAATTGATATTGTTGTCTCTTTCTAGGACAAAGAAGAGGTTCTAGCTTGACAGCCCGACCAGAAGATGATCAAGAGATCCAATTATAGAATAACTTACATAGTTATTTACTATTTTTTTCCTCAAAGTTTCCGATTTAGTGATTCTGGGCAGTGCCTACTCAGCTTTAAGATCTCCCTCGTTGCAGTACAAAAGTCTTGGGTAGTACAATTATATGGAAAATTTAATAGATATCAGAACTACAAGTAGTGAATTGTAGATCAGAATTTAAAAAATATTTAAAATTTTAACGACTATATATGTTGTTATTTAGATGTATAAATTAATGGTTATTTTTATTTTTATAATTAAAATAATTATTTAATTGATATCAATTTGATTATCTACAGTAACTTATATTGAGCTGACACAAATCATGTCATCTTTTTTGGTTGTAAGATTATGAAAATCGCTTTTTTTTTTTAGTTTTAAAAAGTATTATCGACAATTGTTTAACTTTTTATAATTATATTATGTGCCACGGTGGAACACTTAAGAAGGTAGTCCACCATAGCCACGGTGAAGAGACCGATGATGGAGAAGTGTTTCCGGAGCCTAAGGAAGCGGCGGTCTTGAAGGATCAAAAGAGAAGCAGCGGCAACGACGAGATTTGTGAATAAAAATTGATCTTACGGAGAAAGAAAAGATGAATCTGTAAGAAAAGATGAATAGGATTTGTGAAAAGTGTTTTTTAGTAGATGATAAGAATATGTGTAACCTAAAATATAATTTAATGAAAAGTAGTAATCTAAAATATAATTATTTGAAAATTAAAGTAGTTAAAATTATTTATGTTTGACTTGGACACATATAGCTGAATTTAATTTGTGTCATGTCAGTATAGGGCAGCTACCCTCAATTTATGTGATGGTTAATTAGAAAAAACCAATATTAAATGTTTGTTTTTTAGTTAAGTTAAGAGAATAGCGGATCCAAAAACTCTTATCGTCTACCATATTCTCGTAATAATATATATTAAAAAACCACAAATAACATTTGGGGACATAACCCTGACCAATAAAACCTTACAAAAGTGCATGTCAACTCAAACAATGATAAATAATTCAACCTAATCATAAGTTATTGATCGCGGAAATGTATTTGACCGCCAAAACGATAACAAATCCATGCACCAACCGTTTATTGCGTCAATTAACGGCAAATTTAAAATTATTTATGGCAAAATAGTCCAAATTGGATCGCAACAAAACCGAATCGGATTTGAGAACTATGACACTATACCAAAGACAAGAAAATTTCCGATCTCAACAGATCTGAAAGATCTAGAGATCAAGGCAGCGCACCAATCAACAGAAGCCAATTTATGGCCAATTTTGGGGACACCGAGGAGGAGATGGTTCAAAACTAGGTACGGATCTATGGCCAGTTAATTGGGGCAGCTGCCCCCACTTTGTTTTATTTTCTTTTGTTAAACTATAGGACTTTTATATAATGATCCTACTTATAAAGGAGTGTTGCCCCCACTAATTAAATACCTAAGTGAATAAAGATGATATTTTTAATAATTGTTTGGTAGCATAATTAGAGATACTTTTGACTTGTATATCGTAAATGTAAAAAATTGTTTGCACATGTTCATAAGTTTTAATTTCAACCGATAAAAAATGTTGAAATTGTTATATCAAACATTATGATTGGGGTTTGAATTCTATTTCAATTCACTTGTACGTGTGTTTATAATGATTTTGACGTCATTTAGTCTATCTATAAAAAAAAAAAAATCATTTGCACCAACAAATATAAATTAGTTTAAGTGATAAGAGATTTAGACTTTTTAATAAATGGTTGCGTTTGAAAAAAAAATAGTTTGAAAGAGAGGATATACCTATGTGTCTCATAGGTTTCTCAACGGATATTAGCCACCGTAAAATGAAAATGAAAATGAAAATCTCATACCAATATCATAGTAATTAAAAAAAAACAAAATCTTACCACTTGGAAAATTTACATAAATACTAAGTTTAAAAGAAGGAAATTACTAGCTCGAACCACATACCAATATATCAAATATTTATGCAATTCTTATAATCATATAAATTTCACTTACGAGATAATCCTATAACATCTTTAAAATATGAATATACATTGACAACAATTATAATTTGGCGATATATATCGACGTCTTCAATTTTTGGGATATACAACGGTAATTTTTTTTAATCTTCAATATTGGTTGAATAATAAACATGCCTTTTTTTATTTCTAATAAATTTAAATCTCCAAATTTTTATAAATATTAATATATATTGTTTATATAAAAATTTATAGTATATAATCTTTGCTAAAAATTTATGGATCCATCTCTGTTCAAAACTACCCTACGTACCCATTTCTATTTGAGAAAAGATAACAAGCTTTTTTTTTGTCCACAGGAAAGATAACAAGCTATGAACATCTAAACATAAGAGAAAAACAAATCACAAGCCTTCCACCTTCCACCACCGCAAACCTCAGAATCCGGCGACAAGAGAATCATGGCGGTTCCAATTGACAACAAACAAAATCAAATCTACAACAAGAAAACACTAGTTTGAAGCTGGAATATCTCAGACCGATATTCATGTTTGAAGAAGGAGTATTAAGTGTGTATTTAATTCTACAATGATAATAATTAATTTTAATAGAATTGATTTTAACATATTTAGTTTTAATTAAATTAAAGTGAGTTGAAAATACATTAATTTATGTTTAAATACATTTTTTTTAAGGATTATGTTTAAATACATCTACATAAAGTGAGTTGAAATTATATTTACTAAAGGAAACAACAAATTTTCACAATTGATCTTGAGTCAGTGTGGAAGCTTGGAATTTTAGTTTCTAGTTAAGTTTAGTTTGGATGTTAGATTGATTCACTTTTATTTTAACCAATTTGTTGATCAAACCACGTTTGACCAATATGAACGCACAGTAGCAGCAACTCATAGCCAGCCAAACATTTTTTCTAAGGGTTGATTTTCTCTCTTTTTATTCTTTCTAATTTACCAACACTTAGATTAATAAAAAAAAGAAAAAATATGAAGGAAAATTGAAGAGGATCCAAATCCCAACTATATTAATTATTTTTTTGTTACCTTTTGTGTAGGGAATTGTGATGCATGGTTGAAACTTGAAACATCGAAATATTTATTTATTTTTATTTTTTATTATATTATAATTATATTTGATGGTTTTTTTTTGTTTTTTTAACAGTAAAATATATTATTAATCAGGTCTTTGCATGAGACGAACAAACACCAAAACAAGCCACCCGAGACGACACAATCCCGACCCAAAAAGTTGCCACCAAACACTAACTCTCGAACTCAAAGCAAAAACTCTCGGCCCATCAGACTCCAATAAACAGCTCCATGAGACAAAGATTGACACGACCCGAGTAAAATCAGTCGCCACCAGCGCAGTATAGGTCAACCAGAGACAAAGATTCCTACAAATTTCAATAGATTTGAAAATAATTAAAGAATCAAATACCTAGAGAACCAAATACACGCGGCAGCAACGAAAACACCAAAGACTAAAAACCACCACCACAAGAGCTACAGTACCAAAATCCGCTACAACCAAGCACCAAAAAAACATAAACATGACCCGAGAAAATCAATTGCCACCGGCGCAGTAGAGTTCAACCAGACAGAGAATCCTGCAAATCTCAACAGATTTTGGGGAAACAATCAGAGAATTAAATATTCTAGAGAACCAACCACACGCGTAGGCCACCGAAACACCAAGGACTATAAACTATAATCACCAAAAACGTCACCGGAGCAACAAACCACACCATCAAAACCGTTCTCAGAACAACCACACCTCCATCACCTCCACCAAAACCAAAAACCACTGTGCTGCCAAAAACCACCGATGTCACGCCACCACCAAAGCCACCACCAGAACAGGGCCACCAAAACCGAGCATAAAAACAACATCCAGATCCCAACCACACATAGGACATAGAATCGTCCAAAAACATACAAAACGACAACCAATTTTGATATGTTATGAAGTCTCACATGGGATGCGAGATGATATGAATATATGTTTATAAGTAAGGGCAAGACAATCCTCACTATACAAGCCAATTTTATAAGATTGGGTTATTATACACAATACTAAATTCTAAGATGGTATTAGAGCATCTCCACGATCCGTTGGGCCATCTGTTATCATGTTTCCGCTATCGGGTCATCCACCGTTTATATTCACGCATCAAGCTCAATAGTATTAGGCGCTAGGGGGTGTCTTTATAAGAAGTTTCACATCGGATACGAGATGTCCTGCATACGTGTTTACAAGGGAGGATAATTCTCACCATACAAATCGGTTTTATAAGGTTGAGTTATAGTCAATAGTTAATTCTAAGAATGTAATTGTCCTCTGGTTTGGTATGAGTAGTGTATGCTAATAATAACTTGTTACATGCATGTTATTTAACTTCAACCGGTTTGGTGGTCCATGGTAAAGCATTATGTGAATCCTTCCTTTCACGATATGAATATGATGATCTGTATTTGGTCAATATGAAAGTTCCATTAGTTTTCGGTTAACAAGATTGAATCACATGTCCTATCATTGACATCAATTAGTTATTTACATGGTCATGAATTAAAGCAAATTTCTAAATTTTTCTTTTGCTTTCCATCGTTGGACCATTCAACCTCTGATAGAGTTAGGTTTTGGTTCCCGTTGTTTTCCCCCTATTTTTCTTCTTTTGGACAGTGTTTATGTTCCGAATTAGACGAAGGCTCACAATGTTGACAGCTCAATAATGTCCTCCAGGTTCAACACAGTTCACCCTCGTTTCAAGCTAAGGCGCACCAGCATCTTACAATGCACAACTTTTAGCGGATAAATGATCACTATAGCAGTCTTTATGGTGCATTATGTACAGCTCACAAATCATAATGATCCATTTACGGAAAAATATACTCTTCATTCAACTCACACTATGGGGCTCTCAAGACGTTTATTCGCACTACTTTCTATATATGTGTTTGTTATTGCACACTTTTTTAAGGTACACATATTTCACTCATATACACAATTATCTTGAATCATAATTGACTTGAACGTTTGAGTGCTAAAATTTTTGCAATGTAGACTTTCACTGGGGGCATCTTTGTCTCGCTTTGCTTATGATGACTTCATCATGGATCGATTAGGTTGTACTCGGTTACGATTTTCTTAGGTTTTATCCTCTTGTTTTTTGCTTTGTTGTTTTGTTTGTTCTAGCTGGGTTTGGTCTTGCCCCCCAGCTTGTACGCTTTTTTTTCTTTTTTTTTTATATATATATTATTATGAGCACTTGGAGTAGAATGAGGATCTACGAGAGGTGCCAACCTAGTTGGGATTTCTTCTAGATTCTTTGACGTCATTATGCTCTTAGTTCACCAAAAAAAATGGACGGAAATTCATTGCGGACCCATATATATATAGTAATATACTACGTACTAGTCCTAGGGTTATAGGGGAGGCCAGTTGACATAAATTTTGGAATTTTATCAACCACAATTGTGTTGAATTTCGGTATATGTCTAAATACAATCACCATAAAGGAACAAATTAAGCAAACAGATATGACAAAATATTAATTCGTATCTTTGTTTTTGAACCTACTGGTGGTCCAGTTTTACTTTTCTCTCTTCGGTTTTTAAATGAGTTTTTCATCTCGCAAATGGTTTCTATTTTCTTACTATTTTCGTTGAACAATTAAAATTTATTAAACTCACCAAGTTTTATTTATTGGTAAAGAATTTAAGTAGTATTAATAATATACTCCCTACATGAAGTCTTGGGTTTAAATTTCATCGGCTACAATGTGACCAAATTTTTTTTAGAGTTAAATATATTTATAGGGACATAAAATTATCAAATTTTGTTTTTGATCTCTATAAGAAAAAAACATGTTTTGATCCCAGCAAAATTTGTACATATGCAGTTTTAGTCCCTATTATTTATTAAAATTTTAAATATTCTTTAATCATCCTTAAACTTTTACATTTTTGAATAATTTTATAAGGCCTAAAACCATATTTAACCATTTTTTTATTAATATATACATAAAGGTATATATTTTTATTTTTTCACTCAATAAGAGGTATGTGATTTTTTTTTTTACTAAATAAGGTTTTTTTTTAATGTCAAATATATTATATATTAATATAAAAACGAAAAAAGTATAAAAGAAAATTCATAACAACAAAGAGATACCAGAAGTATACTTCACCATAACCCAACAATTTTTAGGGTAACTAAATAAGGTATATGTTTAAGAAGTATAAAAAACATATAATAAGAAATGTATTTTATATGTATAGTAAAATATTTTTTTATGTTGTAATTATTGTCCCCAACACAACTCGGGAGAAAAATGAAAAATAGAAGAAGAAAAAGGTGGTTTTACAAATTCTCCTAAGAAAAATATGCACAAGCTAGAGAAAAATAATGTTAAAATAAGATAAGAACAAAAAAAAATGATATAAGGTTAGTTTAGTAGTTGAAATGAGTGAGTTATTTTTTTTTGACTAAAAAAACAACATTATTCATTCATTCAAATTCATAAAGAGTACATCAATCGAAATTATTATATATTCAATTTCACTAAAAATTAATAAGAATAAATTTGCGAACAAACTCACAACATCCGAGTTAATAAAATAAAACGGTCTAATGTCTATGACAAAGCCTACAATTGATATGACAAATTTTAAATGCCCGAAATAGTCATGCATCCAGATCTACAACATTTACGACACTAAAGTCATTGAATCTGCACTGAATTCGGATCGAAGCAAATCTGCAAGTTAACAAAACAAACACCGTACCAAGACGGGAAATCAAAACAAATACCGTACCAAGATGAGAAAATAAAACAAAACACCGCACTAAAACGAGAAATCACGAAGAAGAAAACTTGAATGAAACCTAAAAATATGTGAATACACTTATTTAAATATAAAGAAATAAAAAAAACAATCAAGAGGGATAATTTTGAATTAAAATTGATCATAAATCACTTCTCTCTAATTGATAAACAAAAAGAAGAAGAAGAAGAAGAAGAAGAAGAAGAAGAAGAAGAAGAAGAAAGGTATTAATTGTGTGGCGGCAGAGAGAAGAAAGATTAGTGATGATGACAATGAGATAATTATTGTACCTGAAACACACGTGGTTAATGATGAGGAATTTGATGAGGAGGTACAAAAGGAGTTAAAAGTGGTGAAATAACTCTGGCAAACTTGACAGAGTAAGAGAAGCCATTTACGCCATTTGTTTCGAGAAGTCGGAAGAAAAAAGATAAACAGGAAGTGAGGAGTGTTGGTCAGAACAGCTCGAAGGGTGCATGTCTTTATGAACATTTGGTAATCCAGACACTAGAACAGCTTTAAGGAATTATTGTTTTTTCTCATAAGCCTGGTAAAGAGATATCATAGTACTTGAACTTTGTTTTTTCATCTTTTTTCTTTGGGTAACTTACCCGAACTTTATGGGTTTGGGTTTGGGGAGGGAAAAATTCGTTTTCACCTCGCCCCATTGTCATGTCTAGGGGTAAGGCCTAGTCCCCTTTGTAATTATCTTCTTTTGCTTCTTTTTTAATAATAACATGAGTTATATATAGGTGGAGGATGGGGAAAGATAGGGCTGCCAACTTAGTTGAAATGTCTATCCCTATCTTAATATCTAAATGTTTTTAATTTATAAAAAAAAATGTAAATGATATGATTAATGGTTTCAAGTTTAATTTTCACCTCTTACAAATACTAACATATAACAATTAATATATATATATATATATATATATATATATATATATATATATCAAACTTGTGTACAGAGCTGTCAAAGGGGTCGGCCCGGTCCAGCCCGACCCGGCCCGAGGGGGCCCGTTCATATAAAGGGGCTGGCCCGGCCTGGCCCGTTAACTTCGTGGCCCAGCCCGCCTAGCCCGGCCCAATAAGTAAAAGCCTATATGGCCCGATGGACCGGCCCACTAATTTTCAGTTTTTTTTTTTTGAAAAAAAAAACAGATTCTAGTACTAAATTTATTTTATATCTAAATATCCCTATATTTTCTCACATAATCTCCCAAACAATAATATCATCCTCTTTATCCTCATCAAACAAACAAACAAATCTCTAACAAATAATCTCATCATAATCCAAAAAGTTTTTTGTCATATTATTATTATTATTATTATTATTATTATTATTATTATTAGCGGCCAGTGTCAGTTTGTGTGATCCACATTTTCTATTTTGCCTTATGTTTTGGTGAGTTTGTTAATAAAAGATTTTTACAGCTAAAAAAAAAAGACGCGTCTTATGTTATGGTGAGTTTGTTAATAAAAGTTTTTTGGTGCCCAAAAAAAAATTAAGGGTATTGTTGTTATTATGAAAAGTTCACACCAAATTTTTTTGTATCCTCTTTATACATAGGTATAGATTTCCACCTCGTATCTCAGTATTTTATATCTACTTCTAATATAATCAAATTAATTACTACCAAAGTTACTAATTTATCCTTAGTAGTTTTAACTATATTCCAAGTTTTATATCCTTCATTGTAATTTCACAACAAAAAAATATAGAAAGAATATAAGATAAATACAATAAAAACATGATATGCTTAGAAATATGAATAAAACAGATTATAGATAGGAACAAAGCACAAATAATAACAATAAAACGATAATTTGTTTTAAAAAAAATAATAAAACGACAAAACTAATAAAAAAGATTATATATAATTTATGCGTAAAAATAGGATCAAAATATAACAATAAAAAAATTATAGAGTTTTTTAAAAATTTTTTTAAATTTTTTAAGGGGCCGGCCCAGAAGCCCATGGGCCGGCCCATGACGGCCCATGAAAAAGCCTGGCCCGATAAGGTCTGGCCCGATAAGGCCCGGCCCGCTAAAGTCTGGCCCGATAAGGTCTGGCCCGATAGGCCTAATAGGCCGGCCCAATAGCCCAACCCATTTTGACAGCTCTACAGTTCCATATACACAGTTCTTACTGTGCTAGATATATAGGGGGAAGTTATTTTTATTTAAAAACAATTTTCTTTTTCTTTTTTTAATTAAAAAATATAAATAACTACCTTTTTATAAGAGGAACAGGAAAAACTGCATCTAAAAAAGGATATTCTTATAAGAAATGCAATTTATATTCCTTACTCTAAATAATTTGAATTAATAACTTAAGACAATTGATTGATATAAGGGGTGTATTACATTTTATAAAAGGTGGAGTAGAGTATTCATATTTTGATGATGAATTGATCTCTATATGTTTCGATCTAACCTCAAATTCACATTCCTAAGAGATTTTTCGTTTTGGGTTAATCCGTCACGGTTTTGTCCTTTATAGAAAAGACGCCTCGGTGGTTTGAAAGGTGTAAGTGTTGCATATAAACTACTCTTAGTCTCGACTACAAAGCGATGTGGGACTATTTTGGTGTATCCATAACAGTAGCCCCTAGTCGAGGCTAAGGGGCTAAAGGGTGTCGACCCACGAGCATGCGTGGCTTCGTTCCCCGCAGACGATGCCAAAGTCCTGATCTAACCTCAAGTCCATATCTCTGAGTGTTGGGTCATGAGGGGGTCTGGGCGATCATCACATCGGACCTTGAACAACTACACAAGTGATTTGGACACCACACTTTAACTCAAAAGCTTTAAGGCATTAGGTTTACGGGCTCACTTATAAACCATTTAACATTCACTGTTTCATCCGATGTGAGACTCAACTCACACTTGAAATACCAACATCTTCCCCCTCAAGTGTGAGTCAATCCATTATTTTAAGGGTATATGTTTCCCCCTCGAACAGAAGTTTTTTTATCCACTTGTGCTTGGTCTCTCAACGGGACACGCCGTCTGAACACCTTGTCAGGATGACTTTCGACACAAGGAGTCGGATCAACAACCATCGGCTCTGATACCACTGTTGGGTCATGAGGGGGTCCAGGGGATCATCACATCGGGCCTTGAACAACTACACGAGTGAGTTGGACACCACACTTTAACCCAAAAACCTTAAGACATTAGGTTTATGGGTCCTCTCACTTATAAACCATTCAACATTGTTACATCCGATGTGGGACTCAACTCACGCTTGAAATACCAACACTGAGAGATTGTCCGCTTTGGTTAACCCATCACGCAGTTTTATCCTTTGTATAAAAGGCATCTCGATGATTTGAAATGTGTGAATGTTGTACTATATAAATTATTTTTAGCCTCAATTACCAAACGATATGAAATTATTTTGGTGTATCCAAAACACTATCTTCAATAAAATCTCCAGCAATTGAAAGAGAAAAAAAAAAAACTGGTGTGTACAAATAACTTTAAAACGACAAATAAAAAACGAATGACAAAGATTATGTTTTGCTTAAATTTCGGAATGGGATAGTGTCACGTCGCTCTTTAGGTCCTGTTTTAGAATTTTGTTGTTACTTCAACAGTGAAAATGAACCACACCAAATAGCATGAAAATATACGTAGAAAGCAATCACAACAAACAAAAATAGAAAAGGAACCGACATATCTGGCTTATAGCAAGATTGTAGATTCTTCCCGGCTAGAGGCTGCAAAATACTTCTTCAAGTTCTTTTTATAATAAATACTTAAAAAAAAATTATCATTTTTATAAGGAACATTCTTTAAATTTATTCTTTATTAAATACACAATTTTATTTGCAACCTTAATAAATAAATTAATCAATTTCAATGCTAATGAATTAATTAGTGAGATATATTTTTCATGCTAGTCCAGAGTTAGTTTTCTAGATTTGGTAGGGAGGACTACGATTCGATCCTCCGTAACTGTGATTGGGAGGAAGTTGTAATCACTTGATGTCAAAACTGACCTTAACCAAAATAGACGATCTAATAGATCAAATACTAATGGTGAAAACAAAAAAAAAAATTAAAAAAATATAAAATTTTATAATTGTTAATGAAAAATTAGCTTCTTTAATCTATGTGATTTTTTCAAATGGTTGATTGAAAAACGACAGGAGGGAGTATGTTTTTCAATTATTGGTTTTTTACTTTTTTTGACTAAATGTTGTTCAATTATTGCTAATTGCTATAAAGACACAAAAACCTTTTACTTTTGTTGCACGGTTCAAATTCCTGGCGGGGGTTTGGCCACACAGCATTAAGACAAAATTAAAGTTTTTTCTTTTTATTTTGGTAAAAAAAAAAAAACTGAAGATTTCTTTTGTTAAGTACTGTAGCTTGATGACTAAAAATTTATCTTTAAGTCACTATATTTAATCTAGTGATGAAAAATTTGGATAGTATGTTAGAGGATTTAAGGTTGGATCTTCAGAATGTCTTATGTGTATGGAAGAGGAGGATGATTGACATATATTTTTTGGATGTGAGGTGAGTAAAAATATGTGGGCTAAAGTAGGTCTTTGGAGAATAACTGAATTGCGTGTGCAAATCTTTACCACTCTACAAGAAATATTATTCCATATATGTTGTACGTGAAGCTATGGCATAACCGTGAAGTGGTTACACAAGGATGACCAATGTGATGTTTGAAAGTGGTTCTAAAATAGTTGTTGATGCTTTATCAGTGGTATATCAGAATTTAGCTCCATTGTTTCTTCTCTTAGGTTGTTATTAGAAGTCAATTCTAGCTTTGAGGTCAAGCTTATTAAGCGACAGGCAAACATGGAAGCTCACTCTTTAGCTAAGGCGGTCATGTCGTGGCTAGTTGCAATGTTTATGTTCCTCATTGTATTCAAAACGTTATTATTAATGAAATGAGTTGAATTTATTTTTGGAAAAAAAAAACTAAAGTTATTAATAATCAAAATTGTACATTAACAAATGTGAATCGGTCGGCTATGTCATTTATTTTTGGATAAAAGAGTAAGTAGTTTTTCACTAGTATCTAAGTGAAAATGAGATTAAGGTATCCTTGGGAGTACTTTTTTACTTGTGTCAAAGTGAAAATGGGGAACCGAATTGTATACAGTTAAAATTGCATGCAGTCATGCAGTTATGAAGGATTTGACCGCCCGATTAAAATAAAACGGTTCAAATATAAGAAACATTTAATCAAATTATAACTGAGTTTGAACCGATGGTCGAATCTTCCTTAACTATATAACAGTATGCAGTTTTGACCGCATACCATCCGTCCGAATCCGAAAATTTGGGTTAAGGTATCGGTAAAAAGCACAATCTTTGTGCATGCTTTGTTTGTAATAGATAACGGTTCTTGTTTACTTTATCATCATCATGCATGTAACATGTTTATAATACTAGTAGTAGTGTAGTAGAAGTAGTACTACACTTCTATGACTATCTATGAGTATCTAATTCATTCACACTTTGTTGAAATTGGTAACCAAACCCACCTCTGCCAAGATCTTTGCCTTGTGTCGATGTCAAATCCAGCTCACTAGCTATATTTCTAGCTCATACCTTACCCTATAGTATAGCCTAGCATGTCATTATCAACTTATGTATCTATGAATGAATCAATGTGAATGGTCCATGTTTCTGCGCATATATACATATATACTCATTCTTTCACGCCAACAATTAAAAAGAAAAAAAATTACATCAATATTTGTCATTAGCCACCCATTAAATAATTTTAACAAAAATCCAAAGGCATCCGTGCATATAAACAAGAATTATCCAGCCAGCTAATTTTGTAAAGTTCTTTCAAGGACATGACTTTGGTATTTTTAGCATTAATCAATTAAATCTCAATCACTAAATAATACTACTATTATTAAATTTTCATTATAAATTATTATTAATATATAATACAATGCAAGTAGTTTAACTTTAACAAATTCACTGGAACTTTAACAAAAAAGATATGCAAGTAGTTTAATCTTCATGTAATTATATTAATATTAACAAATGCAGGTGGCAAGTGCATCAAAAGCGTAATTTAGTCAAAAATAGAAAAAAAATGTAATTAGTTTAAGTGATAAGGATTTTGGTCTTCTTAAGTATGTAGTTAGGGGGTTTGATTTATGGCTCTTGTATATGGAGAAATTTCGTTTGGAAGAGGAGAACCTACCTTACTTGTCCCACAAGTTTCCCGATAAAGATTAGTTATCGCTAACGATAGTAAAAACTTCGTATCAATATCATAGTAAAAAAAATATATAATAACCGCTTAATTTACCTCTAATTCTAAATTATGACCTTTGCATTTTGTCTGATGTGATCCTTTGCTGAGCTATCATTGATTAGGCAATAATCAAGATGTTCCTATCGTAATCTTTCTGTAAGATTATGTTGGGATTTTCTAATATGACCGACCAGCCCATAATACAAGATATTTTGGAAGGATTAAGAAAACTTGAGTTACCTTCAAATTAGAATTAGATTCTCATGCACGGGGGTCTCTCTCTCTTTCTAATACGACATCGTAACCGCCATATAAACCTTTTTTTTATTCGCACGATTAACGAAACTTCACCTTCCCCCAATAAAAATAGATTGAGATTAGTACGTTACGTAACGAACATTTTCTAAAAACTTTCATTTGATCATGCCACACAAAAACAAAATTGCTGTAAAGGATCATGCATGGAGTAAAACATTAATACTGGTACTCAGGTTAGCACCAAAACAATACGTATGACACCACGCCTCTATTCAGTAAAAAGTAACCGATGGCTCATGAGGTAACTTTTAACCTACTGTAAATAAGCCATTTGATTGAATTTATAGTGTTTTGTAAAACTAATAGTTGAACTAGCTTATAAGTATGAAAATGGCATAAAAAATATGTTTAATTAATATTTAATTTTTTCAAGTAAGATGATAGGTGTTAAATTGGAAGAAATAACTTATAAGCTCATAAACTCCTTGAAACAACATTTGAAAAATAAGCTATAACTTCTTTATTAAAAAAATTTACCAATTAGAGATTTTAAATTATAAGCTATAAGCTATAAATTAGCTTATTTATCTTTCCAAACAGAGCCTAAATATATAATTTGACCTTTTTTTTTCAAACACTTTTGAATCTATTTTAATTACCCCTTCCGGTTAGGGCTGACAATAAGTAGGGTACTATAGTACTCATCCCCATACCCGCAATTTGAAAAAAAAAAAATACTTGTACCCATCCTCATACTCGCGTGGATAACAACCTTTGTACCCTGTCCATACCCTATGGGAACTTAAGTAACCATACCCGTACCCGCATTTTTACGAAAAATAAATCGATCAATAATGAAACATCGTATCATTTTAATAGAATTAAAAAAATCAAATATTTTAATGTTGACTAATGAAAATTATAAAAAAATCATTACTAACCTCGTGCTAAATTTCATATCTTTGTTGACATATTCACATTGTGTTTGCATTATCTTATAAATGAGCATTTTTATTAAGAATGTATTAAGAGTTTAAATAGAGTTTTATTTTTAAAAATTGATATGCATATATTACTATATAATAATCTAAATAAAATAAATAAATAAATATATATTATGTGGATATATGTGGCGGGATGGGTACTAAGGAATCCGTACCCACACCCATACCCGCTCATTTTTATGGGTAACTATCCATACTCGTGCTCGTACCCAAAATACGGGTTTTTACCCTACCCGCTCATTTTTATGGGTAACTATCCATACTCGTGCTCGTACCCAAAATATTATTTTTCGCCACTAATTCCACTGTTTTTAGTAGTGTGTGTACCTTGAGAATGAGTATGGTCGCACATATATAGGAGATAGTGGGAAGAATCGTCTTCAGGGTCCTATTGATAGTTATCCCCTTTGGATATTGTACCATAGTGGATACACCTTAGCTTGGGGTGAGGGTGAGTTGTCTTGACAAAGGTCTTTTATCGGCTATGGATATTGTACCATAGCGGATACACCTTAGCTTGGGGTGAGGGTGAGTTGTCTTGAGCTTAGGATATCTTCTTTCACAACATAGAAGGACCTCTCTCTTACCATAAAAAAAGGACCTCTTATTGAGAAAATTTGTTTATCGGTGACCATTTGGTGTTTCAAGAAAGGGTCATGTTAACTTGTGCCCTAAGGGCACATGTTAAGCTACCTAAAAATAGAAATATAGTATTTAATGATACAAAGAATTTAATGTTTAGATAATTGAATACACCACAAGTTCAATAAATTTTTTCCACATTTATCTTCTTAACATGTGCCCTTAAGGGCACAAGTTAACATTCTCCTTCAAGAAATGAGTTTGAGTTTACTCAATTTATTATTGTTCCATTTATTGTCCAATTAAGAAAAGAAAAAGATAGACAAACATAAAGATTCGTGGGACCCATTAATTAATGGGATCAACTTTTAATGAGTCTCACTACTACTAGTTTCCATTTTGTTTATTTCTCTCCTAAATGAAAAACAAATGAAAAAATAGTAAATAGAGCAAATCCAAATTCTGAAAAATTGTGTCCAACAACTATATCTTCATTTCAAATCTCATGAAGAAGTCTTCTTCATCTATAAATAGAAGAAGCCAAAAAACTTGAATGATCAACTCACTTATCTTTCTAAGCACTCAAGGGCGGCCCTGAGAAAGAGCATCACGGCCCTTGCCCAGGGCCTCACAAAATAGACGGTCTCAAAATTTTAATTTGTTGTATATTTTTAAAATATTTGTTAGAAATAATTAATTATTAGTTAACCGTAAATTATAAAACAATGTAGTTTAGTTGTTGTGTCAAGTTGTTCAAAAAGTTGTTGTGTCATTTGTGTTAAATATTTTGTGTGTTTATGGGTTTGATTCCTACTATCTGCATTTTTTGTATTTAATTTTATAAAGTGCCCCATGTGTTTGCATTTTTTTTTATTTTATTAAGAGTCCATTTTTTAATTATCGATGAATTAATAGAAATTTTGTTACGAAATTATAAAAGTTGATAAGAGAAATCCCCCGGGGCCTCAAAATGTGTCGAGACCGTTGTATATTTTGATCTAAATAATTTATTTTAAAGTTATTTTAATATTATACAATTATTATTATTATTATTAATGAAATGAGGTTTTTATTACTTAGTAAATATACGTTTATCTTTTAATATCCATTATGTAGTTTCAATCCTAATTAGTAGGTTTTACGTTATGCTTTGCAACGACATTACTGCAGCATGAGTAATTGAGTATATATATAACACATGATTGAGGGAAAAATATATAGAGAGAGGAGTTGTTGAACTGATTGTGACTTGAAGCTAACTTGCCCGACAAGCAAGCTAGTTAGTTAATAGTTTTTCAGTTAGTTTGTTATGTTGAGTGTTTTTAGGGAATTCAGTTAGCTTGTATTCCTATATAATGAGCCTCTTGGCATGTAACTACACATTGATTTGAATGCAAAAGCTATTTTTCTCCAACAAGTGGTATCATCGCCACATCTGGTGGTGCATTCAATCAGAAATCCAGGGAAACACTGTGTGAGCTTGAGTGTTTTTGTTTGATTTTTCTTCTTGAGGGAGGGAAACAAGTGTGTGTGTGTGTGCATACACAACATCTGGGTGTGTTCTTTAAACTCAATTGGTGATTTCTTGAAGGTTCTTCAATGGCGGAGAACAAGGATTTTGGTTTTCCAATTCCAAAATTCGATGGTCACTATGATCATTGGAGCATGTTGATGGAAAACTTGCTTCAATCGAAGGAATATTGGAGCATTGTAGAAACAGGTGTGCCAATTCTTGCAGCAAATGCTAATGCTGAACAAACAAGAATTGTTAATGAAGCAAGATTGAAGGATCTCAAAGCCAAGAATTATTTGTTTCAAGCAATTGATAGAATAATCATTGAAACAATTCTTGACAAATCTTCATCAAAGGCAATTTGGGATTCCATGAAGCACAAGTATCAAGGATCAACTAAGGTCAGGAGGGCTCAGTTGCAGGCTTTGAGAGGAGAATTTGAGATCTTGCGTATGAAAGACGAGGAATCAGTGAATGATTACTTTGGAAGAGTTCTTGCCACTGTAAACAAGATGAAGATTCAAGGAGAAACAATGGAACAACGCATTGTGGTTGAGAAAATTCTTAGATCCATGACTAGAAGATTTAACTATGTGGTCTGTGCTATAGAAGAATCAAATAATGTGGAGACTTTGTCTATTGATGAACTCCGAGGATCTTTGTTGGTTCATGAGCAGAAGATGAAACCAGCAAAAGAAGAAGATCAAGCCTTAAAGATCACACATGGAGGTGGAAACTCAACTAGAGGCAGAGGTCGTGGTGGCAGAACTAACCAAGGAAGAGGTAAAAGATTGAATAAAGAAAGCATAGAATGTTATAAATGTCATAAACTTGGTCACTTTCAATATGAATGTCCTGATAGTGAAGATTATGCAAATTATGCTGACTATAATGAAAGTAGAGAGGTTTTGCTGATGGCATTTGATAGATCTTTAACCAATAGTGCAAAGAGTAAAATTTGGTATCTAGATTCAGGTTGTAGTAACCATATGTGTGGAATTAAGGAATGGTTCTTTGATCTTGATACAAATTTTAGAGAAACTGTAAGATTGGGAGATAACTCACAAATGAGTGTGGTAGGAAGAGGCAATGTTAAGCTGCAAATGAATGGTTTGACACAAGTCATCACTGCAGTATATTACATCCCTGAGTTGAAAAATAATCTGCTGAGTATAGGACAACTTCAAAAGAAAAATCTCACTTTTGTGTTCAAGAATAACTGGTGTAAAGTTTACCATCAAGAAGAGGGGTTGATTATGTCTTCTCAAATTGCTTCCAACAATCTCTATCCCATCATCACTGAAGCAAAAATGGCATGTTTTCAAGAGAAAATTGAAGACATGAATCATCTCTGGCACTGCAGATATGGCCACCTTAACTACAAAGGTCTGCAACTCTTGAATCAGAAGAACATGGTAAGAGACTTACTTAAGATAGAAGACTCAAAACTTGTGTGTGAAGATTGCTTAATTGGCAAGCAACACAGAGACAGCATTCCAAAGACTAGTAACTGGAAATCAACAAAGAGGTTAGAATTGATTCACTCTGACATATGTGGTCCCATAACTCCTTCATCCAACAGTGACAACAAATATGTACTTACTTTTATTGATGATTTCAGTAGGAAAACTTGGGTGTATTTTCTGAAAAATAAATCAAGTGCCTTTGACTACTTTAAGAAGTTCAAAAGCATGGTGGAGAAGGAAACTAGTGAAGCTATCTGCTGCTTAAGAACTGATAGAGGAGGTGAATTCAACTCCAATGAATTCAAAGAATTTTGTGAAGAAAATGGTATCAAAAGACAGCTCACAGCAGCCTACACACCTCAATAGAATGGGATAGCAGAGAGAAAGAATAGAACCATTATGGATATGGTAAGAAGCATGTTGGCAAGCAAAAGTATACCTAAAGAATTCTGGCCTGAAGCAGTCAATTGGGCTATATATGTGCTAAATAGAAGTCCTGCAGCTGCTATACCTGACAAAACACCTGAAGAAGCATGGAGTTTCAACAAGCCCACTGTGAAACACTTCAAGGTCTTTGGATGCATTGCATACACACATGTTCCAGATGCTCAAAGAAAAAAGCTAGATGATAAGAGTATAAAGTGTATTTTTCTTGGAATCAGTGAAGAATCTAAGGCATATAGACTTTACCACCCACCAACAAAAAGAATCATTATTAGCAGAGATGTGAAGTTTGCTGAACAAGAAAAATGGAAATGGAATAACTCAAAGGATCCTGCCAACACTATGAGCACAGATAGTGATGAAGAAGCAGGTGGAAGAGACAATGTGAATGAAGAACTTGCTGACAACACACAGGAAGATACATCTGCAGATGTACCAATCACTGAACACACAGGTACTTCTACTACAACAAATGCAAGTGCTTCTAATTCAAACTTGGATCAAGGGAGAATTAGAAAGCCACCATCATGGCATGCTGATTATGATACTACAATGGATGAAGAGGATTTTATAGATGAAGAATCTATGAATTTGATAGTCTTTGGTCCCTGTATTCAAGAAGATCCTGTAAAATTTGAAGATGCAGAAAAAAGTCAAGAATGGAAAGCTGCTATGAAAAATGAAATTGAATCTATAGAAAAAAATAACACTTGGGAACTCACTGACCTCCCTAAAGGAGCCAAAGTTATTGGAGTTAAATGGATATACAAGACCAAGTTAAATGAAAAAGGAGAGATTGAAAAATTCAAAGCTAGACTTGTCACTACAAGAAAACCTGAAATTATTGACCAATTTTTTTGAGGGCTAAAAGCCCTCAGTAATGTATTGATCATTTATTGAAGGCTAAAAGCCCTCAGTAATGCACAAAACTGTTCTACAAATTGATTTAAAAAAAAAAACAAATAAAAGTATCATTATTGAAGGCTAATGGCCGTCAATAATGTACATCGTGAGAAGCAAAGTCAGAAAAGTTGTAAAAAGCTGTCTTGCACATACAAAATCAAACAAATCTCCACAATAGCATAACCTCACTCCTAATCCTCTATCCACAAGTTCTTCAATTTTACAACCTTTCTTCAATTTTCTAGAATCCCAACAACAAATAAAAGAGCAGCTTTTGTAGATCTAGATCTACAAGTTCCGGTTTCTTTAACAAAAGGCTTGTCCGTTCCAAAACAAAAAATGAGAGAGAGGTTTGCGGATTTCGGTTTCGTGGTGGTGGTTGCGTTTGATTCCGGCGGCAGTTCATCTTTCTCTCACTTTTCTTGATTGATTTTTTCTTTTTGGGTTGTTTTTCTGGTTATAGATTAGAATAAGCAAGAGATTTTTTAATAAAATTGTTGAAGATGATTGATCGAATTGATAGAAATGGAAGAAATTTGGAGGTGTTTTTAGATCTATGAATTTCTATTGAAATGGAAGATGATTGAACGTAGAAATTGTTGAAGATAATTGAACTAATGCATAGAAATTGATATGAATTTGTGATTATTTTTAGATCTAAGAATTTGTGATAATTTAATTATTTAATTATTTAAAAATTAGAATTTCTGATTTTTAAATAATTATATAATTATTTTTTTTTAATTCTCATAGACAACTTATTGAGGGTCCTGGGCCGTCAGTAATGCTTACTGGCGAACATTTTTGTGAGGGTCCAAGGCCGTCAATAATGTTTGCATTTGTGACGAATTTTGTACATTATTGAGGGCTTTTGGCCCTCAATAATCCTTTGTTTTCTTGTAGTGTGTAGCCAAAGGGTATGCTCAGAAATATGGCACTGACTACAAGGAGGTGTTTGCACCTGTGGCTAGATGGGACACAATAAGATGCTTATTGGCTATTGCAGCAATGAAGGGGTGGATAGTATACCAACTAGATGTGAAGAGTGCTTTCCTCCATGGAGAACTAAATGAGACAGTTTATGTAGAACAGCCTTTAGGCTACATAAAGGAAGGTAGTGAGAACAAAGTTTATAGACTTCACAAAGCACTATATGGATTGAAACAAGCTCCAAGAGCTTGGTATAGCAAAATTGAGCAATACTTCACTAAGGAAGGATTTGAAAAATGCCCTCATGAACACACTTTATTTGTAAAGAGAAATGGTGATGCTGATTTGTTGATCATTAGCCTCTATGTTGATGACTTGATTTTTACTGGAAACAATAGTGTTATGGTCAAGAGATTCAAGGAATCTATGATGAAAACTTTTGACATGACAGATTTGGGAAAAATGAGGCACTTTCTTGGCATTGAAGTAATTCAAAGTGAAAAAGGAATTTTTGTATGTCAACAAAGATATGCTAAAGAAGTATTGGAAAGATTCAAGATGGATAAAAGTAATGTTGTGTGTAGCCCTATAGTAACTGGTACTAAACTCTCAAAGCATGATAAAGGTGAAGAAGTAAACCCTACACAGTTCAAACAAATTGTAGGAAGCTTGATGTATTTGACTGCTACTAGACCAGATCTGATGTTTGCTGTACATATGATAGCTAGATTCATGGAACACCCTGTTGAAACTCACATGATGGCAGCCAAACGAATACTAAGGTACATAAGAAGCACTCTTGAGGTTGGAATTCTCTACAGGAAAGACAATCAAACTGAACTCATAGCTTATTCTGATAGTGATTATGGTGGAGATGTGGATGATAGAAAGAGTACATCAGGGTATGTATTCATGCTTGGATCAGGTGCAGTATCATGGTCATCAAGAAAACAACCTATTGTCACACTATCTACTACAGAAGCTGAATTCATTGCTGCAGCACATTGTGTATGTCAAGGAATCTGGTTGAAAAGAATACTTGAAAGTATGGGTTTGAAGCAGCAAAAGTGTCTAGATGTTTTCTGTGATAACAGCTCAACCATCAAATTGAGCAAAAACCCTGTGCTTCATGGAAGGAGTAAACATATAGATATAAGATTTCATTTCTTAAGAAATCTGAGTTGTGAAGGAATTGTTGAATTAAAGCATTGTGCTTCTCAAAATCAAATTGCTGACATAATGACAAAAGCTTTAAAGTTGGAATCGTTTGAAAAGCTGAAACAGATGTTGGGCTTGTGCAACAGCTCAAATATGGCAGAAGATGTAAACTCAGTTGAATGACAAAAGCTTTAAAGTTGGAATCGTTTGAAAAGCTGAAACAGATGTTGGGCTTGTGCAACAGCTCAAATATGGCAGAAGATGTAAACTCAGTTGATCAGCACAACTAAGTTTAAGGGAGGGAATGTTGAACTAATTGTGACTTGAAGCTAACTTGCCCGACAAGCAAGCTAGTTAGTTAGTAGTTTTTCAGTTAGTTTGTTATGTTGAGTGTTTTTAGGGAATTCACTTAGCTTGTATTCCTATATAATGAGCCTCTTGGCATGTAACTACACATTGATTTGAATGCAAAAGCTATTTTTCTCCAACAGGAGTAACTAGCCATATAACTTTTTTCTGTCAATGGCTCCTCCTTCGTTTGTTTTCATGAGATTATTTATTTTCTTCTTCCCCACAAATTGAGTTACTACTTCCTGGGTTACATCACTGGTGCCTATTATATCTTGCTAGTTCTGTCACCTCGGATATGATTCATATCCGGGAAGGACCTGTTGAATCCTGGGGTATTTGCGCTTGTGAGGCGGATAAATCCTTAAGGACAGTGCGATCAGCACGCCTCAGGTATTGTTTCATGGTTCACTATTTTGCAGGTCATTCATGGTTTGAAAGATCAAGGTTGCTTATGTTGCGGTTGACGAAATCAATAAAGATAAGTTCTATAATATCTATTATTATTTTTATGTCATTCTTTATTTGATTATTACTTATATAAATATATGATTTATTATTGTGATTAGGTCCAATTTTTACAACAGAGACGGCCCTGTAAGCGCTATCGGAGGTTCTTTTTATCAATCACAAATTTTGAGTGTGTTGATTTTATCATTTTACCTCAAACTAGCTTTTAGCGCCATTTAGATCCCAATTACAACATCATCACTTGAAACTTTTTCTCAAGTATTTTTTTATAGATAGATTGAGTGTTTGTTTTGTGTTAGACCTATTAAGATAAGTTTGTATAGTACATGTTGGATAGCCGGTGGTGATCTAAGATTGAAAATGTAAAAACTGAGAACGTTTTCATCTCAACAAGATAGTGAGAACTAAATGTAGACCAAGTTGAAAGTGAACCAAAATAAATAGTGTGATTCTCATTCCTTCATTCTTTACATTTTTATGTTTAAGCAAATCACACAACTCTCATATCTCATTGAGCTTAAAATCAAAGTGGTTTTTGTAGTTAAGAACATTCTAATCAAGAGAAAATTCACTAACAAATTTTTTATCTAAGTATACACCGGAGATTAATTTTGTTATGTGCATATTTTAAAATTTTAAAAAATAAATAAATCAAAATTCAAACTTTCTCTCTTATGATAAACACTCTCATTTCAAGTTCTTCCAAAGATAACTCCCTACATTCTCATTAGCAGCTTCTTCAGACTTGTATATTAAGGGAAACATATTTGCACAATATGAAATTTACAACTAGGGTCCAAAACACTAGCAATGGCCATTAAAATATTACATTTCAACCCAGATTTATCAAACTATATAGATGTTTTCTCTCCCCACCCCCGTGATTCTTTTATACCCCCTGAATTTTCAATTTTACCCTTGCAAAAAACTTCGGTTTATAGAAACTGAAGTTTTTTTTGCCTTGAAACCCGAAATTTACTTTGAATTTGTACTAGAAAAAATTCGGTTTCTGCGAACCGAAGTTTTTTGCAAGGGCAAAATCGAAATATTGGGGGGTATAAAAGAATCACGGGGGGTGGGGAGAGAAAACATCAACTATATATTCATTATCGCTTCCATTTATCTCATAAAGATATTTGTATCCTGTCACATTATCTTTTACTTAATTTACCCCTCCAAACTTCTGCAAGATACAAATTAACAGAAATCCAATAATGTGGCAAAACTAAAATACATGAGTAGCTAAGCTAAAATACTTCTAATGGCTTACAAACTTTCTCAATCTTAACCCAATATTCATTTATAGGTGCATAATTATAATATGGCTTTCTTTCTTTGTAAGCAAGAAATGCAATCTTAATAAAATTTTGAGCATCCTTCTCAATCTCCTTCATATATCTAATAAAACATTGACAAGCAAGTAACAAGGATTCTACCAAAAAAAAAAAAACATTGACAAGCAAGAAATCCAATAATTTTCTTAATAAACAAGTGTTAATTGTTAGCATGTTTGTTAGTAGCATATATTGAAAATTTGAACATCCTTCTCAAACTGTTTCCTATATCTCATTCCGCAATTACAATAATAATAATACAAACAAATTATGAGCCGCATGTTTAAATTGCCAATATACAAATCTCTGCTTTTTGTGTTTTGTGAAGTTCAATATTGTATGGCATTATACATCAATTTTGCTAATTTCACCTCAGAAAATCATGTCAATATCTCATAACTGGTATGTTTTAAACTAAAACCCACAACCTTTACACTCAATCAAACTGTACATAAAAATGGCCTTTGTAAATAAAGTAGGGAGAAAAATATGTAACTAGGTAGCGCAACATCATGACCACACTGCACACAAAAGGCATCCAAGGAAAAGAAAATGGTGCAACCATGTTCTGAGGATCAGGAGAAGATGTAGTATATAAATTTGTATAAAAATACAAGACAAAATACAATAAGGATTTGATCGTTTAAGGATATTATCTTGTCAAAATTGTTTGTTATTTGATTTAGATTTGAAGAGACCAAGCATGTAAGCTCTATGGAGAAAGATGCATTGCTACTCTGTAAACTCGGCATGAAGATCATTTCCCCAGGAACACATTTAAATACACCGTGGCTCCACTCCTATACATTCATAAATTCAAATTCTTTGTTAGTTTCTGGTCGATCAAATAAAAGAACCTCTAATTCTAGACCTAAAAAACGATACTCCACTAGTAATTGGATCTTTGAGTTTGTATGTATTACTTTGATTTATTTCCTCCAATCTCTTTCCTTTTGCAATCTATTGGTACATATTTTTTAGGCATAGGTAGGAAACCAATTTTGCCAAGTATTTCATAACCAGTACACCATCTTAAATTTCAGTAACTCTTCAAAAAATACCAATCTATCTTATATTGGACAATAAACCCCCAATAACCTTATCAACTACTTGTTGCTATGACAGAAAGTTGTTGCTATGACAGAAAGTTCTTTTCGTCTGGTTTTATTCAGTTAGTTTTTTTTTTTAATAGACAAATATTAGTGGTGAGTTTGTTTGAGGGAGGAGGATATGTTAGTGGTAGATATTGAACCTGAACCTCATACAAAATACTCCTTTGGTGTCCCACTACCTTATAGTTAAATATAAGGATTTAATCTTCATGTAGTGGTTAATGCTAAAATTACAAGGTTTTTACTTTTGTCACCCTACCGGTTACTCGCGCGCCCTACACGTTTTCTATTTTATCCTTCCGCTACTTAAGTAGCAGACGTTATAAAAATGAGATTTTTTTGAAAATGTTGTCCGCTACCTAAGTAGCGGACAGGGGTATTTTGGTGATTTGGTAGGGCACGTGAGGAAACCAATAGGGTGGCAAAAGTAAATCTCAAATTACAATATCAGCCCAGTTTAAGAATATGTTTTGATTGTCACATATTCATATACCCAACCCAGTCTAACTCTTCTATTCTCTGTTATCACATACTCCCTCTTATTTTTTTTATTTTTTTGGTACAATACTCCCTCTTATTTTTAATGTAAGAGAAAATTTACTTTTTAGATACATTGAATAACTAATGCATCTAAAAAGTAAATTTTCTCTTATATTAAGGACCAGTGGTAATATTTATATAGGACAACACGTTCTGTCAAAAAAAATATAGGATAGCTCGTTTACAAATTAAAAGTGGACGCACCATTCATCTATATGTTATGACTGTTAAATTGATATAAAATTTTCATCTATCTAAAACTGTAGTACATGGTGTTCCAGCTGTAAATATTAATAAGAATGTGTAAATGTTAATGATAGAACCCTCTACTCTAATACTCTTTTCCATCTATTTCTCTAAGATTGTGTAAAATTCATATCTTTTGCTATATTTAGAGGCACTCATTTTAAAAGTGGTGAGAACCACATGAATCTTACCCAATCATACAAAACTTACTGCATATACTATAATTTAAGTTCCAAATATAAAAATACCCAATACAATACTAAACTTGCTAACAAAAGATGATAATAATTACCTGTAATTGCTTGCCAACGGTGACAACTATGTGCTCTGGACCTGCATCAAATGACAGAGGACCTCTTTCAGTTTGAACGTAAAATATGCAATGCTCCAATGGAAGGTAGAAGCGCAAAGCATGTTCACATAATACGCCCTTTGTGTTATCCGAGACGTGTTCATTTCGTTTGGGGGTATTGTTGTGGGGATACCTGCAAAGGCAAATCACAGACTCTGTCTCTTGAATCCTCTCCTTAAAATCTTGAGATGTGTTCTGTTGTAGAGCTACTATGACTTGCTCCACTATACTATCCAAACAACTTGCTACTTTTCCCATATGAACCCTGCTTGTGTTACATAAAAACAAGTTAGCACCTTGTTTTGTCTCCATTGGAGATGAATGACAATGTAGTTGACCATTTATTAACGGTTATTCATTATTTTTAGTTATAGAATATAAAGTAACATATTTTCTGATGATTTATTATAAATCATTTTTTTTATTCTTTCATGTAGAGCAATACGCAAAAAAATTAAAAATAATTAATTTTCATCAACAGTATACCAAAGAAAAACATTACCTCTACTAAAATTCTCCAACATAATAAGTTTAAGATTTAGAATATTAGTTCTGTTTTGGAATACTGTCTGATTTTTTTTTTTTTTTTTAAATTTAACTAAACAGCTGTGCATTAAATAATTGGTGCCAATCAAGTAAGATGGTTGCTCTTTGCCCCCTAAATTGATCGGAATCCCCCCATGTCCCTCTATCTTCCGGCAGATATTCGGTAGTGTTTTTTCCGGTGTGAGCAATCCAGGAGGCAAAGAGCAACCATCATCAAGTAAAAAAGTGCATAGTTGTGATTTGTGTAAATTACTATTGATCGCTAAAATTGATACATACAAATGTATCATAAATTATACTAAGTGATTGATCAATTGATCATATAGTAGTATAAAAATTGTGAGTAAGCAACCATTTTGATCCCTAAAAATGTCACTAATCATAACTTATACTAAGTGATTAATCAATTGATCATATAGTAGTATAAAAATTGTGAGTAAGCAACCATTTTGATCCCTAAAAATGTCACTAGCTGTCATATATATATATATATATATATATATATATATATATATATATATATATATATATATATATATATATATATATATATATATATATATATATATATATATGCAGAGTCGCGGTTCTAACCCGTACACTCCACTTATGGAAATTTCAAAGTAAAAAAGGAAAGTGATTTGCATGCAATAGGTACTACATTGATTCAAAATTCAAACAAGTGAAAATTCAATACCAAAATTTCCGATGCGTTTGGTTGTGAGCGGTGAATTCCAGTGCTCCATTGCTGGATCGAACACAGGGAATCATCCCACCGCACCGTCCGTTACGCTCAACGTAAACCTTTTTAGATTCTTTGAAAACACACTCAACTTCTTCGGTTATAGCTTCGAGTTCGTAGTTGGAGATTCCATGGCACCGTATTCGGAACGCGCCGAACTCTTTAGCGGAGCGCAGAAGCAGACCAGCGGATGCATATGGAAGAAACCGGAGGTCAATTTCCGCCGGTGCAGTCTGGATTTGACATTCCGGCAGTATAAGTTCCGGTAACTGAAGCTGCTTTTCAAGAAACTGGCTGAAGATCTCGTTAGCGGCGGAGCGCGATCCTCTTGCGGTAGGAATCGGCGACGGAAGTGGCACCGGAATCTGGCTGTTACATCGTGTGAACGGCATTGCGACGAAAACGACGTCGTTATAACGTCTTTGTTTTCGTTGCAAATGTTACCGTAACGAGAATCACCGACTCGAAATTTCAAAAGCGATTTGATCAGCGACGACGTCGTTTTGTGGTGGTCTGAAACTAATGGTGTGTTTTGATGAATCGATCGTCGATGATGATGATTATGAAAAGAGGTTATTAAAGGAGATAAGGATGATCGTATACGACGTCGTTGGAAGAAAGAAAAAATTGCAATGGTGATGATTATTGTTGTTGTTGGAGTTAGAAAGAAGCTTTTTTGGAAGGCTGAAAAATGGGAAGGAGAGGGACCCTGTACATGATTTCACGTGGGTCGCACGACTTTTGAGTTACGTGCTTCTCTGCTGTGGAGAACACTATTGTGTCTCATGGACATTAACTGTTCTTTTGCCACCTGCCTTTGCGATTATTATTTATTTTATTTTTTTGAAGAAAAAGAAAATGTTAATTCATGAGATTGTTGTATACACTATACAGTATTTGTTTTTAGAATCTTGAGATTTTTTTTTTTTTTTAGAAAATACTAGTATAAATAGGTAAATTCTAATATGGGTCACTTTATCAAGTGGTTCATGGTAAAACAGTCGTGAATAACATTATAACGAATACGAATTTTACAAAATTCACTGTTGGATTCAAAGTTTATATCATATAGATCATCCATAGAAAAATTTAGAAAAATTGAAAATTATTTGATATGTTATTGAGACACATCAAGATTAACGGTTTATTAAATAACGTAAATCTTGATGGGTCTCAATAACATATCAAATGATTTTCAAAAAATTTTAAAAAATTTATGCATGATCTATACGATATAAACTTTCAATCCAATAGTGAATTTCGTAAAATTCATATTCGGTAGATCACTTGTCCACGGTGGACCACTTGTAAAGGTGGTCCACCGTAGCCTTAGCCGTATACGTTGAGATGATGCAAATCAAAAATCATCAAGCATATTAATTTTATGATATGATAAATTGACAGCTTTATATTGAATGACAATGTAAAATTATTTAAAATTGTCGATGCATATCTATCATATATTATTTCTTCTCTTAATCTTGACTTAAATTACAATTTTTTCTGTGCACGAAGGAAATCAGGAAGGGTTATGAAATTTCCTTCTAGCGATTTCTTCTGATAAACGCAACACTTCATCATCAGAAAAGGATGTTTATCGGTAGTTTCAAAAAAGTTTTTCCTCCTACGAAAAAGCGAATCATCGAAAACATTACGCACCATAGCGGTAGAAGGCTCGGTTGACACTTCACCATAAGTGAAACCCCTGCACACCTGGTACAATTCGACTCTCAGGTGAGAACGATCCTATTCACCCTAGTGTTCTTCTCATTCTCGGGGTTATCAAATTCATCTAAATCATGTCTCAAACGTCCTTTCAATATACTCCATGTTGGCCATTATCAAGCCTCAAGCGTCCTTTCAATACTCCATGTCGCCTCCTCAATCTTGAAATGCATATAATGCGCCATATTTCTCAAAAATAGGAAGAGACAACACTACACTAACAAAGCACGTCTAGAGTGGACAATCTAGATGGACCATTGGTCGGCTAATCTTTAGACAAAAAGCAACTGGGGGGATCTTTTTTTGACTTTGTACCAGCGATTCCACTATTATTATAACATTCTATATGTAATTTTGAGTGTGGGGTGGGGGGAACTATTCGGGACTAGGTCAAGGCCCAATACCAACGGCCTATATATGTACTCTAAGTCCAGTCCAAAACCACTTCATTTTGGTGGCTTCCTATGTAAGCTATGTGCCATGAACATCAATGTTCATGTGTTCCCCCTGTAGTTAATACCCTCTTTACAACGCCATTAGGACCGTCAAATTCATCTCAAAGGATCCCCTCGCTCAGTGTCGGCCAAACATAATATGAGATCTAAAACGAACTTCAGAAAGAGGAATTTACATATTCTAATAATTATAATTTTAGTTAAAAGAAAAGGGATGGGTGATGGAGTTCTTATATATAGAGAATCCGATAAAACAAAAAATCATGAATTATTAACTCTTTTTTTTATGGTTGACTCTTGATATGATACATTTTTTCTCAGCGTAAACTTCTTTTTTTGACCTTTGGACTATTCAGCTTGTCACTAGTATGAAACTTTATTTTTTCCTTGCTAAAAATTTTGTTTTTGTTTTTTGGCCTAAAAGCTTTGCTTGGATCGCTTGACCCTTGGGCCCGGCCCTCGCCCTATGCCGGTTGTTGCCAATTGTCACCGACTGTTATAATTGTATTCCTCTATATATAAGACTTTGGCGCCAAGGTACACAATTCAAACACCTTTCACTTAACTCTTCCTTGATCACATATTGACTTAAGCGATGAAGTGCTAACTTGTTTTGCCCTTTCCCCACCGCGAACCACCGTATTAGAAGCCTAACACCACCATAACCACTTCGAGCCTCACCATCGGATTCATCTAGTTCTATTCCATTTAGAGCAAATTTTATCGTTCATAATAGATATATTCGAGTTGAAAGATTAGATACACATACAATTTTGAATTAAAAAAAGTATATACATACAATAAATTCAAAAGTTATACACCGTAAATGTAAATTAATTTTTCAGAGACAACTAATAAAAATGATTCATTTTTTATATCATTTCAAAAAAAACAGGGTTAAATGGAGTGACATAGCAAAAATTATTATTGTTATTAGTTGACTGTAAAAAAGTTATTCTTACAATATGAGGCATGCTCTTTTTTTTCTCACATAAAATTGTGCACAAATTGTTAAAAAAAATTCTGCACACAGAAACTCTCACTCACACTCACCAAAAAAAACCCTCACTCACACAAAAAGCTTGATTGTTAGTATTTTTTTTTATACATTTAATTTAATTTTATGGGCTAAGGGGTCTACGCGCATGCTGATTCCGTTGGACTTGGGCCACCCAGGGCAAAAATGTCTAGAAAAAGAAGAAAAAAAATAAAGTAGTGATGTTTTTGTCTTTTTAGTTATTACATGAAAAAAAGAAAAGAAGAACACTTTATAAGCTTTTTAAAGAATAAATACATTGTGTAAAAAAAAAGAAGAATAAATACATTGAAGATAATCACTCTTTTATTTTGCTTACATTTTAATTCGTTGAGCTTAAACTAAAAAATAAGAGTTTTTTTTTTTAAAGAAAGTAAATAGCTTGTATCTTCTTAATTTTTGACATAATACATATTTTACGTACCAAATATTTCATATGAGATATAAGTAGAAATCACTATTGCATTTTAAATTTTAATCACAGCGTTCAATACATCTCATCAAATGGTAAAAATGCTTAATTTTATTACTTTTCTAATAAATACTTTCACACATCAAATCAAATATTATAAAGCGAAGCAATTCAAGACAACAACAAACACATAAAAACCAACTTTTTTTCCTTCCAAATTTCAATATTGTATAAATTTTCAACGTGTACGACGTCCATCCGGATATTGAAATCCAATTCCCTCCATGGTGGCAATTGTGTTGATCATCCGTCTCTTGTACACCTCCAATAATTGTGATCGTTGAAGTTGCAAGCTCCTATGTTCGTCGATGTTTAAACGATTCTTTGTTATCCTCGACAATTTGTGGTGGCTCGACCCATGCCCACCACCACATCTACAACCACCACAGGAGTCCATTTTCGGGTACAAAAATTGTTTAGTGAAATTACTTGTTTTTCCCTCTTCTATTTGGCATGATCTTGTGCAATTTTGATTGTTATGCTTGAATATGGCTTCTTCAACTATTGTTGGACAATGCTCATCTTCATGATATTGGATATTTGAACACTTGTAGGAATTCATTGAGCTTGGAGAGCTTCCATCATCATTAATAAATAGATCTGCAAATATTATAGATCATAGGTGACACAATATAGTATGAGCAAATATATTTTAGATCATAGTACTAAAATTATGAGCTGTAAAATTCAAAAATTAAAATTAGTATTTTGATTCTTAGTTTATTTTTTTTTATTTAAGATTTTCTCAAAGATAAGACTTTTTTTTTGAGAAAAATTCTCAAATATACGACTCGAAGAGTATAGATGCGGAGATATCTCTTAAAAATAATAAAAAATTAATTATTTTTTATATTTATGAGTCGCCTCTCGACCAAGATCTGTAGGTACAAGGAAAAAAATCCTTAAGATTAGGAACAGAGACATGAACAGAGGCACTTTGAGTGGTGGTGGTGGAGTACTCACCACCATCGTCCGACCCGATTGACTTCCTTACTCTGAAAATATAAATACTTATTTCAAACTCAATTATCTTAGCTGGTAATTATTTAACTGACCTAATCAATTATTTTATAATCAATGACAAATATTAATTTAAAAAATTAACTCATTATTTATCAAAAAATATAAAAATAAAATTAACTCATCACTAATTCTCGTTACTTTAGTTAAAAAAATAAAAAATAAATCTTGTTATTAGTTACTAATTCTTGTGCAACAAATGAAGCAATATTTACTATTTAGTGTACATGTACCTTGATTCCATTCTTGAGGAAACAAGCCATGCTTCCCACAAAAGTGGGTCTTAGAGATAGACTTGGTGAGAGAATCATGAGGTGAAGAAGGACAAGATGATGACAAGACAAAAGGATTTTGGTTATTAACATCATCATCATCATCTTCTTCATAGTTAAAGCTATGTTGTAGTTGATTCTCACACTTACCATGAGTATCCATCCAAGTTGGAAATAATGTTGAAATCTCATTATCTATCATTGTAGCTATCTCTAATGGATCCAAGTGACTAATTTCAAGTTCTTCTACCATCTCCATTGCCACCTTAATAGCAGTGTCTTTTTTTGTGTCAAATGGAAAGAATATATGCCTTGTTTGCCCTGTATTTAAAAATCACTACAAATTTTAGGATTTTACTATAAGAAAAATTAAGGCATTTAAATCCGAATTTGGATCGTACTATCACAATTTACATCCACTCACATAGTTAGTACATCGATTATTATTGGATCGAGATCAGACGGTGTCTAAAAGTCAATGCAGATTGAGTTCTTAAAAACAATGAAATTAATACTGAGCCTGAAATTTAGATTGTCTAATCTCGATCCAACGGTCACTGTTGCACTGACTTCGTTAATGCGTAAAAATTGTGAAAAAGGAACCGAAGTTTCTAATATATGAGTGACAACTATTGAGGTTGCATCCGTCTTTCTTATTTTTAAATGTCATATTTTCTCCCTAAAGACTAAAGAGAGATATCCAAATTAATTTCAAGTGTTGAGAAGAAATTTTGCACACCTATTTCATCAGATATCCGCACTTTAAGGAAAATTGTGTTATTCTCTTCATTTATGGACCCAGTGATTGTCATATTTCTACTTGTTCGATCACCTATAGAAAGATGCTTAAATGTTTGATTTGTAGATAATGTTGTGCTTGGCAATGACAATTCAAGTTGTTCCTTGGCAAAAAATGGGTCCATCAATAGTTCTTTTGCTGATGGTCTCTTTGAGGCATGTGATAAACATCTTCCCACAAACCTTTGTGCTTCTAAATCTTTGATTTTGAAAAATGCATTTGGTAGCTTCCCCTAGTACATCAAATTAGACAAAGTTTGTGAATGAACTTGGATCAAATTAATGCTTTTGAAAATATAGTTAAGTCAAAGTGTGCTTTTTTTAAATTAAGCTTACCGCGGTTACTTTCTTGTATATTTGAGCTGGATTTGAGCACTCGCTGTATGGAAAATCAAGTGTAAACATCTCTATCATACACATCCCAAAAGAATATATATCTACAAGTTCATTGTATTTCTCTTCGTATAGTTCTGGTGCCATGAACTCCGGAGTACCTGATTATTGGTCACATCAAACATAATTTTTTAATTTATAAATATCTCACGGTCACCGGTCACTATAATCGGTACATCTTGACTGTATGGTATAGATCTAACAGCCAATACTTTGCTTTCACCATATCAATTTTCCAATACAAATTGTTCGATCTCAGACCAATGGTCAAGATGTGTTGATGCGGCGAGAGGCTTTACCCTTTACTAATTGCATAATTACCAAAACAAAAAAACGAGCAAGAGGCTTTTACCTATGACACTTTGAGCAACTTGGGATCTAGAAAGTATAGCTGCAAGACCTAAGTCACCAATCTTGACCTCTCCTTTATGGCCATTGACAAATATATTATCACATTTGAGGTCTCGATGTATCACGGGAGGATTATTGTTATGTAAATACTCCAAACCACTTAGAATCTGGCGCGCCCAATTCTTCAATGCTCGAATATCTACTTTGTTATACCTTTGCCTATATCTGTATAGGCGAAAATGTTATCGAAAAATCTAGATGACAAATTAAGTGCATGTTTAGTATTACAATAGGCTTGTCAGAATTACGGTGATTCAACGTAATTCTGGCAAACACAACTTATATATACTAAGTCTACAATAACATATAAGATGGATTAAGAAATATTGAATGGTTGGTTAGTTGATTACTCTCTAAGAGTGCCGGAGGTGAACAATTCAGTGATGAAGTTGAAGGTTTTTCCATTGATATCGATCCAAGAACCATAGAAGATCATCATGGACTTATGGTTGAGGTTCTTAAGAAGATGAACTTCGGAATAAAGGCGTTGAAGTTGATCCGGTGAATGAGAAACATCACCAAGTTTGACTTGGTTCCAAGCCACTTCAATCCCAAGGAACTCATCAAATGCTCTGTATACAGTTTTCATAGCTCCCCTGCCAAGAATGTCCTTGAACTACAAGCACCAAAAACATACTAATATTGAATACTGGATACACTTTTAATCAAAATTATCAGTGTAAAAAAAGCTAGTGTATCAAATTACATGTATATAGTAAAGTCCCCAGCTAGTAGATTTGTCTAGTGGTAATGGGTTTGGGTAGTATACATGAGGTTCTATGTTCGATTCTCATTGACTTCATTGTAAATAAATAAAAAGAGTTAAGTCCTTATGTCCCAACTTCCCAAGCCTATGGACCAAACTCAAATGAGAATCAAACATATGCTATTTAACTGCTTAAATTAGCTAATAGTAGAAATCAATGTTTTAAAATACGGTTATAGTTATGCGATCTCAATTGCGATTGGTTTAAAGTTGTGGAGACATAGAAAAACCCTAATACAATTGTCGAAGTTACACTCACAAACTTTTTGTACTCAACAAATTAGTTACCTTTTTGCATATCACATCAAACAGTAAAAAGAAAAAAAAATAATCATAACTCCATATATAAAAATGAGTATGATGAGAGAACTTACTCGACCGTATCGACCAGTTGGGTCAGTTTCAGCATATCCAAGGGGAGCCTTAATCTCACCTGAAGTGCAAAATCTCCCCTTGTACATAGTTTTAGACTTTTAGTGACTATATCACACAATTATGATTGTAGAATAATGTAGATAATAGAACTAAGAGGTTTAGTAACAAAATAATATAGTTATATATAATCTCAAGGGAGAAGACACCAAGTAATAATAGCCTTGAGTAGACAACAACACTAACACTAAACATTGTCATTGTCATTGTCATCATTTCAACAATTCCACGTGAAAATTTGTAGATGTGGGTTGTTAGCATTGGTGTAAGAGTGTCAAGAAGAAACTACAGGGGAGAAAAGAGAGACAGAGAGAGAGATAACACATATATTGGAGGACAAAGAAATCGTTTTGTATAAATCATACATGTGAGTAATTAAAGTTATAAAACAAATAATGTTTTATGAGTTATTATGATCTAGAATGTGACCACACACTACATAATTCGAATTATGAGTAAGAGGGTTTAATTAATTGTGTATGTATATAGGTGGTGCTTGGTGTAATATGAGATGATTGTAGACAAAGTGTGTTTGAAGAGAGTGAAGAGTCTCTTCAGAAAATGAAAAGACTACATAAAGTTATAGGAAAGTAACATAACATGGCTTATAAATTTGAAGAAAAGATGGACATGGTTTGATGAAAATATTTGTGGATATTAGAGCAAGGTTTTGATGTATGGGAAATATTATGGTAGGGAAAATAAGAGAGAATGGATTGCACATATACTTTTCATGGTGGTAGGGAAAAAAGAAAGGAAATAATGAGGACTTTAATTTGTATGAATTATGGATTGTGTAAGAAAGTTGGTGGGTGACTTGGAGAAAGATAGTGATGTTGGGTTATTAAGGAGTTTGGATGATCATCATATTGGACTTTTCCTTTTTTTTATTTTTTTATTTTTTGTCGTTTTAGTTTGATGGTGTTTGTTTTGATTTTATATCATACTTTTCCGTCTTGGTAAGGTGATTTTTTTCGCCTTGGTGCGGTGTTCATTTATTTTAGGTTGAAGGATTAAGTCAATCTAGTGGAAATCCAATCAATGACTTTAATGTCATCAATAATACAGATCCAGTTGAATGGATATTATGAAACTTCAATACAGTCGAAGCGACATTTATTGGGTACATTGATCGAGGGAGAAAGAAAATGTAACTTATAGACTAAAGTAAGTTCCTCTCTATTTGTTGGATCCACACTATTTAATATTTAAAAATTGAAATGTGTCTTTTCGACTTTTTTTTGTACAAGTTCTCTTTTTGACTTTAATTATAAGTAAATGCTTCGTTCTCATACTTTAGTGAATCCTCCGTCCCAAAATATAACTAAAAGTGTGTCAAACAAACTTGATGTATTTGGTTTAAAATTTGGACTAAATACATTTACATTTGTTGACTCACTTTTGCTTATATTTTTTTAGTATTATTTTTTTAGATGCCGAGTTTATTAGATACTATTATTAAAATAGGATCATGCTAACTAATATTCCTGTACACTAATTACGAAAACAAAAACAGAGTAAATTTAAATTGAAAATAATATTTTTTTTAATATTTGAAAAATATTGACTTGATTATACAAATTCTAAAATAATATAATATTACTATATTTGGTTGAGACTTATTTACCCCGAAAACATGAGTTAACATTTTCTATTAAAAAAATTATAAATAAGTGATATATGCGGATGAGACCCGGTTAAATACCTAAAATTACATTTCTTTATTATATATAGATCTAATCCTACCACCACAAAAATATTAAATTTCCATGTATTATTATTTTTTTTTCACCACTCGCATTTGGCAAACTGGATTGCCTAATCTGATTTGAGGTCAGTTCTGACATCAAGTGGTTTCAACCTCATTCCGATTGCAGTTGAAGGGAATGAAATTGTGATAATCTCTACCAAATCCAACGCTAATTACCACTGGACCAATTGATAATTTGGATGTACTATTATATTTATGTTCAAATAGACTCATGCAACTCTTTTAAGAGATGAAGAGAACTTGAAAGGGAATATATGATTGTCATAGTCAATGAATTGTGTGACTTCTGTCTATCTCCCACTTTGGATCCCAAGTGGTGTACTATGAATTTCTGATTTGCTCACTTTGTGGCAATAATGAAGTTAATGATGATGCTTTTGTCGACATATTGCAACGACAATTGTCCATGCATGCATAACCTTTGCCTTTGCTTTGTAGCTGTCAATGTAATCAACACCAACTTTGAATTGCTCTTGGCTATTTCTTCTAAAAGCGGAGACAACGGTTGCTGTTCTATGGTAGAGACTGGAGAAGTACTGTAAATCGTAAAGTAGACTACACACTGCGCAGGTAGAGAGATACATAAAAACAGTCAAAACTCTAACCAATTATTCAGAATTTTTAATTTCACATCAATATACACTTTGAATGAAAATGCGAGAAAGAGCATGAAAAATAATTCAAAATGTAAGAATTTTTTAGTTGTTTTAATTGGAAAAAATAATCTTTTACCAATGGTCCAATAGAACTAAATTTGGATTTGGATCTTTTAAATAAGTTATCGGGTTGGAGTCTTGTGGATGAATAAAAAGTGATTGAGAGGGAAGACTCTACTAAATGATCAATCAGGATCTTCGATGGAGATTACTCCCTCCGTCCCAAAATATAAGAACTACTTTGACTACTGCATATATATGCCAACGCACAATTTTGATTACTAATATATTTAATTATCTATTAGTAAAAATTATAAAAACTTGATATTTTGAAAATACTCATCAAAACAAATCAAACAAGATCTTATTTAAATCTATATACTATTAAAAAATATATGGTCAAAACAAGATAAGTGAATAGTATCATTTAGTCAAACTGGCTCTTATAAAATTGAACGGATGGAGTAATTATTAGCAAAGTCGATAAATACATCATACCAAGGCCGGTCTTTGAGAAGTGCAACCAGCTCTATGATGTGAGCCTCCATTTTTGAGGGCCTCAAAATATTTATTACATGGCTAGGTTACCTTATGATACTACGCCATACTTCTACATTCATACACATTTTGCTTTAATTTGTAGAAAAATAAGCTAGCTAGGTGCCTTATGTCGACGAAAACATGGTACCTTATTTAAATTACTACAATTTTTATGTCAATTACTTTTTCCAAATTTGAACTAGAATAATTTCGGAAAATGTATTCCGAAGTTTTTATACAACGAAAAATTCTATGTGCTGGTCATAGCTAGGCCCAATTCAAAGGCCCAACAAACATAGAGAACATCACACTCCAAAACGACGCAGAATGAACAATAATACGACACAGAACTCAACTTCGGAACCGAATCTTCTGAGTTCATAGTTCAATTGGTAGCTTCTATTAGTCAGCTATGGCTACAACCACCGTCAAACCGCTTCTTTCGCCACCGTCGCTACTACTACTACTTCTATTTTCGTCACTACTTTCGATCTCTATCGCTTACAAACCCGGTGACATAGTCCCTATGAGCCGCATGGGTCAATACCACTCCGTTCGTCTCTTCAATCATTTTTTTCGCTATTCTACAATACTCTCTTGTTCTCTTCATTCTCATACGACACCGTTTCATCTATCTTTTCTTTCAAATTGCAGTCGAGAACCGTGTGGCAGGATCTCATTGGTCGCCATTGTCCCATCTTCGCAGTGAATCGTGAGGTGCGCGTCTTCTAGTTTTGTCAAATTAGGGTTTTGTTTTTGTTATTTCTTATTTCTTAATTTATCTAATTTTATTTATTTTTTGTTGTATAATTATTGTGATTTTAATTAATTTTCTATTTGAATTGGATTTTGCAGGTTTTGATACCTATACCTAAGCCAACTGGTTACACTGGAGCTGATCCGTATAAATTGTGAGAAATTTGTTTCAATAAAATGTTTGAATTTGCTTGATTTATATTAATTTTCATTTTAATTAAACTGAAAATTGTTTTCGTTCAAAATGCACTAAGCAAGAAGTAGTAGTTAAAACTCTTTGGGAGAGTTTGCCACCCATTTGGGTCCCATAAGACCCGAGGGGTTAGTCTCTGCAGTTGCGCACGGAGAATACCCAGTTTACAACAAACAAAAAAAAGTAGTAGTTTGATAAAAAAAGGTATTTGATTCAGATGCATCAACTTGAGATTCTAATTAAGGATCTATATACTGTGGATATGTACTAGGTCGTCTAAGACTGTGTTTGCTGTGGTTCTCTATAAATGAATGTTTTGTTATAGTTCTAACTTATGAATGTCGATTGACTGTTTGGGTTTTCGATTGGACTGTAATTAGGATGGAAAAATAGATAAAATAAAGTATGGTGAAAATGTGTGTCAAATCAGAGGCTGTAGAGCTTCTTAATTAATTAGTTGAGTGATTTGCTAGTAAGAGATGGTGTTTTCCTTGTAGTGTGGATTGGTGAGACGTGTCGGTAAAAATGGAATGCTCATAGTAGGAAATTAAAGGAATAACTAATCGATGAAATGAAATTTTCGGCTGTTGTACCAAATTATGCAATATGGGGGAGAATTTTGTTGTTTTCTGATTTTTTGTGACTTTCTTGTCTCTTCTCTTAAATTGAAGAAGAAATTTTGGTTATGATTTTTTATTTTAAATAAATGTATATGCAGATCATTTCAAGTTGGAAGGGAGAAGTTTTATATCCCATGGCTTCTAGTGGTAAATCGGAAAAGTACAGAGGTTCCAATGATTGATATAGAACTGGTAATGACATGTTAAAGATAGGTCATTTACTTCTAGTAGTGCAATTCAGCCAATTATTGCACTGGATTATATGAGTTAGTAAGTGCTAAACAGTAAAATAGACATTTGGAAAGGGATTAACTGGAATTTTTATGTCGTGCAGAAATATTCAGGAAGTGATTTGCTTGGTGTTACTGCAAAAGTTGTTGATATGCCACATCACTGTACGTTGTTCTTCTCAATTTATAAAAATGTAATTAAGTTCTTTATGTACTCTTTACTGGGTAATGACATGCTGCAACAATATTATTATTAGCTTTTGCATGTGAGTGATGGGCCACCGACCTATGTTTATAGGAGAGGAATTAATCAAAATGATGTGCCTATCAGTAGAGAAGGCCTGTTACAGTATTAGTAGAGGATACATGGTATGAGCTGAGAGGGAAAGGGACATTGCAGGATCAGAGGAAGACTAGGAGACCTTTTGCGAGGAAAGGGGTTAGGACAGTGTTTGCGTTTTAAAGCCCTGTTTTCTTCTGTTCCTTTATTTTGTTGGTATACAGGTTTTGAAGTCTCCATTGGAGTTAATATCTATGTTGTTAATATCGGATAGCAGCCGGACTCCGAAACAGCTATAGAGGTATAACAGATAGCGGGATAGCCGCTATTGCAAAGACTAAATTCAATATACAAACTAAACATAAATTCGAACAGGATATGTAAATACTCAAATATAGCAAAATACAAAAAATAAAAGGGGTAATCTTAGTAATTATAATTAACTTTTGCTATTTTCATTTACATTAAAAATCAAAACCCGATATAACTTAACTACTAATTAAAGTTCTAAAAGTTATCAAAATCACAAATGAATAGAGAAGAACAGCAGTAAAGGAAACCAATAGAACAGAGAAGAACAGTGGGCTTGACACACAGAAGTAGAAATGTAGGGCATGTCTGTTGGCACGCCGAAGAAAAAGGAGAAACAGTGCTTTGCAGAAAAACAGTAGCAGAACAGGCTCACGCTCATGAAGAAGAATTAAATAGGTCACTTAAAATAATACAAAATGACCAATAAACCCTTAAAAAAATAAACATAACCGTTAAAAAAGGTATATATGGAGATTTTGCAAGCAAAGCTTAAAGGCAGATTCTAACCTGCGATTTAGACGCAATTCCCGGCTGTGAGCTGCACCTCTTGAACGCAGTTATCCAGCTGATTGTGTTGCAGTGGAGCTCCCCTTTTTGGCCCTAGAATTGCTAGCTTTGTTTTTCCTTCGCAAAATGTATAAGCCAAGTCTTGTTCTGGTTAATAACAAGAGCCCATTAGCCGATGAAAACAAATAAGAGACATTTTGTTTATTATAGCGGAGTTTTTCAATTCAACCGAAACTCCGAAGTTAGATTCGTGGATGCCCCACACCAGGGGAAATCCCGGCACCTTGCCGTCGTTTCATGATCGTGTGTGAAAACTGTGCGATTTTTTTTTTGAAACGGACAATGTTAGTAATTATTTGTTGGGTTAGAGTTTTTTTTCTCCTTTGTCCGGATTTGAACCCAGGATCTCCAACTCCATAAACCATTAACACAAACTTGTTGAGCTATTCACCCCACTCCGTGAAAGCTGCACGATTGTCAACATAGGTTAATATTCAGTAGAACATTTTTGGTGTGTGCAACTGAGCTACATTATCTTTAAGTAAATTTCTGTTGAAATTTAGATTCTATCTTCAATGACATTCTGCCGATGTTCTCCTGATATGTGCTGGAAATGTCAAAATCTGTGCTTGTATACTGCTTGTGGATCTTAAAGCTTTTTTATTTAATGTTCCTAAGGTTTATTTGAAATTTATCAACATTTTATTTTTATTGTTCATTTTCTCCTAAATTTGTGTTCATTTAATGAATTACAAATAAGTCAATACCTTAGACTTTGGTAAATACCAATATACCATTAGTCATATACATTTAAGAGAAACTTTAGGTAGTATTTACCTAAGCTATGCTATTATAACATACTTTTATTTTTAAGCTTTTATTGTTCTAAAACATTTGTGTTGGATTTACAGATGTTGAAGTTCATCCTGATATCCGTAAACACTTTTGGGATGCTCAGCATTGGCCAAAACATATACTTGCCCGATACACATGGTTGGTGTTATTTGATTTTATTTATTTTGAACTCAATTTATTGCTATGAAGCATCTGCCATTTGGTGGGGATTATAATGCCCAGACTTTTGATTATATTTGCAATCTTGTTTTGCCAGTAGTGTTATTCAACTGGATTTTTATTTGAGTTGTGTTACACTAGTACATGACCGTAATGCTGTGATCGACCTGTGAATATGCAAGACAAGATAGGATTAGGAATTTAGGAGTGAAAGTATTAGAGTGGTAGAGTCTCCTTAGATGGTTTGGACATATGTGGAGAGGACTTATCATTAAGGAGGGTATAATAGATTAAAGATGTTTCACTAGTTAAATATAAAGAGAGACCAAAGAAACCTAATAGGAAACTCATTAAGAATATTTAGATATAATTTGTTTGTCCTTAGACGTGATTTATGATAAGAACACCGGTATTGTTTGAGTAGGCGGAAACCTCATTGGAAAAGGTTTTCATTGTTGTTTTTGCGTTACGATGCACTAGTACATGAGTTCTGGTCAAATCTTAAAGAGTAGTGGTCAGCATTTTTTTTGCAAAATCAGTTAACATTTTCCACAAGTCAAAATAACATCTTAAAACCTTTTTTCTTAATGTCTTAGCAAACATGTTGGAAAGTAAGGGGTAGTTCTTGTGGCACAGTTACTGTCACTACACATCATATCTTTTGTTCTTTACTTTTGGTTTGCAATGTACAAATCTTGATGATACTGTCAATTGTCTTCCATTTATTTACATGTAGGCTCTAAATGCATCTAAATTTTCAACAACACTTTTCCTGAAGACCTTAATAACATTCTCAGTTCCTAAAATTGGAGTGCTTTTTAAGCATCAGAATTATCACACACTCAAATGTTTTGGATCAGTTAGTGATGGATGTATGAACTTTCTTTAACTATTAGCATTTGAACTTTGAATGATACGCTATAGATATTCAGCATTCTCATTTAAACTTTGTATATTATAGCTTGTAGAAAAATTGCTAAGTATGCATTCTGAAATATTTCAGGAAGGAACATTCCGAGATAGATGTAACTTCAGGATTTTTTGTTCTGTTTGGTTCAGGTAAATAAATATCATTCTTACTTTTATTGATATACTTATAAAGATAGGGTATCTTGTTAGCTTGGTATCTTGTTAGCTTTCATTTTGTTCTTGCAATATGTTAGCTTTTAGTGTTAGCTTTCATGGACGAGTGGGTGTTTTGATAACTCATTTGTTTTATGTTTTGTAAAGGCGCTTCTAAAGCAAACCATGAAAAATTATCACTCACCACCATTCTATATCTTATTCTTTTAAATAAACTGCTTAAATTTCAATATATTCAACGTCTGGCCCGGACACATCAGTTTGGTGATTACAGATATACCTGCAGCACAACTTTGTTTTTACTATTAATTTGACTGATATGATTTTAAGGTGATTTTAGATATTGATTGAAATTACTTGAAACATTATATTTCAAAGCAAGGAGGCTTGATCACATTCTAAATGAACTAAGTTGCATTTTACCTATAGAATACATTTTTGTTGCTACTGTTTATTAATAATGTCCATTGGATATATCCAGGGCTCTTGCTGTCTTTCATCCTCTCAATCTATACATTGCAATCTTCGCGTGACAAATTGGAAAGGTATTTTATTCTTTGTTCAAGGTTGTAGAAAACAACTTTTTTGTTGGTCTATTAACAACCATAATTTCTTGGTCTTGAATATCCAGATTCGTAAGGGAAACGGTTGTAGAAAGCAGCATCCCTGTTGGAGAGATAGCAAAAGTTGAATGATGCTTACCTAATGTCATTAACAAGGTCAGTTGGAAGTGGGAAGTTGTTCTTGCATTATGCATACACAACTAAGAACCAGTCGTTTCTTTTCTTGATGGAGGTGGGCGTGAAATGGAGTGGGTTGATTTTATCAAGGACAAGGGATGTGTTGTAAGTAACAGAAAATGTTGATATTCAATATATTACAATTCATATGGAAGGCTGGATTTGTAACATTGTATTAGGTTAAAAATGCTTGAAAGGCTATACAAAAACAAATCAAAACATAGCATATTAAGTTTAAACTCTTTTATCATTGAACTTAATTTCATTATTGAATTTTGCTCGTCTTGAGATGGTTATGGACTGCCGGCCAAGTGTGGAGAAAATGGAAATAATAGAAAATGGAGAGGATTTTAACTCAGCCTAAGTGATTCACTGCAAATCATTACTGTAGAAACTGTTATTTATGTAAATTGATGACCACATCTCACTCGTCTCTCCGAAGATCTCGCATTGCGTTTGCCGGTTGGTTAGAGTCTCTCTCTATCGTCTCCCAGTTTCTATCTTCTTAGACAAGATTCTCAATATTATTTCTTATTGTTGTTGATTGTGTTGCTGTGTATTTCCTTGATTTCTTGATTGTGTTGGTATTGATTTATTGAACTTGTCACCATCGCATAAAAAAAATGATGAAGATTAGAAAAATTGACATTGTTTCAAGAGGAAAAGTTTATTAGAATGAAAGAGATGAAGAAATGTAATTCCTACATTTGAACATGTAACACTCCAAGAATTGAAGTTGAAGAAATGACAACTTCTACTATATTTGTTAGCGTTCTAAGAATTGAAGAATTTAACAACTATTCAAGAACTATGCTCATGCTTAGTTATAACTAAAAAGTCTGAAATTTACTCCGTCTTATCATGTCTCTTCCGATTTTTCTAGCAACAACTGATAGATCTTTTTTAGCAATGAAATTTATCAAGAGTAAGTTGAAAAATAAGATGAATGCTGATTTTCTAGCAGATAGCATGTCAGTTGATATTGAAAGGAAAATTGTTGCCAGTAAGGGTGGACAGTGGGCGGATATAGGCGATTCAGGCCCAAAGTTGTCACACGGTCTAAACCGCAGAGTTGAAAAATAAGGCCCAATGCACCCGTAAAACGAAGAACGGTTTTTACGGGTTTGAGTTTGCGGTTTAAGCGGGTTGTCGGGCGGTTTGAAGCAGTTAGACATAATAAAATAAAATAAAATAAAATAAAATAAAAACAATAACAAACCTAAAATTTGGATATTATATCCAGAAAATATGGAACCAGACATGAGAGAATTATGAAACAAACACAAAAGGAAAGTCTTAAAAACCCTAAATCGACGTAAAAAGTAAGAAAAAAAAAATTAAAATCTCAAATAAAATTAAAATATAACCTTTGATGTCAATGAAGTTAAACAAACAAGATGAAAACTGATCAAGTTTTGGGTTTCAAAATGTTTTAGTCTCCGTGGGTTTGAGGTGAAGTGAGAAAGTGTGAAGAGGAGACGTGAGAAGAGCTTAGATTCGGCGTTTTGATTTACTCATGCGGGCGAATTTCGGGTATCGTCGGTTCAATTTTCTCTACACGAACTCACCCGTAACAACACAGTCTAAACCGAATTTTTCAACCCGCTAACCCGCGACCCATTATAAACCGCCCAAATCTCTAATTTTTGGGCGGCTTTTTACCCAGCCCGTACAACTCATTGAAAAAAGGCATATGCATGTATTCAAGAACAACAGGTTGATGGAGACCTATAGTCTCGAATCAAAAGTGAACGGCCCATCAGAATCCAAAAATTGATGGAGCAATGGTAGAGTGAAAATTTAGGCAAATAAGTCACAGCTCGCAGTTCATCTCCAAACAGTCAACACCAATGCGGAAGCGGTCTACCATGAAGGTGTGAAAACACAAGAAGGGGGGTTGAATTGTGTTTTGAGGTAAACTAAATTTTTTTCGAAGTTTAAGCTTTGTTCAAGATAGCAGCGGATAACACAAGACAAACACAATATTAAAGAGATCAGAGAGAGAGAGAAAAGACACAAGCAATTTTATCCTGGTTCCTCTCACAAATCGAGAGTAGTCCAGTCCCTTTGCACTTCCAAGGGATTTCCACTATAATCAGACAAGATTACAAATGCTCAAGCACACAACAAGAGACTTCTACACAATGCTCAAGCACACAACAAGAGACTTCTCAAACTTAAGAATAAATAAAGTTTGTTGTGATAATACAAAGCACTAATGAAACCTTAGAGCTAAAATACAATGAGTAGATACAGACTTCAAAGTATTTTTGATATGAATGAGATTCAAAGGTTCAGAGGTTAAGTGCTTGTAATATCGAAGTGAGTGTTCAAAGGATAGATAATGTATTCGTCAAAGGATCTTTTCAATTGGAGTGTTGTTTATATAGTCAAGTAGTACGCTCCATGTGAAGATGATCGTTGTGCAAGGATCAGGTAGCCAGCTAAGTTTGACTGAGCAGTCTGAAGATGAAAACAACATGTCATACCAAAGTGATAGTGAATTTCCTCTACTTTGTCACTCCATGAAGTGTTTATACTAAACAGAGAAACTTTCACAGTTTGACTCAACGCTCAACCATCATTGGAATAAGGTTGATAAGCTTGATTATCCATTTTGAATTCCTTATACCATATCCAAGTAAGATCCTTTTAACTTGGCTCCAACGTTCTCTGAATTTGACTGTCATGAAAGCAACTTATCATTGCACAGAGAACTAAACATTCTGAAGACTTCTAGCTTCTGAAGTACTATTGCTTCAGAGCCAAAGGTCTCTCAGATCATCCTTGCTTCTGAATCCTTTCTCAGAGCATGTTTGTTTTCTTTAGAACTTAAGGTTATCAGAATTTACTTATAATAAATATGCACACTAGTTTAAAATGTTAGTGCTTCCGATTGTTCATTTAATACTTATTGTTATCATCAAAACTTATAGATTTAAAATTCGGGGCTTTAGAACCAATTTTGTTCCAACATACCAGATACAAAGAAACTTGCAAATCTCAGCAGGTTTGGAAACACCATCTGAGACTCAAAAAAGAATCCTACAAATCTCAACAGATTTTTAACCGCTAAGAAAATCACGTATCGAAGAAAGCCAATTAATTAGACACAACATCAACCACACACCAGCGGCGCATATCCAACACCTCCATGTCAACACCTCGCCACAACACCCCCACATCACCTCCATCTCAGAACCGTCACAGCCACCACTTCCTTCACACCACCACCCCTCTTAACACCAACATCCACTAAAACCGAACCTCAACCCAAAAAAGAAGAGGTTCTTGGAGATTTACATACCACCCTTAAGAAGATGAAGAAAACAACATCATCAGTAGCTGATGAGCCACAAACACCATCAAAACACAGACGATGAGCCACCCTACATCACATCACTACCTCAGCCACCGACGATAACCATCAAAACCTCAGCAGCCACCAAAAGGCAAAGCAGACAATATCTAAAAAATGCAATATTGTGGACTTGATGTTGAAATACCAAAATCATATTTTGGGTAAAAATTATATGTATTATTTCAATATAATTATAATTATTTATTATTAATTTATTATATAAAAAATAATAATTTACTACATATTTGTCACGAGGAAAAATAGAAAGAGAAGAGAGAGAAAACGGTGATACATGTCCGTACATAGTGCCCCAAAATCAAATCATACATATCCAAAAACATCAACCAAACAAAAACCCAAACCCAATATCTGAGGCTGCCGCGTCCGCCAAAAACCATCTCTTTTCTTTTTTCAATGTTCTCCACGTGTCTCCTTTTCATTCGCTTTCACTTTCTTTTTTCTTTTTCTTTTTCTTTTTTTCCCTCACGCACATTACCATTATTAGTCCACACGCACGCACCCATAACATAAAAGAACATTATATTATACTCCATAGAATATCTTCTTTTTCTTCTTCAATCAATCTTCTCCATCCAAATTTATTCTTCAAATTTCATCTCTTCTATGTTACAAATTCATCACCTTCAAGAAACTTATGTAACTAACTCTATGGTTTGTATTTTTTTTTTTTTTTTTTTTTCATTTTTCAACTGCCAAATTTCTAGGAAATTTATTTATTTATTTATATATTTATTAATTAATATTCTTTAGTAAGATACTTTTTTTATTTTTTAATATTTTATAATATTATTGTTTTGTTTCTTTAGATGAACTGCACCGAAAGGTCTTTGTGCTTGTAACTGAAGAGTTTGAAACAAGGGACATATGCAAGCTACTTTTCAGGGTAGGAGAAAGAAGAAATTTATTATGGATTATTTTAATGTTTATCTATGATGATGTAATAATATTTATTAATAATAAAGTTTGCGTTTTTATTTTATTTATTTATTTATTATTATTGTCTTTGGTTGGTAAAGTTTGAATTTTGAACAAGTTATAGCTCTAAGATGCTTTTGGGGTTTCATTTGTAGAAAACAAGTTTTGTTTTTGTTTTGTCAAAAAATTTTGTGGGTAACAATTGAAATGAGGAATTGGGGTATAGTTTAAGGTTGTTGCAGAATGAGTTTCAGAAACAGGAACATTGAAGTGGAAGAGAGGGAATGTGAAAAATCAGTGTTGGGGACAAATGGGTCATTAACAAGTACTACACAGTTTACAATTGATGAGAATCTTCTAGTTGACCCTAAATTGCTCTTTATTGGTTCCAAAATTGGTGAAGGAGCTCATGGAAAAGTTTATCAAGGAAGGTTAGTGGTAAAGCCTTGGATGTATGATATCATATTTTGGATTTTTTTTTTATGGGAATATTTTTATATAATATAGTTTTCATAATGATGTTAATATTTGCCTCATTAGTTAGAGAAATTTCTCTATTTTGGTGTTTTGGATGAATGCTAAATTAGAAGTCAATGTTTGTTATTATGGTTAATATTTCAGTTAAAAATTGGTTCTGTTTTGTTGTTGTGTTGTGTAATGACTGTGTGAGTGAGTGGTTGTTTGTTCAAGACGTGAATAACTAGATGTCACAAATTTCAACCAAGGGGCATGAGCTTAAGTGGTTAATGAGCTCTAGCTAAGGACAAATAGTTCGAGAAAACCCGAGTTTGAGTCTTGGCTGGAACAATCCTTGGCCAGACTTTTTTTGGCGTTAACCCTTTGGTTCCCAAGGGAAATGGGCTCCGGTAATCCAGAGTTCAGCCGCGAGGTAAGTAAAGCCTGACCAAGAATTGTTCTTACCACGAATCGAACTCGGGTTCTCCCGAACGATTCGTCTTAGGGGGAGCTCATTAACCACTTGAATCCAATGTCTTGGTTATCCTTGGCCAGACTTTACTTACCTTACTAGGGCCCTTTTTACCCTGAGATCCAAAGGGTTAAAAACAAAAAAAAGATGTCCCAAGTTTCACTATTTGAGTGTGGGGTTTCTGTTTTCTACTGATTTGACATGTCTTGGTTCTACAATAATAAGGTCATTTATATGCTGTTGATTGATTATAACTGACTTAATGATTTACCAGATATGTAGATCAAATTGTTGCTATCAAAGTTCTGCAGCGTGGGAGCACCTCAGAAGAAAGAGCTTCGCTTGAAAATCGTTTTGCACGGGAAGTTAATATGATGTCTCGTGTCCACCATGACAATCTTGTAAAGGTAGTAAATGCCATCAAAGCATATGTATCTATGTGAAGTATGCTATAGTGTATTCACTGTATTGTCCTTTGTGCTAGCATGTGATTGTTGGTTTCCTCTGATAGAAGATAATGATATCATTAAGTTGATTTTTATTTTCTTCTGGTTATTATTTTGCAGTTTATCGGAGCATGTAAGGATCCTCTAATGGTGATAGTTACAGAGCTATTACCTGGGATGTCACTGCGAAAATACTTGACGAGTATCCGTCCTAATCCATTAGACATTCACGTGGCTATAAACTTTGCCCTTGATATTGCTCGAGCGATGGATTGGCTTCATGCTAACGGGATCATCCATAGAGATCTAAAACCTGGTATTCCTATGATATGTAGTAGAAATTTATTATGAACACGAGATAAATTTTATGTAAATGTTTTGTTATTGATTTCATGGCATTAGCTTTTTGCATTAATGGTAGAATATTAATTTAAGGTATATACCGAGGAGTTCTAAACTTAATAAGTGATATGTTTTTGAAACTGTCACAATGCAGACAATCTGTTGCTTACAGCAAATCAGAAGTCTGTAAAACTTGCAGATTTTGGTCTTGCAAGAGAAGAATCGGTGACCGAAATGATGACTGCAGAAACAGGAACATACCGATGGATGGCACCAGAGGTATGCCGTCTTTTTGGAACGCGATTTTAATTTTTCATTGACAACTATCGAAAAATGTGCTCCGGAGGGTTCAATGATGATCGCACTTTATAATGTATCATTAGTAAATTCTTGTATCCTGTAATTTATGCAATACAAATTTAGGACACTCTAGGCCACTGACTTCTTTGCATTAAAAATGAATTTTAGATTTCTTGACAATACTTTGTATCTGTAGAATTTCTATTGACAGTTCATGTTTTTGCAGTTGTACAGTACTGTAACATTGCGTCAAGGAGAGAAAAAGCACTATAACAACAAGGTTGATGTGTATAGCTTCGGAATTGTTTTGTGGGAGCTACTAACAAATCGGATGCCTTTTGAAGGAATGTCTAATTTACAGGCTGCTTATGCTGCTGCCTTCAAGGTATTCAATTCGAAATTACCGATTGCTTATTCATCAGTCATCAGTCAGCTGGTTATATTTTTGCTATAAGTTAGAAATGTTGATACAAATTTCTCTACCATGATCTAAGGTAGTTGTAATAGACCTTATTACCTTAATGTTGATACAATTTTGCCTACGTCTCTGACTGCAGAGTAGCTGCAGTGCCTTTCTATAAATCAAGATTAGGGTTATACTTTGCAACTTGTGTTTATTTTTTGGGTTTTCACCACCAGTATCCGGCCCACTTGACCGCTCAATCCGGTTTGGGGGTCAGTTCTGGCATCGATTGGTTCCAGCCCCCTCCTGATCGCAATTGCGGGGGATCGAACCGTGGTCCTCCCTACCAAGTCTAGCTTGAAACTTGCGTTTAAATACTACTATTGTTTAGTTTACAAGATTAACCATGAATCAGACCCAACACTTACCTTAATCATGTTATACATGTTGAAGGATTAAATTTAATATATTAGTATGCACACTTTCAAAGCTGTTTTTTTGGATGTTATTAGAATGTTTCTATTTGTTAATCATGAAATGGTTTGCATTTGAGATTGCAGCAAGAGAGGCCAAAAATTCCAGATGATATATCACCTGATCTTGCTTTTATCATACAATCATGCTGGGTTGAAGATCCGAACATGAGACCAAGCTTTAGTCAGATCATCCGAATGCTCAACGCGTTTCTCTTCACACTCTCACCAGTATCTCCTCCCTTGCCAGAACCCGACAATGAGCCTGAGGCGGCAACAACGAGTAATGGGACCATTACTGAGTTTTCTGCCCGGAACAAAGGAAAGTTTGCTTTTCTTCGCCAGTTGTTTACTTCAAAAAGGATAAAAAACTAACAGTAAGTGCTAAACCGTTTACCATTCCATTTTGCTACAGTATATAAATTTTAGTACATTCATTGAGTAACCTCTAAGCAGAAAGTTGTAACAATTTCCACAAAAGAATAGAATGTTGTTTATAGACTTTTTGAAAAAGCAAGGTAAAACAAAAAGGATTGTTTACATTACACTATCTAATTGAACTTGTTGTAAAGGAACACATTGGTTTAGCATTTCATGTGTCGAGAATTAAATGTTATTTTTAATGTGTCGAGTAATTCGTTGTAAAGTTGGTGTATGCAAAGGGTATTGAAAGGTTAGCTTATGCTTGATTGGTTTCATTAGTTAAAAAATGACAGCAACGTATATTGCGCTACTGCTGCATTCGGTGGATTCGAATCTCAGTCCCTATATATTACAACGTCTCTACCAACCGAGTCATGCTCACGGGGTATTAGATGGTTTTTATCTTTATATAGTTAGTTTCAGACTTTCAGTTCCTTGTTTACATAATTTTTCAATTGAGTAAACTTGGTCCCATTGTTAATGTTATGCTCAATTGCTAATAGAATGTTAGCATATTCCTTTAGCAATTAAAAGAAATATTGACAAACAAAATTTGGCTTCTATTTTTGTGGCTTCTATTTTTTTGTTGTAAAAGTCGTGGCTTCTAATTATCCACGTTATCTTTTGAAAAGAATAATCAAAGACAAAAAGAAAAGAAACATCAAGACAAAATATGCATCTTTTTTGGACAATAGTGCGGTCTTGATACCTAAGGTCAGATTTAACCTTTTGTTCTCAGATTTCACTATTATTTTGTTGTTGCAAATAGTGACACTCCAAATTTATATTCACCACTTTTAATTTCTAATCTTATCTTATTATCTTGTCCTTTTGTGGCAACTTGGTCACTTATACTTCATATTTTATTTATTGATTATTCTATATTTTATTAAGTGAGTGCTATATTTGAGTTCTCGTAGCATTTTATCAAGAATATTATGATAGGATTTCATCTAAAAAACAGAATATTATGATAGGATACCTGAGTTCTATGGCTGGAGGATGATATTGTAAATTGTTTTCCAGTCCGTTTAAGGAGTCGAATCCCTATAATAGTGCAAAACATGCCATTCTTTTATTAACTCTGGTTTCCGAGAGAATATCTTAGTGCAAAACAGAATATCTTAGTTTAGTATGCTATTTTTCCACATTAAGTCATTATTATTGTTGAATCCTTTGAGGTCAAATTTGTAAAACGACGAGCGAATATGTTGAATCCTAATAACTCTATGAAAAGTTGGCGTATTTTCGAGTCGATTCCTCGTTATATTGAGAACTATTTTATTAATGAAATGAATTAAGCGTCATTGTCAGAAAAAAAATATGCAATGATTAGATAATTAAAAAATAATAAAATTATAAATAAAATTGTTTTTTAATCGGCCAAAATCATTAATTAATCATTAGTATTTATGTCCTTTACCGGAACTTGTATCCTTTTATACCTTAACACTTTTAACGCTTAATTTAAACCAATTGAACTACCTATCTCACCTCTATAAAGTATAATTGTTTAAATAAAAGAAAATTAAATAAAAAAGTTTCATCAAAACTTAGTATTACACACACATATATTTTTGAAATAGTCTTATTATGGTATGACAGCACCATGGTTAATTTGGGATACCAGATGTGAAGGCATGATCTCTATAGCATATTTGTCACACCTCAAAATATAGACAAAAGAAACACCTAATGAATCATATTGACCATCAATATCTATGGTTTACCGATTTTCATGAACCAAAACAACAACTACAAAAGACATCAAAATAACATCAAAATATCCATAAACATCTTTAATTAATTGATTCATTGCATACCAATTTTCAATTAAATTTGCTAGCCATCATCATCCCTTCAAGATCTTAATAATTTTTTAATTGTAAATGATGGCTAGCTCAAAGGTTATGAAATACAATAACATTGCACTCATAATATGCATAGCATTAATGTGTGCACCATTGCGATCTACGGCACTTACTTGTTGTGATTTGAAACGTGCTTTTGATGCATGCAGAGAGTATTCAATAAATGGTGGAACTTGTGTACCAAAAGATTGTTGTTTCGAAGCTTTGAACGTTAGAAACATGATCATGAGTAATCATAAAGATACCGTCGATGCTTGCCATTGTATTCTCGATGCTGCCGGTAAACTCCCTAATATCAATGGTACCGCTTTTGCACATATTCCTGAAGGTTGCGGAATTCACTTGCCCTTCAATTTCCATATCGGCATGAATTGCCAAAGGTACAATATCTTTACTAATTATTACGTGATTAGTTGTCGAATTCATTAGTAAACATTAATAAAGTGCATTACATAATCAAATTAACGTAACTTTAACATGCGTTTTGATACGATAAAAATGAGTTGACGACAAATAAGTTAGCTGATAGAGGATAAATTTAGTTTCGATAATAAATAAACTAGTTGATATTGTTCAAAGTTTTCGATAAACTTAACGGTTATATTAGGTAATAAATATAAAATAATATAAAAAGCGATTGAAATTGCAACGGTGAGCCTCCTTTGTGGCTCAGGGTGGCAACGGACAATAAAACGCTATTTGAAACAGCGGGTCAGAGAAAAACGGGAGGATTGGAACCGTTCTTGTTCGACGGGAAAAACTTTAAGAAAAGGAGAATTCTAAAGAGAAGAAGATCAAGTTTCGATGATAGTTCCAACACAACACAAAGTTCAAGCAGCGGGATGAATAGCCCTTCATTCTTAATGGTTCATACATGTCTTGTAGCAATTGTGGAAGCTCTGCTAATAGCTTTTCACAATGCTTAATATCTTCGGGGTCTATTTTGCAATTTCAATTAAACCTATACTACCGGATATAGATTGCCTATAGTAAAATATCAACAAAGATATATGCAATTTTCGATCTAGACCGTTGATATCAGATTGGTTGGGTAAGATTGAAAATTGTGTTTTTTATATTAAAATAATCTCAACAGTTAATTTTAGATCGGACAACTGAGATTGATTACAGCGTCCTGCTGTAAGAGCAGTAAATCTGTTTCCCAGTATTACTAGGTATCCAATTATTTATTCTATTTGTTTAGCTAATGGCTAAAATTTATATGATGACCCTATATATGTTAATAAAATTACACTTACTGAACTAATTTTTAATAAATTATAAAATTTTCAATTATTTATTCACTTATATTTTTCTTATTTCCTTTATTCTTATTATATCCTACTATGTGAAGATGCATACATGTTTAAATTTAAATTAGAAATCCAAGATTGTTAATCTCACATTCACTTGTTAATTTTTACTTGTGTTGCAGCGTGTATTAGCAACTTGATGGCTTCAAGTTGTATGATGCTCCGGTGCTTAAAAACAAACTTATTATTATTACTATTTAAATGGAATATATTTGGTTTTTGAATGTATAGTATACCTATTATTGTATCAACATTTTCATCAATGGAATATATTTGGTTTTGACCAGTTTCTTCAAAAAGGGTTTAGTTACTCTTTTATTTTTGAATGGTAATTTGTTACTATGTTAGGTTTTTTTTAACCAAAGTTTTGGGTTGGACCTCTGGCTTTGGCATGCTGGCATGTAGTAGTGGTAATTGGTAAAACTCTTAGGAAGAGTTTGTCACCCGTTTGAGTCCCACAAGACTTAAAAGATTAATTTCTACAATTGCACGTAGATGATACTCAATTTACGCAAACAAAAAAAAAATATCATTGTATTAACGAAACAAGTCCTTGAATGCATGTTACAGAAGAGTGCATAAACTATACTCCTAATCATATATGACCCTTTTATGAAATTGTTTTTCTCTAAATATAATATCCTCTCTATAAATTTCTAGACACATTTATTACATCTTTTTCAAATATATCTCTTACAAAGACTACTAATTTATATTAAAATATAAAAAATCAACATTAAATACAATTAATACGTACAAAGAATAATTTAGTAACAATAATACACATTTCAAATAAATTTATTAGGTTAAATTGCACTTTTTGCCCCCTAAGTTTCAGAAACTTGCAATTTTGGCCCCTTATGTTTCAAAATAGCACTTCTAGCCCCTTAAGTTTCAGAAAGTTGCGATTTTGTTCCCCTATGTTTCAAAAAAACCAATTTTGGCCCCCTAAGTTTCAGTAGTTGCGATTTTGGCCACCTATGTTTCAAAATAGCACTTTTGACCCCTTATCTTTACCCCTTTTGCAAAAGGTCAATTTTGATCGAGTCAAAGTTGATGTGGCAAGTCACTTAAGTGACTCAGCTGCCACGTCAGCATATTTTTGTCATCTTATAATTAAAAAAACTAAAAGAATAAAAAAATAAAAGGAAGAAGTCACGTGCTTTAAATTTATTTTTTCACTAACACACATATAATCTCAAATCCTAAAGAATTAACCTAATCCTTCGTGACGTTTATTCAAAAGGATTTCTCACTATACGTAAAAAAAAAACCTAATCCCAAATCCAAAAATAGGAAACAATGGAAATTGGAAACCCTTCGTGCTTTTTATTATGTCATTTTGATTATGTTATTTTGATTATGTAATGACTTCTTATATGTAATGACTTGATTTGTTATGTCATTTTGATTTAGAAAAGTGTCTCGAACTTCTATTTTGAATGTAATTTCTTATATGTAATAAGTTTGACTTGTTATGTCATTTTAATTATGTTATTTTGCCTCTGCAGTTTTTGCTTAACAGGTTTATATATTATTATGCCACATCAATTTTGACTTGGTCAAAATTAACTTTTTGCAAAAAGGGTAAAGATAGGGGGTCAAGAGTGCTATTTTGAAACATAGGGGGTCAAAATTGCAACTTTCTGAAACTTAGGGTGCCAAAAATGCTATTTTAAAACATAAGGGGTCAAAATCGCAACTTTTTGAAATTTAGGGGGCCAAAAGTGCTATTTTGAAACATAAGGGGCCAAAATCGCAAGTTTCTGAAACTTAGGGGGCCAAAAGTGCAATTTAGCCAATTTATTACTTCAACAATTTTTTAGTATTCGTATTTTTTAGTAATTTTTATATTAAAGGGAGAATAAGTGGGTCCCATGTCGAAAAAATAAAAATCATATTTACTCCTTCTAGCGTTGATTATATATAATTAAAAATAACTAAATTCATATTTTGGATGAAGATGTATTGAGCCCAACTTGAAGTTCAATTCACATGATAAGAAGAATCCATGAGCTGATTTGTAGTCTAATAATATTGGGCTAACTAGAAAACAATTAAGTCCAATTTTCTTTATTTTGATTGCAATTTTCATTTTTGGAATTAGGAGGATTATTATGAGGACATTTTAAAATAAATTAGAACTAAAATGAATAATTTTGACATTTTAAAATAATTATGAGGATAATTATGTCAAAATAATTAAAATTTTAATGATATCTTTCTCTTTCCCTCCCCTTTCCTCCAAATCCCCCAAATTTGGGGGGAAGCAAAAATTGGGATTTGGAGGGATTTTGCTCACCTCCTCTCCCCTCCTAAAAATTGAACCAAACACAATTAATTTAAAATATCCCTGCACCCCCCTCCCCTCCTCTCCAAAACCCCCGAACCAAACAGACCTTTAGCTTCTTTCAAGCCTCTCTAGATGCTTCCTAGTGGTGCACTAAGTCATTATAGTTGCTAGTGGGAATTTATAAGCATGTTAGTGTTCATTTTCTAAGGTCTATGATGAATGTATGGTAGTGGACAATAAATCCTACTATGTAAGGATAGACTATAAATAAGGGTCTCATGTACTTCTCAAAACATAACTTGAATATTATCAATTTGAGAGTTTTCTATTGTGAGAACTTTTTCTTTGTTCTTTAAGATAAGAACTTGATAGTGTTGGTTCTACCAGCAGGTCACGGTTAGAGTCACACTTTTCTTGATAACTTTGATTCTACCGGCAGATCGCGGTTAGGGTCAAGTTCCTTTACCTGTTTTCAAGACGATCCTTAGCAGTCCCATATCACAAGGTACATTTGTTTACACTTAAAAAAAAATTAATACATATTGGCTTGTTCAAAAAAAATAAATTAATACACATCAAATTAAATCGGCAAGACATACGATTAAGATGGTAGCCAAATGAGCATGGACTGAAGTACAATAGGTCTTTCTCAAGTTTACCGAGGTCAATCATATAGTTGCAAAGACCTTAGCCATGGTCGGAAGGCAATAGGACTCAACAATTAGACGTTTTGTCCAGGCTCCATCGTTTATAAGTTATAACACCATTAGGCTTAGTCCTTACAGGGTGAGAATTGTGGACACCACTTTGTAGGAAAATTGTGCACCGCGGATCATACCGTAAAATGGAAGAATTTCAACCGAACGTGAGGAGTCATGATCACCCATGAAGGGAAAATTTTACGCACTTACTTACTGTAAAGATAAGATAGCCAAATGAGGCAAAACTCTATAGGCCACAAATTTATAGCCAATAGGGTTAGTATTTGCTTTAAATATCAAAGTTGTCCTCAAGTTTACGTCATATATAATGAATCGATCCAACAGTGAATTTCGTAAAATTCATATTCGATAGATTACTTGTCCACGATGGACCACTTGTAAAGGTGGTCCACCGTAACATTAGCCATGAATGAATCGATCAAGTTATTTTTCAATTTTACTTTATTTATATGCATTTCTTAAGTTAGCAGGAAAATATCCCCATACACTATGTTTAATGCACTGTGCTTAATGCTCTTTGGAGTAATTAAAGAATCTTCAGTTGAAGAACTTCAAAAAATTGGGGCCTTCAAAAAAAAATATTTAGGTAATAGATAGTTATATATAGGGGTTTAAGGAAAATTTCTCATCCCACCTACCCACTTTCTCTCCCACCCCCTGTTTTTCCATTTTTGCCCTTGGTCAAAAAATTCGGAACGCGTTTTCCGAATTTTTTTAGTTCAAATTTGAAAAAAAATTGGAAAACACATTCCGAAGTTGTTTTTAAAGGCAAAAAAAATTCGGAAAACGCGTTCCGAATTTTTTGACTAATGACAAAAATAGAAAAACAGAGGGGTGGGTGAGAAAGTGAGTAGGTGGGATGAGAAATTTTCGGGTTTAAGTACTAAATAGAAGCCCAACAACATTAAAAACCGGAAAAAAAAAATTATACCAACCAAAATTTTTTTCCCTTCACGTGTTTGTGAAGTTTCTTCCTTACTTCACATGTTTCTCTTCCCTTGCAAGAGCCTTTTATACTCCTTGTGGTTTATAGTCTTAATTTGACATCGTGTGATACGGCTAATTCTTGTGGTAAAGCTAAAGATTTTTTTGGAGTTGTTCAAAGCATTTATATACTATTTTTGCTAATTGTACTAAGAGATGACAAATTTTGAAAGATAATTTAAAAGGCTTGACTCCAAAATCATTATCATCCAATGTCAAATTTTACAGAAGCTTTACTTGAAGTGTCAGAAAATGATCTTGATTCTAAAACAAGAAGTGAAGCTCAATCCTTAGCAACAAATGAGCTTGGTGATTTTGAGTTTTTAATGGCGATAATTATTTGATTTGAAATATTATCTACAATTAATGAGGTTAGCAAGCTCTTACAATCAAGAAATATGGCTATTGATGTTGTTATGAAACAATTAGGGGGTTGATTTCAATTTTTAAGGAATATAGAGAAATTGGTATTAAAAATGCCATGTTACGAAAATTGCTATTGAATTGAATATCGATCTTGTATTTCCTCAAAGGTGTATAATTTAAAGAAAAAGACAGTTTGATGATGAGAATTATTGCATGTCAACGTTCTACCATTCTTTGATTTGAAACTATTAAAAATAGAGTTTGGTGTTGGTATTATTTCCCGAAAAGGGATTCTTGTGTCGTGACATAATATAGCTGAAATGATCGCAAATTTAGATGACATGTACTTCGACGTTTTCTTTTAATGATCATAGCGAATTATTTTTTGAAAATGCACTATAAACCACTTGTGTTGGTATAGCGAATTTTTTGTATTACATGAGGGGCTTGGAGAATTTTAGTTAGCACAGTAGATAAATTTAGTGTAATAATTTTGAATTTATCGATTTGCATAGTTTGAATAGTATTTGAAAAGAAAGACAAAATTTGAAAAAGGAGCAACTTTAAAAAAAAAAAAATGTTTGCCCCGATTATTATGGGACAATGTTTAATGTGTTATTTAGCCACGGTTACAAGTGCCACACTTGTAATTGTAGTCAAATCATTTTTTCTTAATTCTCCTAACCACTATTTGTCACGGCTTTCCCGTGGCTAATTGATAAATCCGTGGTTTGTAAAAATAAATTATAATTTCTAAATATTATCGGTGATTTTTTTAAAAACATACATCCGATTAATTCATGAGAAATAGATAATTGCAAAGATAATTTCTATGTATTGTACTGTGATTTGATTAGAATTATGTGTAAATATTTTCACACAGTCGGTATACACAAATTTTTTTAAAGGATTTAATATATTTTATTTTATTCTGAAAAATTATTAAGCATTTAATTTTTTTCTAAAAAAATAGATGAGATGCTGATGTTTCATCTAAGTTAGTAGTTGTGTAATCACTATGTTATAATTAAATACATGAAATTATTAGAATTAAACTTTGAGAGTTGGAGAATAGAGATAGAGAAAATAATAATTTTGTATTATTATTTTTATATGTGTGTCATCACCATTTTATAATTAACTCACTAATAAAAATATATGTTTCTCTTATTCTCATTGCTTATTATATAATTTTATTTAGCTATCGAAAAAAAAAAATACATGATATATATTAACATGAAAGTGATAAATATAATTTCCGTAAAAAAAATTAAGAATAAAGTGATAAATATAATATGAATTAAATAGTAAAATTAGAAAATAAGTAATTTTTTTTTGCCATTAAAAAAAAGTAACTAGTGTACCACAAAAAAGGATTGCATTATAAATATAAAAGACCACACATATTGAGACAATTCTTTACTAGGACGAATGAAAGGATTGTACAAATGGATGCTTTGTATGTCTTGTAGCTTAAATTTGTAGGTGACGGTCAGGAGCCATTAACAGCATTCAAGAAACTAATTAGTATTATCTACCAACCATTGCTTATTTTAAAAGAAAAATTAACATATGTCCTAAAAACATATGTTAAACCGTCAAATATAAAAAATATTTTCTTCAAACCGGTGGATTTAAATTTTTAAAAATTAATTTTTTTGAATTATTAAATGAAAATGTTCTCTACTTAAATATATTAATATTATCTTTAAAGCACAAATTAACGTGGGGCGGGAACCTCGTGTGCGGATAGCTTGCTAAACTTCGACATGTTTACATTCAAATGAAATAATGAAAATCATTACTTTACCGCGTGATGATATTTTGCAGACAATTTTGAATTCCCCTATTATCGAAAATTTTAATTGACTCTTTTGTTTTTTTTTTTGTTCTTCGGGGTAAAGTATAATTTTTTTTTTTCCTTTTATTAATCTAATATATATATATAGGATATGGATGGGTAAGAGTGCAAACATAGTTGGGATATACCTACCCCTACTTTTTCAATAATTATCAAATACGTCTTCAGTTTCACAACGATTTTTTTTTAATGGCAAATTTATTACTTGTACACAACTCAAAGCACAAAAAATGGCAATAAAACACTAAGGCAGCCTACAACAAGGCATACAAAAGGGCAATAAAACCCCAAATTAACAAGTAAACTGGGCACTAAAAGTCAAGCACGCTATATCAAGGCTCATGCTACGTTTATCTTTTTATTTTAAACACCTGTCGAGATAAAAATATGTCTATTGTTTTATTTTATTTTAAAACAATAAATTGTTGTGATAAGTTTGAGGTATGGTGCTATATTGCTTAGAAAAGTAAATGTTTGACATTTTATAAGTGAGAGATCAATTGATAAACTTAATGCTTTAAAATTTATATATATTTTTAGTTTATTTTGATAATAACGAGTATTTTAAAAATTAGTTAATATATTAAGAAAATATTTATATTTATATAAATTTAATTTTATCTTAAAATGGAACGATGATTTATTAGGATTCTTTTATTTTTTTTAGAATTATGAGACATTCTTCATATAATAGAATCAGTAAACATGCATTTTGTGGTAAATTAAATATCCGACAAAATAGTTTGTTTTTTTTAATGGCAAATATAATTATATATATAAATAAGAAAAACTGATACACCAAGAGAGTTCACAAAAGAGAGTACAAGAAGTAGAGCTGTAAAAAGGGCCTTAAGGGGCCGGCCCTTTAAGGGGCGGACCCACTTATTCCTGATTATTAATTTTATTTAAATTTTAAACAATTTTTCTAGTGTCGTGAACTTATTCTCGTTTTCTTCAATCAGCACTGTCCACGATCGGCACCCTAAAAAAAACTGTGTTTAAAATTTAAATAAAATTAATAATCAGGAATAAGTGGGTCCGCCCCTTAAAGGGCCGGCCCCTTAAGGCCCTTTTTACAGCTCTAACAAGAAGTACCGAACCTCAAAGTAAAGAGAAAAATACAAAGAAATTTATAGATAAAAAAACTCCTAAAACTTTCCTGACTAGACCGAGAGTCACCAAATCTCCAAAACCGACGAAATAGTTTGTGTTATTTCTTTTCAAAACTCACCAATCTTGCCTATCTAAAAAAAAATTAGGGGACGCAACTATCTTACTTACCATTTCATTTGTACAGAATTTAATTTATTAGAAATTTGACTATTTTTCTACCCAAAAAAAAATATAAATTTGACCATATATTTCGGTAAATTTTCACATTAAGTTTTGATAAAAAATAAGGAAACCAATTAGTCTCTAAAAATGAAAAGAATAAAATATCAATTTGGATTTTAAGAATCACAAAATTTAATCAAAATAGTCTCTTTTTTTTTCTTTCAGAATTTTGGTTTTAAATAAATTTGGTCCCTCTTTAGAAAAAAAGAATTGATGAATTACTGATTTTTTAAACCAATTAATTTGACTCTAGTAGTTAATAAACTTTAGTAATTTAGTAAAAAATGAATTAATTGAGGAAATGGAAATTTCAACTCTAATTGAAATTCCAATTTTGGTGGGCTAATTTAGCTTCTTAAAAAAAACTCTAATTGAAATCAACTACTCCCTCTGTCCCTAAATATAAGACATAGTTTGATCACTGCACGTACGTCAATATACAATTTTGATCACTAATACCTTTAATTGTGTATTAGTAAAAATTATAAAAACTTAATATTTTGAAAATACTCATCAAAACAAATTAAATAAGATCTTATATGCTAATATTTACATCTATGTATCTTGTCCAAAAATATTTACATATCTATATATTATTAAAAAAAAAACGGTAAAAACAAAATAAATGAATATTACATTTTAACCAAAGTAGTTCTTATAAAAAGGGAGGAGAGAGTATGATATTTGACTTTACTTGCTTGGTGAACAATACCTAATTAGATTTAAAGCATTTTATAAAAAAAATATAAGAAAAATGCTTACAAGTGCTTATGGGGCACTATTTAAGCATCTTAAATTATAGTTTTACAAAATTTTATGCAAATATGTAAACACATTGAAAATTGAAATGGACAATAAATGTTAAAAACCAAAGTTGAATGAGTATAATATTCTCTATAAATATATACACTCCTTATGCAGGCACCATAACACAATCATCACCTCCAAATTAAACTCACTCATTCACTAACACATTCAAAGTACATTTCATTTCCAAGTCCATCATGGTTAGCTCAATGTTCATCAAGGTTACTTGCTTGGTCGTGGCATGCTTGATTTTGGGCATTCCATTAGCCAATGCTGGCGAGTTATGTGATAAAGTTCGAATGGCTTTTATACCTACATGTTTTCCGTACCTTAGAAATGGGGGTCCATCTGTACCTATACCATGTTGCAATGCGCTTAAAGATATAAATGAGGAGATCCCAGATACTGATCAACGTATAGAGGCATGCAAGTGCATGCAATTCGTTATAACTATAACGCCCGGAGCTGAACTTCCTGACAGAGCCATCGCCCTCCCTACCAACTGTGGTATCGACTTTCCCTTTGAGATTAGCCCTTGGGTGGAATGTGACCGGTACATCTCTCGCCATCAACCTTCCATTTCAATTATATTTCTCACACACACACACATAATCTTTCAAGTGTAGTTATTTTGTTTGATGAGGCTTATCTAAATTGAGTAGTCCATTTTAGAAAACAAAGTGAGAAATATATATCAGTCTTTTGATTTTTTATTTTTTATGAACTACTCATATATAGTTTGTCAGGTATATATGAAAATAATATACATTTTCTAATGTTTTATAACATTAAAAATATGTTAAGGACTAAACGGGACATATAGCATATGTTTTATGGACGACTAATAAAAAATGTTATGAATTACATATTATTTTTATATGTTTTTGGCAGAGCTGTCAAAATGGGCTAGCACGAATGAGCCGGCCCGCCAAGCCCGATTTTTTTCCCGGACTCGGGCTTTGAAAATCCTAGCCCGAATTATTTACGGGCTTTTTAGCCCGGCCCGACAAAGCCCAATTAAAATATGGGCTAGCCCGAATGGGCCGTGGGCAGCCCGCAAGCCCGAAAAAATTAAAATAAAAAAAAATAAAATAAAATATAAATATAAATAATTTGTTTTGGATGATTTGAAATTAGTTTCTAATATAAATTATAAAACACCGTCCGCTACTTAAGTAGAAAATGAGTAAAAATAGGGCACCCAAGAAACTCGTAGGTAGCAGATGAGTAAAAATAGGACGCGCGAGAAACTCGTACGTAGTGGATAAATAAAAATAGGGCGCGCGAGAAACTCGTACGTAGCGGATGAGTAAAAATAAGGCGCGCGAGAAAGGTGTAGGTAGAGGATGAGTAAAAATAGGGCGCGCGAGAAACTCGTACGTAGTGGATGAATAAAAATAGGGCGCGCGAGAAACTCGTACGTAGCGGATGAGTAAAAATATGACGCGCGAGAAACTCGTAAGTATTGGATGAGTAAAAATAGGGCGCGCGAGAAACTCGTAGATAGGGCATGAGTAAAAATACGACGCGCGAGAATTATTATATATATACCTGAGATGGCAGCATCCGTCATAAATTCCATCGTTAATTTTTTTTAATCTCATTTTTTATGTAAGTTTCCTAATTCCCTCTCAAATTCCATAATAAATAGTGAGGGCGGGAAACGGATCCCTCCCTAAAATTGATCGCTAATTAATTTTTTTTAGTAGTGATAGTAAATTTTTTGTAGTGTTAGTTATAATTTGTTGACCGTCGTATGCAATAATATCAACTGATTGTTTATATTATTTGAAGAACTTGAACATTTTAAAACTTTATTTATCCTTTTTTTTAAAAGAAACTTTATTTATCCTTGTTATAATTAAGAAAGTGAAGTTTTCTTGTATATAATAAGTACATAGATAGATTTGTCAATAAAACTAATGTCAACTTCACTTTACTCATTGCAGGGTAAAGTATTGAGCAGCTTGCATGGTTTGCGCTTGATGAATGAATAATACTGTATTTGGTTTGTTGTATAACCGAATCCCCATTAGGGATCACTATAATATGTATTTCGATAATACCAAATTAAATCAAATCTACAAGGTTTCAAATTAAAATATTTATACTATATCCCCATTAGAAATCAACCCCACTTTTTTTATACAACTCCAATATTCACTTCAAAATTAATTTAAATAAAATTCCTTATAGATTTGCATTTGAGTTATATATATATATATATATATATATATATATATATTAACGTCTTCTATTCATGTTATTCATTGTAATCATCTCAAGTTCAACTATTTTCAATCATACATTTTATTTTTCTTGCAAATTTTGATAATGTCTTACAATTTAATTGAAACAAATCTTGATATACATTGTTTGAGAGGTGCATTTTTGTCATATGCTTTGTTTCTTATATTTGTTTTCTTATTCACTTCATTTAGTAATTGTTTTCTTTATGGTATAATAAGGCCATTAGATCCAAATCTCATAACTGATCAAGACAAATACATCAATGATATATTTTTTGTCACATTTTTTTTTGTGTTTTTCTTTTCGCCACCAGTCTTCGGCGCACTGGACTACCTAATTTGGTTTGGGGGTCAGTTTCTGGCATCAAGTCAGTCCCTCCTGATCGCAGTTGCGGAGAATCGAACTGAGGTCCTCTCTACATCACTTTTTTTAAAGACACCTTCAACCATTGATGTTATTGCTATATGCCATGATTTATGTTGTTATATACCTATACCATATTAATTAATACAAATTCAATTAAAATTCTATTAGCAATATGATAATTATCATTAAGTCAAATTTTAAATATGATATTCATCTACTTCTATTGAAAACCAATATAAACTCAATATCTTAAGCCCACATTAATTCAATTGAAATTTTATTAGCAATATGATAATTACCATTTCTGCCCATTTTATTTGAAACTCAAAGCATTTTTAATAGAAAATATTTATGTGTTTTTTTCTATTACTTTCTCATTTTCACGGTAAATATACAAATAAAATTTCTAATATAGTTTATAAGAAAGTATTTCGTAATATATCATAATTTCTGTTGTATGAAAATTTATTCAAATTTATTGTTGAACTAATGATTAATATTACTCTAATTTTTCATATACCTTTTAATATTAAAATTTTTCTACCGTATTTTCTATTATTACATATTACAGCTAATCAGACTCGTGCGTGCACGGATCGAAGTTCTAGTATAAACTCAATATCTTAAGCACACATTAATATTATATCTAACGGGGAATATGATGTATACAAAGCGGGTTCAGCCCTCATGACTAAATTTTTTTCATATATGAGAGTCATAAATTTAATTACCAACCACTTACTTAAAAGGTCCAAATTCTTTAGTATTTGGACTAACCTATCGTTAATTTTGTTAATTTTCAATATAATTAACCGTTAAATGTTTATTTTCCGGCATACTACTTATCTTCTTTATCTTTTTTCTTTTGTCAAAAAACGTTTAGTATTTTTTTTTATGTAGCCTAGTGGCTAGAAATTTCACACTTAAGATCGATAAGTGGAATGACTGAGATTCGAACCTCGACCCCCTACATATATATAATACAATATCCTGTCAACTGAATTAAGCTCATCCATGCATATTTAATTAGGTTTTAATTAGCGGAAAGTGTCACCAGCTCATGCACCAGCTCATTTAGGTCCCAAATAACCTTTTTGGGGAAAGTAGAAACCTGACAAGGATTTTCCAAACCACATGGTTTACATATATTGAAATTATAGAGTAAATGAGTGATCATTTTTACCAATTTTGAACCAACAGGTAAGGTGCTCATTGTGTTGTATCCTTATCTTGTAGCCTTGTAGATATTAGTTCAGTAAGCGTCATTAGCAACCTCTAAATGAAAACCAATTGGTCCCCGAACTCACAACGATTTAAATGCAATTTTGATCCATCTATTTTATTTTTTAATTTTAATCCTCCTGTTTTAAAAACAAGTATTTTCATCCCCTATTTTAATTTTTTATGACTTTTGGGCCCTGATCCCACTTTAGCTTGAATTTTGATGACATGTGACAAAAACACTCATGTCATGGCAGATACCACCAAGTTCATTCATTGGTCGTAATTTTTTTCGTCTCACTTTCTTTTCATCATATCAAACGAATTCTTAAGGTAAGTGGGATGTCCGATGTTTAAACTCAATCATGCATATGTAATGAGATGTACATATACCAATCGAGCTAAACTGCCAATATACCAATCATGCCTTCATTACTTCACATTGTTGTGGTAAATGTTTGGATATTTGATCTTTTAACTATTTGATTCTGAGTTCGAACACTAGTTAGTGCGTATGAAAAAATATTAAAAAGTAAGGTTATTCCTTAAATAAATATATATTAGTTAATTACCCTTAAATATATATATATATATATATATATATATATATATATATATTATACCCTTTTTATGTGACAAATACTATACTTTTCGCGGTGAAATTAAGCACACGATGAAATGGTTTGTATTATTTACCATCTCACATGTAAGAAAAATAATTTGTTTATTTGAGATTCAATTTTTTTAGGTAAATTAGATTTGAATTTTGACTTGATTATTACATTACTTTTTGATAAAAAAAACACAACACAACAAACTTTCTACTTACTATAAAAGAATATTGAAAAAACAGCCTTTAAAAAAATATCAATTTTGTATAAAAAAAAAATCAATTTGGCTTAAGAATCTCCAAAATGAATTGAATCTAATTTTTTTTTTACAATAAACATTTAGAATATTGTAGTCCCTATTTTTTTCAGCCAATTACGATCTCTGTAGCAGATGATTCTTGGTTTTGGAAGCATGGTCCAAGTGGTGACTATTCAGTTAAGTCAGCTTTTTTTGCGCTTAGTCGTTCCATTGCTGATGAAGTGATCTTCTCTGTAGAGGAAAAAAGCTGCTTCAAAAAGTGTGAAATACTTAGGCCCCTTCAAAAGTGACAGTCTTTTCTTGGCAACTTCTACCGGATAAGTTGTCGACTCGTCAAAATAATGGTGGTGCATTTTAGGGATTCTAATTTGTTGGTGGTGTGCCTCCTTATTTCCTTATTCTAGTGGAGTGTACTTCTGGTACTCGTTAATTTACTCAACTTCCTCTAGTACTTTATTTTTATATATTATCAACAGTGAATATTTTATATTTCTCATAATTAAATAGGAATCCAAATTTTTACCGTGTTATAATTATTTTTGAGAATTGTGTTTGTTACATCGAAGCCAATAAGACTTGGATCTAAAATTTTATCCATACTACCGAAGACAAAATTTAGTGGCTTTGTACATTCTTAAGATTTTGATTGTTGTGGAAAAACTTTCCTCAAATAATAAATGTTAAACATTGTAACCAAAGTTAAATTGGTCATATATATATTCTCTATATAAATACTCCTTAGCTAGGTACCATAACACAATCATCACTTTCACATTCATTCACACACTTGAAGTGCAATATTTCCTCTATCAAAATTTTCCAAATCTATCATGGCTAGCTCAATGCTCGTCAAAGTTATTTGCTTGTCTATGATATGTTTGGTTTTGGACATTCCCTTGGCCAACGCTGCCCTTTCTTGTGGTCAGATACAACTTACTGTAGCACCATGCCTTGGGTACCTTAGGAACCCAGGACCATCTGTCTCAGCACCATGTTGCAATGGACTTAGGAGTATTTATGGCCAGAGTAAGTCTATTGCTGATCGTCAAAGTGTTTGCAGGTGCGTCAAAGGAACTATATTCGGCTTACCTGGAATCAATCTTTCGGCCCTTTCTAGCATCGCTCCTAAGTGTGGTATCAATTTGCCTTACAAGATTAGCCCCTCCATTAACTGCAACACGTACTTCTCTAATCTCTAACCATTAATTAACACCCTCGTTTTTTTTTTCTTTCTCTAATACACATACACACACACACTACCATATATATATGTGTGTGTGTGTTGTTTATGATATGACCAAATTAATTTCTAACTTATTTTTTTTTATAGAAAAACAATTTATGTACAGATTTTATTAATATTAGTCCTTGCAATTATGTTTCCTTTTTATTTTTAGCCTAAGCTAATAAAATGTTTGTGATTCTTGAAAAATGAAAACAAGAAAAACTAAGTTTAACCTATCAAGTATTACTCTTTTCTTCTTGTAAAAAAAAAGTATTACTCTTTTCTACTTGTAAGTATCTAAATACAAAAAAAAAAAAAAAATATATGTATGAATTCCCTATCATGAAAATTTATCATATTAATATACATCGACAAGATGTTAGCGACTAAGCGAGATAAATATTGTATGCTTTATGGATTACTTATAAAAATAATGATATGATTTTTTTTTTTTGAAGAAGCATTATGATTTTTTTTTTATAGACATGATGAATTATTTATTATTCTTATATATTTTAGGAACTTTGTACAAAAAATATTAAAAAAGGGACTAGAAATATTTAAAACTTTTTTGTCAATTTTAAAACTTATTTTTCATGCATAATAAGTAATTATTATGCGTAAAGAAAATTAATGTCAATTTCACTTTACTCGTTGCAGGATTCCCTAATTGCGTCAAGAAATTACAGAGTCACGCAATGAGCAACTCGTGAGGCTTCATTTGATGAATAAATAATACTACTTTGGTTTGTGAAAATAACCAAAGACAGAATAAAGAGGAAGATGGCTTAATTTCCCCTGTTGTAATCGAATCCCAACTAGGGATCACTATAGTACTATGCATTTCAATATTAATTATAAATGAAATTTATTAAGCACAACTTATGCTGCACAACGTGTGGCTATCTATAGTTATTTGTAGTTTTGTACCATAGTTTCCGGACATAAAATTTTGGTGTGGCCAAAATTTTAAAAATACAATCAACTAAATTATTCCCTCCGGTTCTTAATATAATTTTTTTTTCATTTTTTAGGTTCATAAAATGATTGATGTATTTGGTCTAAAAAATCGACTAGATATATCAATTATTCCATGTATCTAGAAAACAAAAGTTTTCTTATATAAGTGACTAGAGGGAGTATACTGAAAATAAAATATAATATTTATAATTTAATACATTTACAATGAAACCACCTATTATCCATTTCTTGAAAATGAGCTAAAATAATATCACTCATTTTGTTGCATAGCGGACCCTTCACTAAATTCATAACTGAAAAAACATGTTCCACGTTTGCAGTTGCTACCGGCAATATTAAAGTTAACTTCAAAAGCTTATAAATTATATCAAATGTGTTGCACTTATTTGTTTCCACAAGTTTTGCACAAAGATATAGAAGTCCTTTTAACTTTGCAAACTTAGAGTCAGATCAAACATCTCTTACATAAGTCCAAAGTTGATGTCGCACCACCACTTCCGGCATATCTACAAAATCATTTGGATAAAGCTCAATCATCCTCAATAATTTTTTGACATCAAAAGCTGCAAATGACGATAAGGGACTCAAACATAAAACACACCGTAAAAATTCAGTATTCTCTTCATCAAACCTAGCATTGAGCTCATGCAACTACAAACCTAAAACACTAAACAAACAATCATGCTTATAATGATGCAAATTAGAAACACTAGAAACACTAAGAACGTTTAGTTTTCCTCCGCACATAGAGTGCATCCATATCAGATATGGCCAAGGCCCTATATTATCGGAACATGTGTCCGCCCCTGTATACAAGATACATATAAGTTTTAAAATTTTACATTTTATTCTAAACATTGTATGTATCCTAAATTCTTAGATCGATTAAATTATATATTATGTGTAGTGTAGCTATATATATATATATATATATATATATATTGCCCATACTATTCTACAGAAGGAATCATGTAGTTAAGGAATTAAAGGAAAAAATGAGTAGCTAGCTCTTACACACTAGATCAAGTATAAGTAAAAAAACTTAAAAAACTTAAAAAACAAGTGTGGCCAAGGCCACACAAGGCCTTAACATGTGTCCGCCTCTGGTATTGGTAGTTGCGGATACAATAGTAGTTGCGGTTGTTGCGATGCGCATTACGATTGTCTTTGGCGTGAAAAATAATTTAAAGTTTTCACATACTCTATCAAGTGGCATTACTATATCTATAACACTATTTTCTCACACTAGCTAGCTAGGAGAGTCTCATTTTATTCCATACATATTTATGGAAAGATCATTAAAATACACGGTTAAGATATTATTAAAGGTAAAATTATTTATTACATTTGACATAATTTAGAATTTGTAGGGGTGAGCATGGTTCAGTTCTGGAGAAAAATCGAGCTGAACCAAAATTGTTTTCAAAAGTCATAGTAATAGAACCAAACTGAATTGTTTGTCTTTCAAACCGAACCGAACCAAACTGTTAAAATGGTTCGGTTTTATGGTTCTGAACCAAACCACAGCTAACTTTTAACTAAAACAAACCGAACCATTAAAGTGAATCGAACCAAGCCAAACTGATAATCATGAACCAAACCGAATTATTTCAGTTTAGTTTAAAAACAGTTAGTTATGGTTCAGCTTTTTTGGTTCGGTTCAGTTTAGTTCGCCTGTTTAGTTCGGGGCTTTTGCCCACCCTAAGAATTTGGGGTTCATAAATATTAATTTATTGTGAAAATATTTGAATGAATATGATTGAAATCGTCTGATATAGTTTTTGATGCAATTAAGATGCGACTGTATGTATGATTAAAAATCACACCGTGATTGCTATGTTATGCATTTGCGGTGACTTTTGCATCAGTTGTACTGCGACCGCAAATGTGGATGTGGACCACAAATTTAAAACCGTAAATTTTACTATGATTTTTTTAAACAATAAAATTTGAACTCGATATTTTATGGTTTGCGCAACACTCTAAAAAAACAACTTGCGCTATTCCTCATGTTTCTTATTTTGAGTTAGATACCTTATAGACCTTTCGAGCAAGCCGGCACTGAAATGATTTGAAAATCACCAAATCGCAAGGCCTAGCCCTTTTGAGTAACACAAGAACAATGTGGTATAAAGCAAATGCAAGACTAGAGGATGCTGAAGAAAAAATGAAGGTGAGAAAAACACAAGAAGTGAGGTTGAATTGTGTTTTCTTTTTCTTTGTTTTGAAACTCAAGTGCTTGAAAGATATAGAGCAGAGTACTTGCGGCGGATAAGTAAACACAAGAGAGAGAGAGAGAGGGGGGGGGGGGGGGGGTACACACGAAATGTTTATTCTGGTTCCTCCCAAAATTGAGAGTAGTCCAGTCCCTTGACTCTTCGAAGGAGTTCACTATAATTACAACTGATTACAAATCCCCAAACACCTTACTTAGGACTTTGTTGCCCAACTTCACAACTTAGGACTTCCTTGCCCAAGTACACCACCTAAGACTTCTTGCCCAAACACCAAGTTTAGAACTTCCTTGCCTGGACTCTCTAGCCTATTTAGATGAACTTATAATTTATTTAGACCAAATGCACCTTGCCTTTATCTTCGCGGATAACATGGGTTATAATTTATATAAAGGGGTCTATTTCAGACGGGAGAGGAGGCTAGGGGTAATCAAAACAGATTTAAATATTCCTGTTTTTGTTGATTTTCTTGAACAAGGTGTTTAAACTACGAAAACTATATAGATATTTCAAAAATTGGATGGTTCATGATTTTGTGGTAGAACATAACCATATGTTACACACACAAGAAACAACTCATATGTTGTCATCTCAACGAAAAGTTTTAGAAATTCACTGCCAACAAATTGATCTAGCGGATGACGCCGGTCTTCAACAAAGGAGTTCATTTGATTTGATGAGTAAAGAAGTGGGTGGCAGAACCAACTTGGGATTTACACGCCTTGATCAAAAGAATTATCTAAAAAAAAGAAGGCAAAACAGTTTAGTAAATGGGGAAGCCGGGTATCTATTGCAATACTTTCAAAAAATGTCGCTTGATAGTCCTTCCTTTTATCATGCTTATCAAATGGATGTGGAAGATCAAATTACTAATGTATTTTGGGCAGATGCGAGAATGCTCTTTGATTATGGATATTTTGGTGATGTGGTTTCTCTTGATTCAACATATTGCACAAATAGTTCATATAGACCACTAGCAGTGTTCTCGGGATTTAACCACCATCGAAAAGCGGTGAACTTTGGGGCTGCATTATTGTACGACGAAACTGCAGAGTCGTTCAAGTGGCTTTTTGAGACGTTTCTAGAGGCACATAAGCAAAAAACGCCTCAAACAGTTTTTACTGATCAAGATCAAGCAATGGCAAAAGCACTTGTCCACGTAATGCCAGAGCTTACCATGGCCTGTGTACATGGCACTTAATGCAAAATTGTATCAAACACTTAAGTCATTTAATGAAAGGTGAATCTCATTTTCTTAGTGACTTTAAGAAGTGCATGTATGGGTATGATGATGAAAAACAATTTGAAGAAAGTTGGAGAACCCTCCTTGTAAACTATAATGGTGATGAAGAGCCATGGTTGAGGAGAGCATACAGTTTGAAGGAGAAATGGGCATCTTGTTACATGAATAAGGCTTTTACATTAGGAATGCGAAGCACCCAACTTAGTGAAAGTGTGAATGCAGACATCAAGAGTTTTATGAATGTGGATTTGGATATAATCAAGTTTTTGAAACGCTTTGAGGACGTTGTAGAAGAAATGAGATATAACGAATTGAGGTGTGAATTTGAATCACGTCAAAAAATACCAAGACTTATAAATTCATATTCTGATATATTGCAACAAATGTCTGAGATATATACTCCCACTATTTTTTATCGATTTCAAAAGGAGTTTGAGCTATTTGCAGCATGTTCTGTCAAAAGTATGAATATACAAACATCATCAAGTGAATATGTCATTGCCATGGCAAGGGATTTGGGAGAATGGAAAGTGTTATTTGATTTTGATAAGAAGTTAATTTGTTGCTCTTGTCGTAAGTTTGAGAGCTTTGGTATACTTTGTTGTCATTGTTTAAGAGTCTTTATTCATATGGATGTGAAATCAGTGCCTGAACCTTATATCATGAAGAGGTGGACAAAGTCTGCAAGAAGTGGTGAATTACCTATTGTTGGTATTAGTCATTTGGTGGAAGATATTGATTTGTCCCCAAAGCAACGGTACCATAAGATTTGTCCCCGCCTTATTAGGATTGCCAGTGAAGCATGTAGAAGTCCGGAAACATTCACCTTTTATTACCAAAGTTGTTGATGAATTGGAGAGGCAGATACTACGATTTCAAAATAGTCAAGTAAGTAAGGCTCAAGTGAATGAGTTTCTTAGCACAATTGAAGAAATTGAAAATGGCATTGATGGTTCAACACAAGTACATAAATTTAAAAAAAGGGAAAGCCAGAAAGGCAGAAAGCGTATGAAAAGTTGGGTAGAGAGCAGACTTACAAAAAAAAACAGAAAAGTGGTGGTTCAGGTGCTTCACAAATTAAGGTATTATTAAATTATATAACTATTGAATTTTACTATTAGATTTAGTCAACTAAATAAATTCACATTGTTTTTTTTTTTTTTTTTTTTTTTATGTTTTTACATGCAGAACAACAATAGAAAAGTGGTAAAGGGTAAACTGTCCAAAAACAGAAAAAATAATGACTCAAGTTATTCACAAAGACATGTGCAACATATGGTGTCTAATACAAGTGCACCTATATGGCTCAATGATGTATCCATGGTTAGATTATAGCAATTTCAGTATGTGAATGAACTACAAATTGTTTACTGATTAAATGTTTTTGAATTTTATGCAGGAAAACAATGACAATTTAAGTTCATTTTGTGTCACTAATTATACTAGCTTATTAATGGTAAGTTTCAATTCTATGTAATTGTCACTTTCAACAAAGCCAAATCTTGTATTTTATGCTAATCCTATGTTATGAATTATAGGATAACCTTCATGAGGATACCACAACAATGATCAATCCATAAAGATGTGAAGCAAATCTTTTTTTTTTGGGAATCTACTTCTGGTTGTGTTTTGGACATATATGCAATATCACTTTAGTTGCTACAAGTGTCAATTCAAGAAATAGTATAAGTATAAATACAATATAAGTTTTCTGGTTTTTCTGTATAATATGACTTTAGTTGCTACAAAGTGTAAATTCAAGATGAAGTAATTTATTGGTTTTTCTGTACAATATCAGAAACATCATTCATTATGATATCATATTTTCTTGATTTTTCTAGTTTAGTGGTTTAGAGATAAAGTAATTTGAGAACAAAACCAAATCTTTTTACATTAGAGTAGCCATAAACCAAATCAAAGCCCCTTTACAACCATTGACCCCTTTTATTCAATATGATAAAACTTTCTGTACAATGTTCCCAACTTCACCACATATCATTAATCTTTTTTTTTTAAAGTTAAACATCATTCATCAGATAAAAGCTGGAACACAGCCATTTGGAATACATATAGAAACAGGATCACCTGTATAATTTGAAATACCAGACACAATGGGAGTTACACCTATTCATGTTCTAATACCCACAACTTTACGAGGCCAGGCTATGAGCATCACCATTTTGTTCTCTTCTAACAAACATAACACTAACATTTAACAAACTAGAAATTAAAGCTCTACAATCTTGGACCACCATATCAATTGCTGCTATCTTTGCCTTCTTTCTTGTTAATACAATCCACCAAATGTAGCTGCATCAGAGAAAATGGAGACATAATTTAGGCCTAGATCTCGAGCTAGTTGGATGGCCCGTCTAATACCCAAAGCCTCAGCCATAATTGGATCGACTGAAATGTCGTCTCTTTTACAAGCACTGAAGGTTGTTACACTATTGTGATCTTTGAAAACCAAACCCCAGCCTGTTGGTGCATTCACACTACATCCAGCATCAACAAAAATTGAAACAGACCCAGCAATAGCAGCAAGATGGTTTGTGTGCAGTGGCTGTGATATTCGCAACAAAACACTACATCAATACACCATTTGATGACAAACCAATTTTCTCCATTGGGCTTCAATAATTTCATTATCTTCCAGTCAATAAATACAAAAGAAACAAAATCAATAGAGAAAGATAGAAACAAACAAATCAGAAAAAAGGAAGGAAATAAATTTCACATTTTTATCATTCATCTTATGTTGCGTTTTCTCTGCTTTGCTGACCACTTATCGTCTTTTTGTCGACCACCGCATAAACCATCGTCTCTTGTCGCTGCGTCTTCGACCTTTGCGTCATCTCCAACCACAGCGCCGCTGCTTCACCCACCGCAGCGTCATCTCCGACCACATCGCCGCTGCTTCACCCACCGTTGCGCCGCTGCCCAAGTTGGTGGTGTTGTCTGAATCGTTCGCACGCAGAGGATTTTCTATTTTAAGTTTAGGATTACATGTAATATTTGCAGTACGCTTGTTTTGTCAAAATAGATTTTGACTGCAAGATTGATCTAACGGGTCAGAATTGGAGAAGGAGACAATGGATGATGGAGAGAATCCGGATCCAAAGTAAAAAGTAAAAACTCAATGCATGTAATTTTTAGTTTTTTGCGAATGTCCAAAAAAACCACCTGAAGGCCCTTCTTCTACTATCTGCTTTCACACTCTTTCACTCTCACTCATTACGACGCCGCGAGAACCATAACATGCTGGACATCAACCTATTCCGGGAAGAAAAGGGTCACAACCCCGAACTCATCCGGGAATCCCAACGCCGTCGTTTCGCCAGCGTCGAAGTCGTCGATGAAATCATCAATCTCGACAAAGAATGGCGAAAACGTACTCATCTCCTCTTCCCTTTTAACATTTACAATCTCATCATCTTTAACCTAATCCTTTCAATTTTCTTTTTTCTCAGGTCAATTCGAGTTGGAAAATCTCCGCAAAGAAGTCAACAAGATCAACAAAGAAGTTTCCAAACTCAAGCGTGTAAGTATCTATCACTATCTTCATTTTCATCTTTTTACATGCAATTTCAAATCCTCGTTACATTAAATTCGATTGTAAATTCAGTCCCCGTGAGCTTAACTTAGTTGGTAGGGATATCGCAACAGAGCCGGTGTTCGAACTTCGGACACTCCACTTATCTACCTTTAAGGTGGATTTTCTAGCAACTAGGCTATTTGACCAAAAAAAATAAAAAATTAAATTCAATTGTGAATTCCATTGTTGTGTATGTGTTAGGCTGGTGAAGATGCAACCAAGCTCATTGCTGATTCTGAAGAGACTAAGAAGAAGATAGCTGAGAAAGAGGTCGAGGCTCGGGAAACCCTAAGCCTTTTGAATTCCAAATTGGAAACTATTGGAAACCTCATCCATGATTCTGTTCGAGTCGACAATGATGAGGTATTTTCTATTTTTATTATATATATGGATTTTTTTTCTTTGATATTGTAATCATTGTTTTAAAATTTATGGGATGATATGTTTTAGGCCAATAATGAAGTGATTAGAACATGGGGGGAGAAAAGGGTTGAGCCTAAACTCAAGAATCATGTGGAACTAGTTGACCTACTTGGGATAGCTGATTTGAAGAAAGGTTTGAATTTATTCATTTTTCCTAGTCAGATTATTTATTTATTTATTTATTTATTTATTTATTTATTTATCAATTTTATAAAATTGATTCTGACCAAAATTGAGTTGAATGTAAAGTGATTTATGTTTGGATACATTCCTGTAAAAGTGAGTTGACCGATAAATTTTAGTGTAAAAATCAATTTTTGAATGAAAAGCAACCATTTCTAGCTTTAAGTAGAATCAATTCTGGCGAATTCTACTCTAGAGAAACCAAATATGTCAAAATCAATTCTACACCTTGGCCTTTCTAGAAGTGGAATGAAACGTACACGAAAGTGTGTTTGTTGGTTTAGTTGTTGCAGTAGTGCGTGATTTGCACAATATCTTTCTGCCACTATACTGAATTTGGACACTGTTGAGTATTTTGATTTGTTCTGACATGTTGCTTGATTCATTAGAATCTAATTATCAGAGTATGATTTCTTTAAGTTAATTGTGTGCATCATCGTTTTTGCTGTATTTGTGTTTCCCACCTGATGCCTTTTATGTTAATCACCAATGGAACACTGCTCTCTTTCAACTTTAGTAGCTAAGGCTTTCAATAGTTTCTGCATTTCTGGTCAGATACCTTCTCCGAATGTAACCTAGTCTTTTTTTGTCATGTTGTTTGATGCATTATAGGAGCTGATGTAGCTGGAGGTAGAGGTTACTACCTCAAAGGAGATGGTGTTCGTCTTAATCAAGCTCTAATCAACTTTGGGCTTGAGTTTTTAGAGAAAAGGGAATATACTTTATTACAAACTCCTTTCTTCATGAGAAAAGATATGATGTCCAAGTGTGCTCAATTAGCTCAATTTGATGAAGAACTTTATAAGGTAAAATTGTTTATTCCATTATTATTGATCTGGGTGTCCATGTAAGAATTTGATTTTATTATAAGACATATCAGCAAGGCCTCTGTATATAGATGATATTCTATTACGAGCTTATAATTTGTGTTTTAGATGCTTATGTTTTATCTTTTTAAAGTGCGAAACTGCCAATAACATTATTGTAGATTTTCCTTTTTCTGTTTATTTGTTTTCATTCACCTTCTTTTCATTATATTTTCCATTTTTAAAATTTTGTAATGGAAATGATTTCCTTTTCCTTGCTAAAACTTTAAAACAAGCATAGTGGTGGCCTTTTTGTATTATCCTCTCCAGTCTTGATTTAAAGCAAAAGTACCTAACCTCCCACTTACTAAGAAATTTAGTTAAGTGCAATTAATTTTCTCAATCTCATGCAAAATGTGTGCATTCTTTCTCTCTATTTTTGACGGTTAAAATGTGTGCATTCTGAAAAGCGATATTGATGAAAACTTGTTTCATGAGAACAAGAATCATTGAAAAAGAAAACTTATATTATTATAGGTGTATTTCAGTAATGGCATCATTAAATATATTGAAAGTTGTTTTATATTCGAGGCCACCAAATATGAATACTTTTATGCTTACATTAGAGACTGGAGGAGTTAATGTCTTAATGGTTATACTGTCTGAAATTGAAACTACATAACAAGCCAAAGATCACCCAATCTTTTCTTCTGATCTGAACATATCTAAGGAATTATTATTTTTAGGTAACTGGTGAAGGAGATGATAAATATCTGATTGCAACAGCAGAGCAGCCACTTTGTGCATATCATATAGACGATTGGATCCACCCTACCCAGCTACCCCTAAGGTAACATGAATTTAGTTGCACGTTTAATATTAAAACTGGAAAAATATGTTAGTTTAAATTTTGGAAACATGCTTTCTGCAGGTATGCTGGATATTCTTCTTGCTTTAGGAAAGAAGCTGGATCTCACGGTCGAGATACTCTAGGAATATTCCGAGTTCACCAATTTGAGAAAGTGGAACAGTTTTGTATTACTTCCCCAAATGACAATGATTCATGGGACATGCATGAGGAAATGCTTAAGAACTCTGAGGAGTTTTACAAGGCGGTACGACAATTTCCTTCATTATAAAGCCATTCTTTCATTTGAGTGCTTATTTCAAAAGAATTTATAATAGAGTAATTTACGTTCTCCTTCCCTAAGAGATAGGAGTGCTATATATTATACTATAATATGGTTTTGAATAGTTGCTGAATTCCAGGGTAATTAATCTACGGGATTAAGCCACCTTGTCTTTGATATGCCAAACACGTCTAACCAGAGGAATGTTTAATGCATCTCTATATTTCTTTTAAATTTTGATATATATGACTTTGTTGTATGTTTATGATTATTGTCTGTCTTATGTATTGGCTAAGTACTAATACATTATGTTGATATTATTGCCATTGCATATAGATTATTCTCTTGGTTGTTATTGACCTAAACTGTACGCTTTATTTGCCCTCCTTTTTATTTTACATCTACTCTTAAGTAGTTACATTTTGTTTTACTTGCTGCAGTTGAACATTCCATATCAAATTGTTTCCATTGTATCTGGGGCTTTAAATGATGCTGCAGCAAAGAAGTATGATCTTGAAGCATGGTTTCCAGCTTCTCAAACTTACAGAGAGTTGGTATCCTGTTCAAATTGTACAGACTACCAGGCCAGAAAATTAGAAATTCGATATGGTCAGAAAAAGGTCAGTTATGCCCAGGTTCATCATATTTATGCCGTTATTACTTGGTATTATTCAGTAACTTTTGGATGAAGTTAATTTCCAGAGAGAGGAGGGGGAGAGATCTTTCCCTGTATATGTAAGAATGTTGTAATATCAATTTATGAAACCCATTCTTCCTGAAATTTCTATGTTTTTTCATTGAAAATTGAAATGATAGTTTGCAGACAAGTAAAATTTTGTATCTTTGTTAAAAACATTTTGAGAATAACTGTCGGTGATGATGGTGCTTACTTATATGGCCTGATATGTTATGATGCTAGACTCCGATAGCTTAAAGTGTGTCAATGACCACACTTGTGTTGCCATCAGCAATATGTTTATTTTTTTTGGCTACTGATTTCAACCCTCTACAAGAATGTAATTTCATAATTTTAACTGTTAGCCTTTACATCTTTTTTCGTGTTGCAGAGCAATGAGCAGTTGAAGCAATATGTTCATTTGTTGAACTCTACTCTCACTGCTACTGAAAGGACCATTTGCTGCATACTAGAGAACAACCAAAAGGAGGATGGGGTAGAGATACCAGAAGTCCTCAGGCCATTCATGGGTGGAAAGACTTTCCTACCCTTCAAGAACCAACCGAGTAGTGAAACCAAAGGGAAGAAATCGAAGGCCTAATTGCATTATTTTTAGTCTGAATGATATTTATTAAGAGCTAGTTCAGAATTGTAGGTTATGACCAATGTTATTCCTTCCATCATAACCTGTTTTCAACCGCCTCCATCCCCTTCTCGTTGTATGCTTTAAATTAAATATTAAATTATCTTTAAGGAACACAATATTTTGCAGAAAGGACATACTTGGCATGATCTGTAACTCATGTTGTGGTGGTTTTATACATTGTGAAAGACTAAGACTCCGATCGGATGTCCAGTTTTGCATGAAAGATTCTGTTGCAAAAAATGGCAAAACATGTTAATTTTTGTTGCCATAGTATGAATAGCGAGATTTGAGTGTAATGTAGTGCAAGGGAGTCCTGGTTTATGGGACTATAATTCTGAAGTCTGCATTGGTTTCTATCTTGCAGGGCATTGAAACATGTTCAATTTAATCGAGCTGCTCATATACTAAATTCAGTTATGAATTTCATTGGAAAGAGGAATGCAGTCTGGAAAATTGGGACTAGGATATTCAATGTATTGTAGTAGGAAGGGAATGGGGTGTGGCTTTGTTTGGTGGCCAGCCTTATGGCTGGTTCTTTACAGGGTTACATTAGAGTTATAATGCCTAGTTTTACAACTAAGGTTATATATTATACGGATAGTTTTTTCAACTGCGATAATTGATTTTACCCTAAACCTTTGCACGATTCCTATGTGGTCAAAGATTGCAAATCTTTCAAAAATTGCTTAAATTATTCAAAAGTCATGTATCATGGATGTTACTTCTTTAATTTGTTCTTTGTGTTTTTTAGATTTACTCCTAGTAAGTAGTAAAAAATGAAGTATGGATGCTACTGCAACTATTTTCCCTCACACACACACCTCAAAGAATTCTCCAAATCAGATGGGTTTGCATACATGTATAGAATTAATAGAAACATAGTAGGTGCTCATTGCTTTGTATCCTTGTAGGTCGCCCCGGTCAGGGGTACGCTATAATCTTAATATGTTACTGTTCTGCTAAAAAACATAGGGGGTTTGTATTATTCAAGATTGATAATGGATACAAGTATGATTAGAGGAAAAAATATTTTCTCTTTACAAGATTGAAAGAATTGTGTCTGTACAAGAATGAAAGTATGGTGGTTTCTCAGAATGAGAGCCTCCCTAGAATCAGTGAAAAAATCCCCCCTCTTCTCTTGAAACAGACCCTATTTATAGGCAAAAAATCTCTTCTTGCTTCTTAAGTAACTGCCTTGCTTGGAGAGGAATTCATGGGTAGTGGGCGGTTTCTTTTCCTTCTTCTCCAAGCTTCTTCCTTCTTCTCCAAGGCATGGTGGATCATCATGTGTTTTTCATGGTTATTTTCACGCTTCTCCTTTAGATGCTCCCATTGGGCTTTCTTTGTATTGGGCCTTAACAAATCACCTTTTGGTCCATGGCCCGGTACACAGCCCCCCAAGCACGAGGCTTCGGGAAGGCGAAGTGCTTTTAATTGAAATCACTTGGCGATTATTATGCCTCGGCGTTGTTCTATGTCGCCTATTTGTTGCCGACTTATATTCTTCGTTTGCTTGTCGCCTTATCCTTCCTTTTGTTGTTGATATTTCTTAGCTAATTTGTACGCCCTTCTATGACTTTTGAATATCTTGATGTACGCCATTTGTGGCTTTGAATATTGTTGTCATTGTTTCTTGGCGACTTTGAGCAAGTTAGCGAGTCGCCCTTCCTCTTTTTTCATTGTATTTGCATTTTCAAGCTAGCGTTGTCACCAATCTCGCCTCTTCGTCTTTCGCGATTCGTCTCGCCTGTTCCGTTGTATTTGCATTTTTACGTTGGCGTTGACAACAATCTCGCCTGTTGCCTTTTTGGCGATTGTAAATGATTCGGCGTCATTATGACTCGCCCTTCTTTGTTGTAGTTGATTTTCGTACTGCCAGGCTTGCACGCCTTATTTTGTGACTTCTTGGCAATTTAAAAAGAATTGGCGCTGCTCGGAGTCGTACTTCCACTATACTTTGTGTCTGGTGTTGACAATAATCTCGCATTTGAAAATTTTTAACTTTGCACCTGCAATGTCTTTAGCTCTTTAAATATAATTATATATCATTTATGAATAACTTTATACCTGTTGTCATTTGGCGTTATAATGAATCGCCTTGCTTTGGTTGTGTGTAAGCTTCTTCTGGCGGTGTTGATAATCTCGCCTTTCTTTGCTGTATCTTTTTCTGACGCACCCAACTCGTAAGACTTACAGGTAACGCCAAGGCCTCGCAACCTTGTTTAATTTTTCTTTTTCTGACGTACCCCACTCGTAAGACTTACAGGTAACGCCAAGGCCTTGCAACCTTGTTTAATTTTTCTTTTTCTGACGTACCCAACTCGTAAGACTTACAGGTAACGCCAAGGTCTTGCAACCTTGTTTAATGTATCTTTTTCTGACGCACCCAACTCGTAAGACTTACAGGTAACGCCAAGGCCTCGCAACCTTGTTTAATTTTTCTTTTTCTGACGTACCCCACTCGTAAGACTTACAGGTAACGCCAAGGCCTTGCAACCTTGTTTAATTTTTCTTTTTCTGACGTACCCAACTCGTAAGACTTACAGGTAACGCCAAGGTCTTGCAACCTTGTTTAATTTTTCTTTTTCTGACGTACCCAACTCGTAAGACTTACAGGTAACGCCAAGGTCTTGCAACCTTGTTTAATGTATCTTTTTCTGACGCACCCAACTCGTAAGACTTACAGGTAACGCCAAGGCCTCGCAACCTTGTTTAATTTTTCTTTTTCTGACGTACCCCACTCGTAAGACTTACAGGTAACGCCAAGGCCTGGCAACCTTGTTTAATTTTTCTTTTTCTGACGTACCCAACTCGTAAGACTTACAGGTAACGCCAAGGTCTTGCAACCTTGTTTAATTTTTCTTTTTCTGACGTACCCAACTCGTAAGACTTACAGGTAACGCCAAGGTCTTGCAACCTTGTTTAATTTTTCTTTTTCTGATGTACCCAACTCGTAAGACTTACAGGTAACGCCAAGGTCTTGCAACCTTGTTTAATGTATCTTTTTCTGACGCACCCAACTCGTAAGACTTACAGGTAACGCCAAGGCCTCGCAACCTTGTTTAATTTTTCTTTTTCTGACGTACCCAACTCGTAAGACTTACAGGTAACGCCAAGGCCTTGCAACCTTGATTAATTTTTCTTTTTCTGACGTACCCAACTCGTAAGACTTACAGGTAACGCCAAGGCCTTGCAACCTTGTTTAATTTTTCTTTTTCTGACGTACCCAACTCGTAAGACTTACAGGTAACGCCAAGGTCTTGCAACCTTGTTTAATTTTTCTTTTTCTGACGTACCCAACTCGTAAGACTTACAGGTAACGCCAAGGTCTTGCAACCTTGTTTAATTTTTCTTTTTCTGACGTACCCAACTCGTAAGACTTACAGGTAACGCCAAGGCCTTGCAACCTTGTTTAATTTTTCTTTTTCTGACGTACCCAACTCGTAAGACTTACAGGTAACGCCAAAGCCTTGCAACCTTACATTTGGTTCAGAGCTTTCATATGAGTTGATCTTGAATAATTTTTTGTTCAGAGTCCGCAGCTTAATCATGATTACTGCAAATAAGCTTTGATACATTAGAGGTTCAACGATAATAATATATGAAAAATAAAATAAACGAAAATGATACCGCCATGGGCGGTTTGTCGCGGCGCTCCTCGCCTAGTAAGAAAAGCAATTATGTTTTGACGTGGCGAGACTGAGCTCCATTGCGGTAGTTATCGCGGAATATGCTTCAACCTGAAATATTAGTTGGCGGCTTCTTTCTCGCCGAGTGGCAACAATGACCAACTGCTTGTGTTTTAAGATCGCCGCTTGAAAGGGTGTTGATGTTTATTTTGACCATATAAGAAAAGTACAGACAATGTTGATGCTTAACTTGGTTGTATGTGTGTGTAAGGCTTGATTGCGCAGATTTGTGGTGAAATTTATATCTCATCAAATACAAAATGCAGCCCCTAAGCATGAAACTTATTTTGGGACATTTTGAAAGAGTGAGAACACTCAATAGACATTAATAATAATAACAGTAAGCACATTATTATACAAATAATAAATAGATGAATATTAATCTAAAGTAATGGATCATCATATGCTCAATAGCAATGGGTATTCTAAGTTATCATCATTCCTTTGATAAAAATACTAAAATGAGATAAAACAAATCCAAATATCCGTCAAAATAGTTGTAAGTTGTCGAAAACAGAAAGTAAAGGATTGAAGGCACCTGGATTATGGTCGTTCAAGCCGGCAGATGATCTGTATATGTTCGCTTTATAACTTGAATCGTTTACCATTGTACTTGTCCTCCTCACGTCTCTTTACCTCTCACGTTGTGGTCTACATTGCATCGTATTCATCCTTAAATCGCCATAGTTCCAAAATTTGCTCCAGTTTCCACAAAACAGTTACATGATTTTGACGGCGACGATGTCCACGTTTGAAACAATCGATAAGCGAAGTTGCGCCATCAGGCAATTGGTGGCAGGATGGCGATATTGGACGACGACAACAATTTGGCGAGACGGCGAGTTTAGATTCATGAAACCAAACATAAAAGAAACAAAGTAAAATAGAAACAATAGATGATGAACCAAATTAAAGTGAGTTAGTCATCAACGAACAAGTACGCCAGTACACAAACATTATAGCGACAAAACAAAGGGCAGTTACATGTTGATAGTTTATTTTGAAGCAACAAGACACAGTGCTATGCTCCGTTGTAGCCAATTAGCACAAATCAAATCAATAAAATATACCATGACGGAAAATTGTTAAAGGCTTCATAATTGTGTTAGTCTGTTAGATTTAAGTTATACTCATCGATTTCCACTCATGAATTATACTCATGAATTATACTAAGGTCATCAATTGAAAATATATAAATCAAATCAAATTAAATTAAATAGAATATAAGCACAGGCAATTACCGTGGCAAAAGGGGTTATATTATATTAACAGGTACCGAAAATTATTGAGAGGATTCCATGAAATCAAGAGTACACAGTTGAGAAAACTTAGCTTTTAACAGAAAAACGAGTCAATCGATTACCGCTGTGGGCGTCTTTCTTTATCTCTATGATGGCCTTCCAGAGAACAGCATGAGGACAAGAATTTGTTGAATCAACTATGACTTCCCAAACGAGCCAACGACGGCGGTGACATCGTCAGAACTCAAATGGAAAGGTTGGTATGACGGCAAAGCAATATCACCGTGTTTATTCAAAAAGAGAGTGGTAGGCTGGGAAACAATAATTTTACCGCAGCCCCACGGTGGGCGCCAAAATGTTCTGCTAAAAAACATAGGGGGTTTGTATTATTCAAGATTGATAATGGATACAAGTATGATTAGAGAAAAAAATATTTTCTCTTTACAAGATTGAAAGAATTGTGTCTGTACAAGAATGAAAGTATGGTGGTTTCTCAGAATGAGAGCCTCCCTAGAATCAGTGAAAAAATCCCCCCTCTTCTCTTGAAACAGACCCTATTTATAGGCAAAAAATCTCTTCTTGCTTCTTAAGTAACTGCCTTGCTTGGAGAGGAATTCATGGGTAGTGGGCGGTTTCTTTTCCTTCTTCTCCAAGCTTCTTCCTTCTTCTCCAAGGCATGGTGGATCATCATGTGTTTTTCATGGTTATTTTCACGCTTCTCCTTTAGATGCTCCCATTGGGCTTTCTTTGTATTGGGCCTTAACAAATCACCTTTTGGTCCATGGCCCGGTACAGTTACCGCAGTTGGCAATTGCTGCACCTTTTTTTTTTCTTTCCTATTTTTGGTGTTAACACCTTCTTATGTCCGGATCAAATCAAATTTTAGAGCATAGACTCTTACAACTTGGATCAAATTATTATTGATATTTTTCGACCCTCTCTATTATACTGTATGTTAAACAACGATCAAACTTTAGTCCACTCTCCCTCAAACTTAATGATATTTAACCAACTAAGTCACAATATTTAGATTCTTTAATGGGGGAATTTGTACCCCTTATACTCTACTCCTCCATTCTCCCTTCTTATATTTTTAATACACTTTACCCAAAAATAAATACTTCGTTTGTAGTATTAACCAAGACAGAATAAAGATGATTTGTAAATTTCTCGGGTTGTAACCTATTCCCCATTACCATTAGGGATAATAATATTATGCATCTCAATAATAATTTGAATAGATGAGTCAAAATTTCAATCATAAGAGACATGCATACAAATTTCAATTTACCTAACAGAAGTGAAATTAGATCAAAATAACAAAACATTAGAATAGAGTAAACTTAGGGCACAACATAACAGTGAAATCAGAAGAAATTATGAACAGTGAAATTTGAAGATCGAAATCGAATGGAAGAGAGAGAGAGAGAGAGAGAGAGAGAGAGAGAGAGAGAGAGAGAGAGAAGAAATTGAGAGATTTGGAAAATTGAGGTTTGTGAAAAATTGAAAAATTCAGGAAAAAGAATGAGAGAATAAATTGAGGAAGGAAAATGAAAATAGAAAATATAAAATTGCAAAATAGGTTAGCCATGGTTTATCCGTGGCAAACTATATATTTAAACACAGTTGTTTTGACCATGGCTAATAGGTAAATTTTTTGTAGTGACAGTGACATTTAGATTCTCTATCGTCTCTCGTGATTCTTATTTTTTTTCTTGCTGGAATTCATCTCGTGTTTTTTTTTTCTTTAGCGTTAAATATATTTTTCGTTCAATAAAATTAGCAAATTTTGAATTACGTTCTTACAAAAATTTCTTGTTTTGTTTGTTAGTAAAGTAGTATGGTGAAGCTTTAATGTTATTGACATTGCATTTCAAAGGCATGAATATGACTCAAGCGTTAAAGATGTTATATCAGAAGAATATGATGAGAGATCTCCTATACTTGAAGGAAAGTAATGAAGCTTGTGAAGGATGTCTTTTCGAAAAGCAACATCGATTGACATTTCTAACAAGAGAATCGTGGAGAACTAAAGATGTGTTAGAGCTTATCCACACTGACATTTGTGGACCGATGAGGACAATATCAGTCAACAACAATAGGTATTTCATTCTCATCATTGATGACTTTTCTAGAATGACTTTGATATATACTGCAGCATGGAAAAATCAGAAGTCTTTGGAATATTCAAGAAGTTAAAGGCCTTTGTTGAGAAGCAGTGGTAAACATATATAAAGCTAAGAAGTGATCAAACAAAAACTCTGGACGTACCAACTAATTTGGTGTGTCTAAATATATGCGTGTGTGTTAGTTATTGAATATCTTATTGTGCATATAGATTGGAACTGTCTGATTTTAAAGGACTTGGATGCTCTCTGTCTCTCTCCTTCCATATTTTGTTTTTATCTCTCCTTAAAAAAAAGATCGAGAGAGAGAGAGAATATCAAGAGAGAGATTGAAACAAAATGTGAAGGACAACGATGGAGCCAATGAATTGAAGGAGAGGATCCATTTTAGATTTTAAATTGGTGGCCGAAATTATTTTCATTTAATTTTATTAGGTTTGAAAATGAACTGTTCAATTTCAAATTAAGAATTGAAATATTTTATTACAGCAAATTGTGTGATCTTCCTACTAAAAACAATTCAAATTTGTATACTTGTAAATAAGGGACTGAATTCTCTTCAGCGACAAGAGAGGTCCCGTTAAATCACCACCCTTCAAAACAAAAAAATTTAAATTTATTTTTTGGAACAACAAAAGATTTTATTAGAAGTGATCTAAGCACAAGGAGTGCTAGAACACTAAAAAAGAGAAATCTGGTACAAATACATCATTCATTCCTATTAACAATATCCACACAAAAAATTTTAAAATATGAGAGTTAAATATTTAATAGAGTTGATATATGTACACATAAAAAAATTAATGGGAGATATATATATATATATATATATATATATATATATATATATATATATATATATATATATATATATATATTGTTTCTTAATTTGTTACCCGAGTTGCTGGGTAGGCATAAAAACCAAAAAAACCAAACTTGTGAACTGAACCAAACTAAACCATTTAAAATTGAACCAAATTTTAAAAAATAAAAACCAAACTATTTGTGAGAACACACAGTTCAGTTAACCGGTTTGTTTTGTAAAAACTGTGTGAACCTTTAACTGAACCAAAACCAATAAACCAAAATCACTTAAACTCTAAATAAAATGAAAAACCTAAAATCATAATTTGAAAACCATATAAGCTGCAGCTCCTCCGCCGCAGCTCTTCTACTCTTCTCCTCCGCCGTCACCGACCTCATCACCACCGAACTGCACCGCAGCTTTGTCCTCTCTTGCACCACCTCGCGCCTCCCTTTGCTTCGTCTGCAACTCCACTGAACTATGTTATTTTGAGAGCAGGTTTGAACTAGTTGTATTTCTTTAGTTGTTGTGACTAGTGCCAATTCATGAAAACAAGAAAGATCCAAAGATATTGTGTTAAAATGATGAGAGACATGAAGATGGCATGCGGTGATGATGGTTTGTTGAAGAAGTAGAATCACCTTAAATAAATTGTCACAAATGTAATTATTATTATTATTATTATTATTATTATTATTATTATTATTATTATTATTATTATTATTATTATTATTATTATTATTATTAAGACTAATAAAGATGCAGAATGAAAAGCGAGGAAGAGAGATAGAGTTTTGAAGAGCTTATAGAGAGAAGGGAAAGATGGTGGCATTGGTTCAATTAAATCCAATTAAATTAAAAACGGTTCAGATCGGTTTTTTTTACACAAAACTGGTTAACTAGTTAACTGGATCAGTTCAGTTTGGTTCTTGTCAAATAATTATGGTTTGATTCGGTTCTAACAAACTGGAAAAATAGTTTGGTTCAATTCACATGCAGTTTTGGTTTTAAACCAAACTTTGCCCACCCCTATTTCCCCTATATATTATTAACACAAGTTTGGACCTCTTAACCGCTGACTTCCGACTTTATTCTAAATTTTGATTGTACCAATTTGAAGACTCTTATCAAGCCTAATGTTACGGTGGACCACCTTTACAAGTGATCTACCGAATATGAATTTTACGAAATTCACTGTTGGATTGAAATTTTATATCGTATAGATCATCCATAAATTTTTGAAAATTTTTTGAAAATTATTTGATATGTTATTGAGACCCGTCAAGATTTACGTTATTTAATAAACCGTTAATCTTGATGTGTCTCAATAACATATCAAATGATTTTCAATTTTTCTAAATTTTTCTATGGATTATCTATATGATATAAACTTTCAATCCAACGGTGGATTTTGTAAAATTCGTATTCGTTATAATGTTATTCATGACTGGTTCACCATGGACCACTTCATCAAGTGGTCCATATTAGAATTTAATGCTACGGTGGACCACCTTCACAAGTGGTCCACCGTGGACAAGTGATCTACCAAATATGAATTTTCCGAAATTCACCGTTGGATTGAAAGTTTATATCGTATAGATCATCCATAAATTTTTTAAAATTTTTTAAAAACTATTTGATATGTTATTGAGACCCATCAAGATTTACGTTATTTAATAAACCGTTAATCTTGATGTGTCTCAATAACATATCAAATGATTTTCAATTTTTCTAAATTTTTCTATCGATGATCTATATGATGTAAACTTTTAATTCAACGGTGGATTTTGTAAAATTCGTATTCGTTATAATGTTATTCATGACTGGTCCACCATGGACCACTTGATGAAGTAGTCCATATTAGAATTTACCATAAAGTGGTCCGTATTGTATATTTATTCTTTGAAATTTTGATAGGCAGAAAAACTCACCTCACGCAAAAAATCTTATACCTTGGATCCAAAATCTCTATAAATAGTCGTTAGCTATGAACTCATTCACCTCCACACTCATTAACACATCTGAAGTGAGTTTCCTCTTCCACATTTTCCAAACCAATCATGCCTAGCTCAATGCTTGCCAAAATTACTTGCTTGGTTGTGATATGCTTTGTTATAGGCATTCCCTTAGCCAATGCTGATCTTTCATGTGGTCAAGTCGTATCGAGCATATCAACATGCTTTGAGTACATTAGGAACCCAGCTTCGTCCGTCCCTAGACCTTGTTGCGATGGGATTAGGAGTTTGAATGACCAAGCAAAAACTATCACCGATCGTCGAAGTATTTGTAGGTGCATCCAATGTCGTATAGTAATAGTCACCACATTTCCCCAACCCATTCTTGCTGCATTTCCACTAGATCCCATCCCTACCTTTTGTGGTGTCGACTTATTCATGGGGATTATTAGTCTCTCCACGGACTGCAACACGTACATATCTCTAAATCAACTCTTGTTCTTTTCATAAAATTGAAAATTTAATTTTATGGCTTAAATTTTAAGCACGCAAAATTTCACGATTGTTTGAATTTAGCTCGGATTCGAACTCTTACTTCACCACTTCTGTGTGTTAATTTTTAATGGCTATTGTCATTTCATCATATTTACAAAAAAAATATAAACTACTACTTCTTCTTAAACTATAAATTGAAAATAAATTTTCTTTCAAAAAAATAAAAATAAATTTATCATCTCTAGTCCCATCCTTAAGTTTTAGAGACAAAAAATTATTGAATCTTTATTACGAAAGTTTCTAATAAATATACATCATATTATAAATGCAAAAAAAAATTCATGCATTGTCGATCAATCCTAATCATCATATGATTACAAAGTGTTTGGTTATTAATTGTTGATAATGTAAACTTTTCTTCTCTTTGTTCTTAAAAATATGAACTTTCCATGTATAATAATAATCTTGTAAAGAAAACTAATATCAAATTCACTTTACTCATTGCAGGGTAATATAACCGAGCAGCTTGCAGGAAGCACTAGGTTGGGGTAATAACATCAAATTAATAAAGTGTATTTTTGCATTTTATCTTCATATTATATACTCTTATTTTAATCCACCAATAAATTTTTATTTTTTTGCACACACTTTCTCTTCAGAATAAATTTAATATATTATGTAAAAAAATTAATATGTTATTTACCAAAAACAATTTTTTTTTTAAAAAACAAACTTTAGTTTTTCAAATATATAGCAATTTTTTTTTGAACAAGTTCAAATATATAGCAATAATTAGTTTTATGGAAAAAGATAATAGTAATTAGTAATTAACAATTGGTATAATTGACAAATCAAACCCTTAAAATACCAAAAGAACAGTTAAATAGGAACGTTAAATCCGACGTCAAAAGACTCATAAAAGAGAATGAAAGGGAGTATAAAATATTTCGGTTTAAGATATTTATTATCACGGTAATATTTTTTTTATAAATAAAATTGAATTATAAGAAGTACAAAATGTACTCATATGAGACTAATGCATCATATTACACTAATGCGTCATATTACACCAATCAGAAAAAATAAAATGTTAAGTCTTTCCTTCGCGCCCTATAAATCAAAACCAGAAAATAAAAATAATATTATCGAATAATGAGGACAAATTAAGTGCTTTAACTCTAAACATGATATTATTGCGTGGCCGCAGCCATAAACTTCACGTCGTGGCTAACCAAATTAATTAAATGACGAACATTTGCATATTTCTTGTTCTTCAACAAAGCACCAAAGTTGTTGAAATGAATCCAACACTCCTCAAAAGGTATAAAATCTACATTTAACCATCTATATATAAATTTTCTTTCAGTTTGGTTCTTGTCAAATAATTATGGTTTGATTCGGTTCTAACAAACTGAAAAAATAGTTTGGTTCAGTTCACATGCAGTTTTAGTTTTGGTTTTAAACAAAACTTTGCCCACCCCTATTTCCCCTATATATTATTAACACAAGTTTGGACCTCTTAACCACTGACTTTATTCTAAATTATATAGTAGGCTACTAAATATTATTAACACAAGTTTGGACCTCTTAACCACTGACTTTTGACTTTATTCTAAATTTTGATTGTACCAATTTGAAGACTCTTATCAAGCCTAATGTTACGGTGGACCACCTTCACAAGTGGTTCACCATGGACAAGTGATCTACCGAATATGAATTTTACGAAATTCATTGTTGGATTGAAAGTTTATATCGTATAGATCATCCATAAATTTTTTTAAATTTTTTGAAAATTATTTGATTTGTTATTGAGACCCACCAAGATTTACATTATTTAATAAACCGTTAATCTTGATGTGTCTCAATAACATATATCAAATGATTTTCAATTTTTCTAAATTTTTCTATGGATGATTTATATGATGTAAACTTTCAATCCAACGGTGGATTTTGTAAAATTTGTATTCGTTATAATGTTATTCATGACTGGTCCACCATGGACCACTTGATGAAGTGGTCCATATTAAAATTTACCATAAAGTGGTCTGTATTGTATATTTATTCTTTGAAATTTTGATAGGCAGAAAAACTCTCCTGACGCAAAAAATCTTATATCTTGGATCCAAAATCTCTATAAATAGTCGTTAGCTATGAACTCATTCACCTCCACACTCATTAACAAATTTGAAGTGAGTTTCCTCTTCCACATTTTCCAAACCAATCATGCCTAGCTCAATGCTTGCCAAAATTACTTGCTTGGTTGTGATATGCTTTGTTATAGGCATTCCCTTAGCCAATGCAGATCTTTCATGTGGTCAAGTCGTATCGAGCGTATCAACATGCTTTGAGTACATTAGGAACCCAGCTTCGTCCGTCCCTAGACCTTGTTGCAATGGGATTAGGTTTTTGAATGACCAAGCAAAAACTATCACCGATCGTCGAAGTATATGTAGGTGCATCCAATGTGCTACAGTCACCACATTTCCCGGACCCATTCTTTCTTCATTTCCACAAGGAAGCGTCCGTACCATGTGTGGTGTCGACTTATTCATGCAGGTTAGTGTCTCCACGGACTGCAACACGTACATATCTCTAAATCAACTCTTGTTCTTTTCATAAAATTGAAAATTTGATTTTAAGCTAATGCTACCGTTGACCACCTTCACAAGTGGTCCCGTGGATAAGTGATCTACCGAATAAGAATTTTACGAAATTCACTGTTGGATTGAAAGTTTATATAGATCATCCATAAATTTTTAAAAATTTTTTGAAAATCATTTGATATGTGACCCATCATGATTTACGTTATTTAATAAACCGTTAATCTTGATGTGTCTCGATAACATATCAAATGATTTTCAATTTTTCTAAATTTTTCTATAGATGATCTATATGATATAAACTTTCAATCCAACGGTGGATTTTGTAAAATTCGTATTCGTTTTAATATTATTCATGACTGGTCCACCATTGACCACTTGATGAAGTGGTCCATATTAGAATTTACCTTAATTTTATGGCTTAAATTTTAAGCACGCAAAATTTCACAATTGTTTGAATTTAGCCCGGATTCAAACTCCGACTTCACCACTTCGGTGTGTTAATTTTTAATGGCTATTGTCATTTCATCATATTTTCAAAAAAATATAAACTACTACTTCTTCTTAAACTATAAATTGAAAATAAATTTTCTTTCAAAAAAATAAAAATAAATTTATCATCTCTAGTCCCATCCTTAAGTTTTAGAGACAAAAAATTATTGAATCTTTATTACGAAAGTTTCTAATAAATATACATCATATTATAAATGCAAAAAAAAAAAATTCATGCATTGTCGATCAATCCTAATCGTCATATGATTACAAAGTGTTTGGTTATTATTTGTTGATAATGTAAACTTTTCTTCTCTTTTTTCTTAAAAATATGAACTTTCCATGTATAATAATAATCTTGCAAAGAAAACTAATATCAAATTCACTCTACTCATTGCAGGGTAAATTAAACTACCGAGCAGCTTGCAAGAAGCACTAGGTTGGGGTAATATAACCAAGACAAAATAAAGATGATTTATAAATTTCTCCGGTTGTATATAAATAAAACTGAAGTGTCTTTTAAATAAAATATACTATATCCGTTCCTTTTTAAGTGTTTCTTTAAAATAATAACACCAAATTAATAAAGTGTATTTTTGCATTTTATCTTCATATTATACTCTTATTTTAATCCACCAATAAATTTTTATTTTTTTGCACACACTTTCTCTTTCCAATAAATTTAATATATTATATAAAAAATAAAATGTTAAGTCTTTCCTTTGCGCCCTATAAATGAAAACCAGAAAATAAAAATAATATTATCGACTAATGAGGACAAATTAAGTGTTTTAACTCTAAACACAATATTATTGCGTGGCCGCAGCCATAAACTCCACGTCATGGCTAACCAAATCAAATGACGAACTTTTGCATATTTCTTGTTCTTCAACAAAGCACCAAAGTTGTTGAAATGAATCCCAACACTCCTCAAAAGGTATAAAATCTACATTTAATCATCTATATATAAATTTTCTTTCACACTTGTAAAGAAAAAGTGCGATTGAAAAATAGAATATGATTGACATCTTCTTCTTCTCTAAAACAAAAATCACAACAACATTCACCCGGATTAATAATCTACATTGTCGTGAATTCGTAGTAAAATCACTCCAATGAAATACATGATGTGTGGAAAAGAACGACAATCAATATCAACAGGAATAGCAATAATAATAATAACACGATAAAAGCGATAAAGGAGAAGAAAGAACACACGATATTTGTTTACTCAGTTCGATCCACATTGACCTACACTAGGGGAGAGAGCAGCCCTTTGTTCCACTATATCAATGAGTTTGGTTACAAAGAGATTCCAAAGGCATTTACAAGAATTATCCTTCAATCATATATTCTACACTTTTTCCCGAATCTCTTCCCGTGACCAAGAAACTCAATGATTTAGACTATCCAAGGTCCAAGGTGTATTCAATAACCCTTTGCCTAACTCTAGAGTTATACCAAGATAGAGACAACCCCTCTTGTTTCTCTCTAAAACCCTAGCCTTTGTATTGACGGAAAATCCTAATTTAAATTACCTACATCTTGCTCTCTTTCTATACTCTCTTATTTTTCTATGAATAAAACATCCTCTATTTATAGAAAAATATATGCCTAAATATTAGAAATAAATCTGCTTTAAAATAAAACAGAATTCAAGTCAGATATCCTCTAAAAACTATTTTTTCCAAAAAAACATCAACAACCAAACATATATATCTATGCAAGTCACGTGCGTCTGCGCCGCGCGCAGCAGGTAGTGACAAAAGAAGAAAATGCGCATAGGAATTACGTGCCGCACCCGCCATATTGCGCGCCACGCCTAGACCAACTTGTGCCAAGGGTTTTCTGAGTTTTGTGGTTGAGATTTCAAGGTATGTTTCAACATACATCCAAATATGTTAATTTTTGATGGAATATCGTTGACCCAAAGTTGATTAAACACATTCACCACATTACCAAAAATGACTACACCTTCAAGACGATTTTGGAGGAACTGATACGTCGAATGCACAGAGAAAAATCCAAACTTGCTCGGTATCCATTTCTAGCGGTCTGTTGTATCCATAACAAGTGTGACATATGCAAATAAAACCAGTAAATTAGTTGTTGCATCTATACTTGGTCGATGATCTTGTTTGCTTGTTTGACAATCACCATCTTCATCTTCTTCTCAAGTATTTTTCTCTCAAGTTTTTTTTTAAATAGGAGACATTTTTAAATGTCTCAACTGTCACCTTCTTGACTAGATCTTGACCACTATAGTTGAATATTTTGGATTTACTTTAATTAGTTTATTAAAATATAATTAAATGCGTATAAAATCAAATATATTATCTTGTCATTATTATAAGGCTTAATGTTGAACGGGCCGTGATGGGTTGGGTCGTTCTTTCTAGTCAGCCTATTGAGAGGTCCTTGCCTCCACTGATGAGTATATATTCTAGTCATCTCATTAAGCTAGACACACTGAAAAACATAACACGCATAAGGACTCATCAGTGAAAGGTAGAAGCACCGTCTCAACTCTCTTACTCTCTCAGATTTAAGTAACGAATGATTGATCCGCTGCCATTCCAGGTAAACCGTTCCCATATATATTCTCTAATATTACAATATGCTATAACTTGTATCTATTGATCTAAGGTCATTATATTTAGACAGATTTCTCCTTATATGCAATTATGTAACATAAGTCACAAGGTTTTAAAAGTAATTAAATTGCACTGTCCTTTGAGAGTGTGACTTTTATCCTTGTAAGTAGAGTCATAACTTTAGCCAAATTCCATGAAGTCTTTTGCGACGTCATCTCAAGCGGTTCATAAAAGTAATCAAAGAGAAAACCATTATACCAAATCATAAAACTCTATTTTAATAAATCAATACAAGGATGTTATAATTTAGGGGGGTGTATTGGATTGAGATTTCATGAGACAATTTTGGCATAAAAAGTCTTGATGATTTTATGAGATTTTGTTGGACTATATTGATTTTGTGAGATTTTAAAGACTTTTTTACAGAGACTTTTTTACAATCAAGATTTTTAACACATGATTTGAATGGATTTTGAGAGATTTTTTTCAAAAAACTTTTTACAATCAAGATTTCATAATACTTTATATATTAAGAAACTTTTGTATATTAAGCAAATTTTAAAAGAATCAATAAATTTTAATAAAAGAAATTATATTTTTTTGGGAATCCAAATTTTTAAACAAAAAAAAAGCCTTACATTTTTTCACGTATATGTTTCTAATCACAAATAAAAACCATTATCACCATTGATGGGAAAAGAAGCAGATGAAGGTAACGAAAAAAAATTTGCCGTAAAAAGTTGTATTGAATCAAAAGTTTGTAAAAAAGATGTAGAATTTGTTAAAATATTTTTTTGCAAAAAAACATATTTGATAGAAGAAGAAGAAGAAGAAGAAGAAGAAGAAGAAGAACTGGTATAATGATGATGAAAGTAAAAAATCTTGGAGAGTTTGAAAAAGTCTCAAGTCTTTTGGTGAGATTCTTGAACAAGTGAACAAAGAAAAGAAGAAGGAGTGCAGTGATGATGAACTATGAAAAAATAAAGAAAAAAAAATTTGATACAGTGATGATGAAAATAAAAAGTGGTGAGATTGTTGAAAAAGTCTATCAAGTGTATTTTCAATTAAAAAGTCTCTCAAAATCCATTCCATAGAAGAATCCATCAAAATCGGTAGACTTTTGAATACCAGTAGACATTTTAAAAGTAGTACCAAATCTCAATTGAATACCAACAGATTTTATTGCCCTGAAAAAAAAAATCATGTTTGTCTTAATTGAATACCACAAGATTTATTTAACTTTTGTAAAAGTCTTGATTGAATACCTCAAGATTTTTTTGTCATAAAAAAGTCTTTTAAAATCCCATGAAATCTCAATCCAATACACCCTCCTTAATTTGCCTTAAGAATTTACAAGTGGGCATGAGATAATCACAAGACAACCATAACAATATTTGTGTCCTAATCAATAAGACCGAGTCTAAAATAATTTTAAAATGTAACACTATTAAGATAATTTAATAAGTGTTACTACTATAATATGACAAATTATACAAACGTATTTTAGACTCAAATTTCGAGAAAGTATTTATATATAAAATATTGTACAATTCTCAATTTTAATTAACATCGAATATGAAATTAAAATCAAACGAATATTCTCGAATAGAATTTATAAAATTACCCTGGGCAGACTCATAATTTTATTCCAAAAGTAAGTAAAATATCAAGTGTTACTACTATAATTTTAAATTCTTAATGACACGTAAATAGTCATAATGGGTATAATTAAAGTGTCATAAAAAATGAATCTGGGTATGCTCCATTTAGGTAGTAGTCCATTTAACCCAATACTTTCTACCGATGAATGACACGTGTTAATTAAATAATTCAATAGTTGTGATTTCAAAATCCTCAATTTATGGAAGACACAGAGGGTGCGTTTGATTCGTAAAACAGAAAGGACTGGACAGAACAGTACAGGACAAAACAAGATAATACGGGACAGGACAAACCTGTACCGGAAATATATAGGACGATAATATTTTTATATTCGAAAATAAAATGAGTATTTTCGTATTTTTTATACAAAAAATCTTGTTTTTTTCCGGTCCCTTGTTACCTAGTTTGTCCAGTCCCATGATCAATTTCAAATCAAACAGAGTACAACAAAAGTTGTCCTGTCCAGTCCTCTGTTTTTTTGCAAATCAAACGCACCCAGAAACACATACGGTTTGTTGTTCACATCTCACCTCTTTGCCGTCTCACCGCCGTATGGCCGTTCGGCTGTTCCACTTTACCGCCGTATGTTGCATTATATTATTTTGACAATAGAATAGAGTTAATTTCAACTCAAATCAGAGGTTTCAGAGATTAAAAAATTGTATAAAAGAGAGTTATTATTATAGGAGTTGGTGTTGCTGCAGTTTAGTATATGAATTTTTTACTTCAAATAACCAATTGCTCTTCAACAGAGTTGGTAAAATCATGAGCAATACTTCCCTGTCACTCTGAAACCAATTGCTGAATAAAACTAAGATGAGTTTGGAAAATAATAACATGTTTTCGAGAGGATTTCACGGCGGCGGGAAGAGCTCTATCATCGGACGGAAAGCGAGAGCGGCGCCATCGTCGGAAGGACAAAGAGGCCATGACATGAAAGAAGAAGATGGAACACACAGGAGAAAGAAGAAGACGACTGTGTTTGTTTCTTTTATTTTAGAAAACAAATAGATTGCAATACGATATAACAGGTATAACATAAACAGATGATCGAATCACCGAACAGTTTAACAAGCAATAGCGATTTTATATCGATTCATTAGAATGTTGATTAAGTCAAATTAGGGTTCATGTGATTCAACAATAGCCATAATATTTATCTAACGGCTCTGATACCAATTGAAAGAATTTAAATATAATGACCTTAGATCAATAGATACAAGTTATAGCATATTGTAATATTAGAGAATATATATGGGAACAGTTTACCTGGAATGACAGCGGATCATCCATCCAATCAAACCTAGAGAAGTCATCTATGAAAGTGATGAATTACCTATATCCACCCATAGCAACAGGTGTTATAGGCCCGCATATGTCAGTGTGAATCAATTGCAAGACGTCATCACATTGCAGTTAGCTTTCCTTTCAGACAATCGACACAAGTTTAAAAATCAGAGAAATCAAGATAAGGAAGAATATTGTCTCTAATTAGCCTTTCAATATGAGGTCTAGAAATGTGACCTAAACGCTCATGCCATAACATTGATGAATTCTCACCTTTCATAACACGTTTAGAACCAATAACAGAATTAACAGACAATTCGTCTGTATCCAACATATATAACCCATCTCGTAAAATTCCAGAACAGACAACGGTAGATTTAAAATAAACAACGAGTTTTCCATTTTCAAAATTAAAAGTGTAGCCAGATTTGTCCAATGCTGAAACTGAAATCAAATTCCTTCTCATGGAAGGTACATAAACTGCATCTTTCAAAATTAAAGTATGACCAGAAGGTAAAAGCAAAGAAACAACTCCTATCTCTAAAACAGGTACTCCAGCTCCATCGCCCACGATGACCTTTGCCTCAACATCACTTGGTTTCCTCAGGCTTTGAAACCCCTGCAAAGAATTCACAACATGAATAGTTGCACCTGAGTCTAGCCACCAAGTATCAGAAGGTACATCTACTATGTTGAATTCAAAACAAGCTAGAGCTAGGAGTTTACCTTGTTTTTCGAGTTTCCTTTTCAGAAAGTCCGTATATATTTTTAATCGAAAATTAGAAATTTTATTAGGTCTCGTATATATTTGATGGTCCCGTATATATTTTTATTATTATTAGAAAATTAGAAATTTTTGGTATCCTTAACTAGTGTCCCGGGGGCACTGGTTAGCATGACCCATTATTTTATTATTATTAATAGTTAGTAGTACACTTGGTAGTAATATTATTTATTTTATTTTTGATGAAAAATATTGTTTTGTTTCTTTTTTTTAATATAGTTATTGTTTTGTTTCTTTTTTAATATTATTTATTTTATTTTTGATGAAAAAAAGAAGCTTGAGTAGCTCATAGATAGACAAGTAAGTCATTGGTGCTAAATTGATTTCGTAGTAATATTAGAATCACATATAAGTATGAGTAGGGATGTCAATTTACATCCGTCAGAGCGGATATCCGCAAGGATTGCCCCGTTTTTAATTACTTCTTGATTTGAATTTTGGAAGATGAAGATTTATCTTTCTAGGTTTTGAATGATGAAGATACGGATGAAGTTGAACTTTGATTTTCTAGGTTTTCAATCTGTTTTTTATTTTTAATTTATTTTTCTTATAAAAAATGAACATGTAATTAATTAGTCTACGTGGCTTTGATTAAATTAATCCAAAATGAAAAAAAAAACTTGAGTAGCTCCTAGACAAGCCATTGGTGCTAAATTGATTTCGTAGTCATATTAGAATCACGTATAAGTATGAGTAGGGATGTCAATTTGCACCCGTTTGGAGCTCTGAAAACAAGGATTTTTTTCCGTGGGGACGGGGATGGAAGCAAATATTCTCCCGCGGATACTTCGGGCGGGGATCGAGGAAGGCGCAACCGTCCTCGCGAATTCCCCGAATCTGTTCATTCAAACTGATTCGGGGGTCAGTTCTGGCATCAAGTGGTTCCAGACTTCCAGCCCCCTTCCGATCACAGTTGCTGGGGATCGAATCACATTCCTCCCTACCAAGTTCAGTATCAATCACCACTAAACCAACTAACGATTGATTATTCAACAAGAAAAAAATTTAGTCACTAAACTACTTCAAAATAATATTGGCATCCACGTACTTTGATTGATTACTTAATTCTTTCATAAGCATTGATATCGCAGATTCCTCTCCAATTTACCCCAACAGAATGCATGATCAATCTTTTTCTCAATAATAATCTTAATTTCTCTATACCTAATAAACATCTTATATTCATAAAAAAAAAATAAAAACATTCATAAAAAAAATAAAAATAATCATCTTATTATTTTCAATACTTTCTTCCCTTGTACTCTTTTGTTAAGCAAACACGGTGTTAGTCGAGGTATTTTTTTTCTTTTCTTGAGCAAGAAGATGAGCTTCAAGAACAAATACACCCACACTCAACTCGTTTCTTCATTCTCTTCACAATCTCTTTCCGTCGACCACCGCAAGCACTGTCGCACCAAATTACCGAAAAGCCCTCGAGAAAAAGCAATCTGAAACATGAGTAGAGGAAGCGGAGGTGGATACGATCGTCACATCACTATTTTCTCCCCCGAGGGCCGTCTCTTTCAAGTCGGTATGTAACTTGTATCACTAATTCACGTCTTTCAACGGTGTCGTTTAATTAGGTCAATTGTAGTTTAGTTCTTCTCAATTTTGTTTTTCTTCTTCTAATTTTGTTTAATTAAATTAAATTTACTTAGGTATTGGTTTATCGAGCTAGGTTTGTCATTGTTTTTATCTGTTTATTTCAATTTTTTGGATTGCGCTTGATAAATTTAATTTATTTTTTATTTTTGAAACTGCCTAGTTAGTAGTTAGGAATTAGTATTGTTACATTTTTGTTGTGGGTGAGAATCGAACCCCTGATGTTAATCTGTGTTGTTAAAGCCGAATTTAAACAAATTGTTATAAGATACGCTATTTCGTATAGGATTTCGCTTGTTTTGATTGAGTGTGTAGTTTGTTAGGCTGTATTGTTCTGAGTTAGGGTTTTTGAATGTGTTCAACAGAGTATGCTTTCAAGGCTGTTAAGTCTGCTGGTAATACCTCGATTGGCGTAAGAGGAAAAGATTCGGTTTGTGTGGTTACTCAGAAAAAGGTTCCGGTGAGTAGAATAATTTGACTGTTAGGTTTTTTCTTTTAATGGTATGAGTATTTTAGCTGACCCGTCAGGTGGTAATGTTGAATGTAGGACAAGCTGTTGGACCAGACAAGTGTTACACATCTCTTTCCCATCACAAAGTATCTTGGTTTACTTGCCACCGGCATCACGGGTATGTTCATCATTGCATCTATATCTTTGTTTTAGATTTGTGAAATTGATTCAACACATTTTTCGGTCCTGTCACCCTGTGTATGTATGTTCTTTACTGCAACTGTTCATCATTACTTTGTTCTAGATTTGTGAAATTGATTTAACACATTTATATTAAAATCAGAAATTTGTAAGTACTCACTTTCTCTCATTCATCATTCTTTTATATTAATTTAATTTATTTAATTAAGATCATAATGGTGAGTTAGATGATGAAAATTTGTGCCACATCAGATAAAATGACACATCCGATGCCATCGTTTGTGTAACACTAGATGATGCCAACGACCAAAAATAATGTAATCTGACTTTGTAGGGAGGAAAACTAAAAGACAAATTTATAGTAATAAAAACCCAAATTCACTGTATTTGCAGAGACCAAATATATATTTAAACCTTTCGTCAAAAAAAAAAAAAAAAATTTAAACCTATTGATATTCTTACTGCAGAGAATGCATATCTTTTGAACTATGATGTGATAAAATGTATTTGATTTCAACCACAGACAATGATAATGTTGATTTCCTGTGGGTTGACACGTTCATACATATATTTTGAACTAAAATATTTCTATTTCCCACTCCTTTTCAGCTGATGCCAGGACACTAGTTCAACAAGCAAGAAATGAAGCAGCTGAGTATCGCTTTAGATATGGATATGAGATGCCTGTGGATGTGCTGTCTAAATGGTAGGTGGTTCAGCTTTTAACATTATGCATACATGTGCTGCTATATTACTAGACTCTAGCTGCTTATGGCTCTCTTTCATGTCTTCCTTTAAAACTCATTATCTTAGAAAAAAGAGCAGAAGAATGAGTAGAAAATAAATAATTATTGCGAGATATCCTTGATACTATCATTATACAAAGGATTGAATAGTGAATACTAACCCTTAATTATAGGTCTATAAGACTTCTAACCCTAAATAAAAAGGAAAATCAAGAAACAAATAATGATAATAACTAGCAATATGGAATCTAATTCTAGAAGATAATTTAAAAAATTTAAGATTAGAAATTGATACTAGGAGATAAACTAACATAATAACAAATATATTATGAGATATTTCATATGTTCTAAATAGTTTTACAATTTGTTTATAATTTTTTTTTGTATCTGAAGTTTGTAACCTTATATGTTGACAGGATTGCAGACAAATCACAAGTCTATACTCAACATGCTTCTATGAGACCACTTGGAGTAGGTATGTGTTTATTTTCCTTTGAAGTGTTCACTGATGAACAACTTACACCTTGTTTGAAGGTTAAATACTTAATTTTATATGATATTAACTCAATTACTTATTGTCATTATTGATGTCATTTTCTCATTCTGTGATTTTAATCTATTGCGGTGCAAAGTTTCTATGGTATTGGGTATTGATGACGAATATGGGCCCCAACTTTACAAATGTGACCCTGCTGGTCATTACTTTGGTCACAAGGTACGTAGAAGATCATTTCTTACTTTGATTTTAGATTATTTGAGTTGTTTAATAGGAGAAGATGCAAAACTTGTTCGTAGTAATTTCAATTCCATAAATGTTTCTGATTTTTTATTCTTTATTAAATTCGGCTCTTCTAAAATGAGCACTTATTTAAGAGGGTAAAGTATTTCTTTATGAAAAAATTGACTGTTGTAATTTAAACACAGCCATTATTTGTTGTGATGTCAATGATTGATGTTTTTAATCAACAGTTGAGATTCACTCTCACTTTAAAGGAGCTTGGTTCTTCATCGATCTATTTCAATATTTTATGTATCGAAAGCTATCAAGTATAGACTGTAGTTATAAATTAATAGAGGAGGGGATTGACAAAAACTAAAGCAAGATGTTCTTTGTGAAAGTTGTGTATGAATCTATTCTTCTTTTATTCTATTATTATAAAGCACCCTAAAATTCTTCTTGGTGCTTACTAACATGATTATCGATGAGAAAGTAAGGAATTAAGTTATCATCCTAAAATACTATCTATATGTATAATTGTTATGACAATTGACAACAACGCTCTACCTCTATGTATCTAGACCGAGAAGAAGGGATTTTATTAGGTAATAGTGGTGAAAAGGGACTACGTAAATGAAGAGAGGAAATATTGTTTATCTTTTATTAGAAAGGAATGTTGCTATTAGAGATTGTATAGTGCCCGGTGGTAGACGATGGATACAGTTAGGCAATCTAATATCTTGTCATTTTAAAATTATTTTAGTAGCCTTGGACTTATCATAAGTAGGTGATAAATTTGATTTAATAATTATCATCATAACATGGATACCAAGTTTTGGTGTAGCCAGTTTTTCATCCAATTTGTCCTTTATTTTTACTATTTTATCTATACCTTTATATAAAAGCGATACTAAGTTTTGGTATAGTAATTTTTTCTTTCAACTTTATGGTTCATTTAAAGTATTTTATTTATACTTTTGTCTTTTTTTACCCAATCAAACAACTGAGCTTTTTTACAAGTAACTGCATAAATTTTTTAACTTCCGTTTATTTTTTTTTTGAAAAATTGTAACTTCCAGTATTTACCACTTAGAACTTGAAAGAAGGACATCAACAATGTTAGATGGTTAGTCATAATCATAGTTTTTGGAGAGAGGAGAAAAAATAATAACAGGGAAAGGAAAAAAAACAAGGGAAAAGAAGAGAGGAAGAGAATAAGATCTCTTTAGTGGGATTTAACTCCTAGTTTTATCGACAGGCTTTTACTGAAATTGATTAGGTCTTCCTATCTATAGATTTGATTGATTCTTTATTCAGTGGGTTTTGGTTTTGCCTATCCAATTTCTATTCTTCTCTTTTATAATTAATTTTTGGTGTGTTGCAGATGATAGGTAATGTTTGAGTGCCAACATAGTTGGGTTTCTTGCATTACAATGATGCTTCTGCATGCCATTTTTCCATTAAAAAACATGTTGTTTTCTTACTTTCTTTATCACTTTACGTGCCAATGATCGATTACCAATTACCATAACTATATGCACTTGCACTCAGAACTTGTCTATTTTTCTAAAATTCTATTATGTACTTAGGCCGCAAGTGCCGGATTGAAAGACCAAGAGGCCATCAATTTCTTGGAAAAGAGGATGAAGAATGACCCTTCGTTTACCTATGCGGAGACAGTTCAGGTAATATTTTTGCTTTGTTCAATTTTTCCCCACTCCCATTTTGCAAGCCAAATTTTGTTTGAAAGGTTAAATTGATAAACAGTACTGTTATGTTACTCTATTGCCTCGCTTGAGAGATTTACTGTCTTTCACTCAACTTTATTTTTGGTCTAAAAGGGGAGTCTACTATGTTATTGGATTATATGAATACTCCATATTTTTTTGTTGGTTACTACTTATTCCCGCTTGTTGGTTACTACTTATTCCCGCCGCTGCTAATCAAGTATCCTATAATAGGCTTTTCCTTGTTTGGTCTAGACTTATCTGCAGATATGTACTATAGTAACAAAGTGAAAGATAGCCAGTTAGTTACAGTTATTCAATGCGGTGGTTACTTATAGTTAGAGTCTTTATCTATAGGAGAGATTCTACTCTTTGTAAAGTTCTGATTACAAATTTATAGTTTCATATTAGTTTTCTTTTTACTCTTCACCATATTCAAAATATGGTACCTAGAGTCTGATTTGGTTTCAAAAGGCCTCATATATTTTTTATCTCCACTTCCTCTTTCACCACATTCTATAGTGACAAGTGCTGCAATTCATGTTCTGCTTCTTGATTTGGGATCACTGATGGATTCTTCTACTACAGTAACACCCTTGCTGGAAGCTTTGGTTACACTCTCACACACTATTTCATTAACAATCAATTTCTTTATCATAATTTCTTCCTTTTCTGGAAACTCTTATAAATTTTCTCGATAACTATTTACTATGCTATTATAATATATTCTACCATTATGATTATTAATCTGCATTACAATTATTTGAAAAAAATATTGGATGTATGTGGATGGTGAAGATTGGCCATATTTAGTAAAAGGCGAGAAGTTGGCAAAAATACTGAAATGTGATATTTATTGTATTTCTGAGTGCTAAATCTGTCAGATAATGTAGTAAAACCAAACCTCCGATATTCATTGGATCTTTCAGGGTTTTGCTAAAAGCAATATTGTCATTGAAGACAGTACAAACTTATTGTAAATATATATTGTTTATAAATTTTGTTAAACAGTCATCTGAATACGCTTTTAAGGTTCTAACTCTACGATTTCCATGCTTTTTTTATTCAGACTGCCATTTCTGCCTTGCAATCAGTTCTTCAAGAGGATTTTAAGGCCACTGAGATTGAGGTAAAATTTAGTAAAACCTTTTTTTTTTTTCCCCTATTAAGGATTTCATTCTTGTTTCCTAAGGTGCCAAAACATTACCTTGCCTTTAATTTTGAAGATTATATGTAACTGTACTCGTATTGTTGTCATCTAACAATTAGGCCTGGAGTTTTGTCTTCCTGTCCAGTATTTTCCATTTAAAACCCTCTTTTCAGCATTATATAATAATATATCGTTATCTTTTCTCGCTTTTCTTTTCATGTCACTCAACTCAGGCTAGAATAGTTATTTTACTATCATGAATCCATTAGTTGACTCTTAATATGACGAATATATAACAGTCTTTTATCTGATTTCTGTTCCTGTCATATTTCCAGTTTTATAGCTCATGTTTATGTGAGTGATTAATAACCAAAACATATATTGATAATCAATAGGTTCTTGGAGCTTTGCATTGTAATATTGGTTGTTCCAGAATATTATTTCGCGATTTTTTGAAACTTCGTGTTTCCTGTGATATAGATCAGATTGATGGCATTTTTGTTCTAAATTTATTGGTTAAGGAATTAATTTTTCTTATTCTTGCTATCCAACAAATACTTTCTCATAATGATTTGATGCAAATGGTGGTATTTTGCGTTTTCTAGGTTGGAGTTGTGCAGATGGATAATCCAGAATTTAGAGTTCTGTCCACCGAGGAAGTTGATGAACACTTGACTTCAATAAGCGAGCGTGATTGAGTTCTCCAGACTTTTTCAGTTTAGATTAATCAATTACCTGTTGTGTGGGATCATTCAATTGATTTTGTTATGATATTTGAATGTATCTAGTTGCCAAAAGATGACGTTGAAGATTATATTTGCTATTATTACAAGTTGGAGCTTAACCATTGTATGATTCATATGTTGGCAATTACACTCTGCTTGAGTTGAACACAGACAAGGGTCCGCTAAATCGGAGAAAAATCGCTTTGAACCGGTGAGAACCGGGAAAACTGGTGAACCGGAAAAACCGGCCGGTTCTCTCCCATTTAAAAAAATAAACTGAAATTTCATTTTATTTTATTTTTACCATTCCTGTATTTTCGTACCTGTTTAGTGAAGATGAAGAAAGAAATCTTGAAAACTTTTTTTTTCTCTCCTTTTCCCCCAAATATTACTACCTATGACAGTCCTCCTATATTTTGATTTGTTCCTTCATTCTATTAGTTTTTGGACAAACTCTTAAGTAAATGAATTCCCACAATCAATCCTATTTTTTTTCAATGAAATGATAAAGACAAACTCTAGACACAGAAAAATGGAAGTTGAAAAAGTAAGAGAGATGGATGCGAAGGTTGAGTTTTTCTTCTCGCACTCTCATAGGACATGCGCATCCCCTGATATTCTCAATTTATCCCTCTTGCTACTTAAGATATCAGTTTGTAAAATTGCAAAAATTAAAAAACCACAATTGACATTCTAGGATGCGAACTAGTTCATCGTATAAAAATCAACTTTTTTTATCCCCTTCATCTTATGAGGTGGTAATACCATGAATTATATTGATAGATTGCATATAGATATATAGTAAAACTATTAGAATTATATATTTTTTTAAATATCTCTACGTATATTGTTAGACTTTTTTTTGGTAAGCAAAGGGGCCTAAGCCCAGTATATTATTAGACTTTATTATTATGAAAGATTACTCCTAATTATATGAGAATCATTAGGAGTAATTAGGAGTAATCATATGATACAATTGTTGTATATATATGTGAATGGTCAAAGCAATAACAGGCACTACAAATAATTCTTACAAGCTATTACAACTCATATAATTATGAGTAATACACCCTGTCTCTAATTATTAGATTCTGTTTGACAAAAATATACTATTCATTTATCTTATTTTGAATGTAATTTATTAATAATATATAAATGTAAATATTGTTTAATTTGTTTTGATGAGTATTTTCAAAATATTAAATTTTTATAATTTTTACTAATAGACAATTAAATATATTAGTGATCAAAAGAACTAATTTTTACTTGAATGCAGCAATAGGCTTTCCATGATGGAATCCAATACCTTGCTCTTTTGCACTCTTAAACGAACTTTAAGGCCAATTTCTTCATCTCTTTTGGCATAAAAGGTAGTGAAAATGCAGATTAGTTCTTCATATTAGGAACAAATATATTTTGGAGTAGAAAGTCTAAATAGCAACAAAAAGTTTAAGATAATATATAACAGATTTATCAATGGCATATATCATTGAACTCATATGATTAAGCTTACGAATAGAGGGAATTTATAATTAAATGCATAGTCTTCCAAATAAAGAAATTAAAGTAATCAAATACAAGCATCGAGGGAATTTATAAGTAAATGTGTAGTCTTCCAATAAAGAAATTAAAGCAATCAAATACAAGCATCGAGGGAATTTATAATTAAATGCATAGTCTTCCAATAAAGAACCCATTTAGCGAAAGTTTTATAAATCCTAAAACAAGGAACCCACTTTGAAAGATTAACCTAAAACAATAAATCCTAATATCCTAAGGAAAGAAAATAGAATTGAAAGAAGAATAGCTAAGAATTGAAATCAAAAACCCAGGTGAGAAACATTGAAATTAAGAAACTTGGAAGATTCTGCTCCTGGAATTGTTTCAAGTTATCTTCAGCTTGTTTCCTCACAGCACCATCCACTGCTTGGGCATTTAATAGGATCTGTGTAACTTCCATTGCCATCTGAAACTATAATATACAGAACACGTAGCATAAGTAAAGGCATGAAAACTAAAGAATAGTAAAAAACTAGCAACAAAAACTTGTTAGATGTGTAATAAAGCTACTGGGAACTTAACAACAAACTATAACTAAACCACATAACAATATATAAATTAAATCAGCAAAACGGGTAAAACTCAATAACAATACGCATGTTCTCAATATCATGTTAAGAATGGGTAATACGAGGGACAAAGAACTAGGAAAAAATATAAAATAACATGTTGAAAGCATAAAGGATTGAGAACAAAACACCAAAGTGATTCTGGACATTAAACAAAGGGATTTCACAGTAAGAGATAAGTTAAACGAGTTGCATATAAACTCAGCCATTTCAATAGGCATGATGATTTGACCAAGACCACCCATAAACCCTAATCTGACCACCATAAGCCCAATACTACTTTATAACAATAAAATAGGTATAAGCATAAGCTAAGGGCCCGTTTGGTGCACAGGATAAGAGACAGGATATGATAACTATATCATATCCTGTCTCAATCCAGTGTTTGGTGACACAACAGGATATGATAAGTTAATCCTGAAGCTTATCCTATCCTGTTTCTCTAGTTAAAATCCTTATCCTGAATTTGAGCTGGGTTACCAGCAGGATAGGATAAGAAAAAAAAAATCGTTGATTTATTCTATAAAATATATTTTAAAATAAAAAACTGAAAATAAATAAAATAATTTGATAGTAAATTAATAATAAAATAATTAATTTTTAAATATATATGTGATTTTCTCATAAGGGTAATTTTGTAATTTATATAATCTAAAAAATCAAAATTCTCCTAAAATTACAATATTTTAAATTAAAATAATTATTAAAAAATTGCAAAATAAAAATATTAATTTAAATTTAATAACAACTTAAATATAATTCTTTTGCCATGGTAGTTTTATTATTTACATATATCATATATTTATTTAGCTTATCTAACATGTATAATTGAGTTATTTATTTGATCATGATTCATATAAAAAACTTAATTTGTTTATTTTCTCATGATTTGTATTTAAAATTTAAAGTTATTTGATTACTTTTTCTTTTTGTACAATTACTTATTTATATTTTTATTTATAAAATTCAAAGTATTACAATATAATTTTTAACAAATAACAATTGTTTTATGAGGGTAATTTTGTCATTTAAATATGTTATGTATCTTATCATATTGGTATGAACAAATATGTATTAAAAATATGATATAATAGTTATCATGTTTGTTATCCCGTGTGCACCAAACACAGGATAGGATAACTGATGATAACTGTTATCCTGCTAATATCCTATCCTATCACTATCCTGTTGTATATCCTATCCTGTCACTATCCTATCCTGCGCACCAAACGGGCCCTAATAGTATATGAAATTAGTAATGAGACTGCAAATAATAAACAAATAAGAAACAATCAATAAACCGGATAATCAAAATAGAGTACAAAAATACATTTAACCTACTTATGGAATGTCATAGGGCACTAATAGATCGTAAAATACAATACGATTAGGTTAAAATCAATTTTCTACATTTCATCAGCAACCAAACAAACACATAGTGAGCATCAGCAATAGTGAGCATCAGCAATCAGAAATACAAAACGAACTGATTCTAATAAAAAACAAAGAAATAAAATTAATCTACGGAAGTATAAATATCAAGCATTGATAACAAACTCGGATCAAACAAATCCTCGTAATGTTACCTTGATATAATGGTGGAATACATTATAATTTATAGAGTCAATAACAATGAATATATTTTGGGTCAATATATCACTCCGGCATATCAAATATAGGGTATCTAGTCTAAGTCATCGAGGCAACATTTAACCACGATGCTCATAATTCAGCCGATAGAAAATCTTTTGAGAAAGCTATCGCACTTTGCAAAGTATGAAGTATGGGTCTAATTCAAAGTATTGATGTCAAACAGGGTCTTTCGGCAAAAGATCGAATCTTTCTAGAAAATCGAGAAAAAATGGATACCTTTTTTCAAGCAAAATCATGTTAATTATGTCATTTTTCTCTTCCACCTCAGATCTAATTCTCGAGCAACCTCTTCAAAAACAACACAGATTAGTGCATGTTGAATTTCAAAATTGAAATGAATCGAAAATGGATACTAAAAATAGTTACTTGCCTTCAGGTGTAGATTGCACTATCACCGAGCAACCATTTAACCATTTCAAAATTTATTTCGTCAGCAACAATGGGATATAGAGATCATCAAGCCAACAATTAACCAAATTTATAATGCCAATATTAATTGGATTTAAGGTCATCCAGAGAACATATAACTGAATTTATATAGCAAATAATAATAGGACTTATGGATCATCGAGACAACATTTAATAAGGGTCAGCGAGACAACATTAACCGAATTTATATAACCAATAAGAATTGAACTTAAAGGTCATAGAGGAATAAGGGTCATCGTATATAGCCAATAAGAATTAGACTTAAGAGTCATCAAAGAAACATTTAATTAAACCCTATTTAGGCAACATATAATTGAAACTATGTAGCCAATAGGATTTAGACTTAAGGGTCTTCAATGGAACATTTAACCATATGAGAGGCGGAGAGAGGCAGAGTCAATAGAAATTTGAATTTAAGCATAATCAAGGCAGCATATTACCATCTTAAAATAATTTATGGAGTCAATAACAATAAATATATTTTGGGTCAATATATCACTCCGGCATATCAAATATAGGGTTCTGTCTAAATATTATATATACTCCTTTGTGAAAATTTAAAATGTGCAATTATATGTATGAAATAAACTATTGTCCAAAATAATTTTGAAATTTAGAACTCTTTAATCTCTAATTTCTTGCTAATTAACTCCATTTAAAATTAAAAACTATTTTGGGAGTATTTAAAATCAAATTATTTTGAGAATTCTATTATGGACAATTGTGTATTTACTCTATTAGTTAAATTCTTCAATTCATATTATTTTAGCATAACGATCCAAATATTTAAAGTTGAACAATTCTTTTGCGACAAATATAAATTTAGACCCTTGTTCTTAACTTTCTGACAAATATTATAAACTTTCTAATTATGTTAATTAAGTGTCTTGTCGCAATTAAATATTTGGATCAAGTTAGTATTAAACTATATATTTTATTTTATTCAATGATGCAATCTTGCATTTTTTATGCTAAAATTTTAAGTATGAATTAAAATTTATACGCCTCATTGTTGTTTATCACTTAAATATCATCAAAACAAGTTTATTTGAAATTGAGGCTATTTTAAAACTATTATCATCCTTGCAGCCAAATATTTAAGTAAATTATTTTGATTTATAATTAGAGTCTCATATATTTTTTAATGGCTTATTCTTTATGCATGGATATTCTGAGATGATGTTATCAAATGATATTCTCGCCAAATCATCAAAGGCCAATGACTCTAAAGACGAATGTCACACTTTATGAGGTTAGTCACAATTTTATCAAATTCTTTAACCTCTTGTGACCCACTACTGGTTATTGCATATATGAAGAAATTTATTTCTTCTTCTCTTATTGTGCAATTATATAAATATAAAAGTGGAATCCTTTTCCAGGAAATTCTAAATAGAACTCTATAATGATTGTATATATATATATATATATATATATATATATATATATATATATATATATATATACAATCATTATAGAGTTCTATTTCTTCTTCTCTTATTGTGCAATTATATAAATATAAAAGTGGAATCCTTTTCCAGGAAATTCTAAATAGAACTCTATAATGATTGTATATATATATATATATATATATTTCTCACAATAAAACTCCATTTTCAATTTATATTTAAGTTATAGTGGGAGTATTTAAAACTTTACTCTAAGAGTTTTATTCTGGATAAAATACAAAACTATTTTACACACTTTTATTTTAAATAATAACTCTTCCTATCATACTCTTTCGTATATAAATTCTAAAGTCATATTTATGATGTGCTAATTTAAAATACTTTTAAGCATGTCTTTCTATTATTTTAATATGACTAATATTGAATAAAATTAAATAAATTGTTTATGCATGATATTATTTTATCATATTCTTTTAAGCATAAACATTAATGATTTGTATAATTGTAATCTCACCTATCGTGGATACAATTATGCAAAGTATACCGACAACAATCATACCCTATCGGTCTGTTGTTGTTAATATAATATTCGTTATTACTCAATGTACTTTAATTTTATATACTTATATTTCAAATACTCTGTCACTATTAAAATGTTGTGACATAAGAACCGTACATTGAAATGCTATAGTTCTTACTTACTATCCTTAATACCCTTGAATGATATTACAATAAGTAAGAAATTTCATTAAATATATTATAGCGCATGTAGCTACTATCTTAATTTTGCAATCCAATATTATCCTAATTTTAATTAATGAATTATTTAAACTTTATTTAAAAATAAAAATAAAAATTGGATTGTCATCTATCCCTAGATTTTGTTAAGTGGCGGACATAACCCTATCGGTGTGACGTCACTCAACACGATCTTCATGTGATAGAGAAATAGTTGAATATTTATTTAAAATATTTTCAAACTTTTAATTCAACTATCATTCTCTATCAAGTGGGAGAATCCTCACTATGTATTGTGTGACGTAATGGACATACCATATCGGTATGACATTGCTTAACATGATCATCCTTTCCTTGGTGTAAGAAAAATATCTAACCATTTTAAATACCATTCTTTGTCAAGTGAGGAAAATTCTACATGCAAATTAACTATAGCTAAGAAACAAATATATTTATTTGTTTCATAATTCTAGACATAAAACTACTGTAGAGACTTATATTGAGGATATTAATTATAGTCTTTTCTCATAAATTATTATATACTTCCATATCATTCTATATTTTTGTAAAAGCAATATGTCAAAATCTCAAATGCTTAACAACTCTATCAACAAAAATTCTATTTATTTTATGTCATTATTTTAAATGGTTTTAAATTGTACATTTGAGATATTCAACTTTTTTTTTCTATTTTCACTATATTTGACATATTTCAAACTATTGTTATTTTTCAACAGTTATGGAAGTTAATGACTATTTTCTCATATACCCTCAATAAATGTAAGTCTCGTGTATTTCCGCTGCGTGTAACCAAACTATTTCTCAAATGTGTATGTCTATAATTGTAGCATTTGAGTTTTTTGAGTGAGTTATTAAAACCTTTTATACCTTTTATATATACAGTCTCATATCCTATTTTATAATACTAGAGACTTAATCTCACTCATATGATGATAAACCTTTTATATATGATCATCATACTCTTTATATGATAGCTACTTTATATATAAAAATTCTTTTGAGAATTTTATTTGTTATAAGGAGATTTATATTATAAATTGTTAAGTGAAAATTAACAATCTCCTTAATTCTAAATGCAGAATATGTGGTTAACCGTGAAATCCAACACTTATAAAATCTTCCATTGAAAAGTTTTGTATATATTGGATTTTATATTATTATTGAGTTACCACTTGTGTTAGTAATTCTGCTATATTCATGTGCAAAATGTGGTTGAGGTTGTGACACTCTAGTATTGAAATAAAATAAAATTATATAACCATATATATATATAGAAAATTTTGCAATGTTGAGATTCGAACGACAAACATTATGCTAATAATAAGGTAATTTTCTCTAATAAGAAACCCACTTGGGTTGGTGCATTGGTATTGACTTGGGACCTGGGAGTGTGCTCCTCTTGAGGTCTGAGGTTCGATTCTCTCTGGCGCCAATTTGGGTGGCTAATTTAGCTTCTTCAAAAAAAAATTTCTCTAATAAGATATTATCAAAATTTGATTGTTGTTGCCAATAAGATTGGAACAACAAACCTTATGCTAATAATAAGGTAATATTATAAAAATTGAATTATTATTGTCATTGGGATTCGAACAATAGACCTTATGCTAAAAGTTCCGCACAAGGAAAAACTCTATAATAATAACACTTAAGATTTTTTTCTTAAGAATGCACAAGAGAGCTCTGTAAAAATAATGTATATTATAGAGATATATATTTAGGCCTCCACTTTTTTCATACACTCGGTTATTTTTCAGGTTGTAGTTATTTTTCGGTTATTATTTTCCTTTAACAGTTTTTTTCCTTATTAATTATGATGTTCTAATTGTTAAATATTGTTTATTTCAAACAAAAATTATTGATCTATACCATAATATAAAAAGGGAAATAGAAAATATAACTACCAATTTTAGTTGGATTTTCTTTTTTTACCAATTAGTTATTAACAAATTTTTTTTCAATATTTTATTTAAATTTAATATTAATATACAACTCAAATATTGAAGCTGATATTTTTATAAATTTAAATAATAATAATATTATGAAACTAAAATAAATTAAATTAAAATGATTAAAACAAATACTCCCTAAACAAAAAAAACCCTTCAAATTTTGGTCATAATTATAAGCAAAAGTTAACTACTTTTAAACTAATTAATACAATTATTCCTAATATACCCTTATTTAATTCTATTTTATTTTAAGCATTTATTTCACTTTTACACTTTTACACTTTTCAAAATGGGTAATATAGTAAACTTAACTTATGTTTTGCATTAAATCAAGAAAATTAACTATACTTAACTAAATTTCTTAAACACCACGTAAATAGTTTTTCTTGCATATATTTGTGTCCGAAAGGAGTATTATGCAATAAAAATCATAATTTTTATTTTGTTTATATTATAGAAGTATTTTTTAATAGTATATTTTATTTTTACTACAAATATAATCGATACATTTTTACCTTTATTATCAAAAAAATCATATTTAATTTTTTATAAAATTAAAATTTACGTTTTTCTTTCTTACAATATTGTTTACTAAAAAATGTACATTTTTTTTGTTAAGTCTGATATTAATGTCCGCTTTAAACTCTACTAAGTTAAGTCGGCCATAAACTAAAGATACATTTAAATTTGCAATTTTAATATATAACAATGTTTTTTAATTTCTTTTTCAATTCAATAAGTGATTTACACATAATTTTAGGTTTCATTTGAGTTTTTCCTTTGTGATTTTTTCGTTTGTCCCGCCTTAGTGCGAAGTTGTTTGTTATCCCGTCTTCGTACAGTGTTTATCCCGTCTTCGTACAGTGTTTATCCCGTCTTTGTACGGTGTTTGTTTTGTTTAAATTTGCAGATTTGTTTCGATCCAAATTCAGGGCAGATTCAATGATTTTAGAGTCGTCAACATTGCAGATCCGGAGGCATAACTATTCCAGACACTTGAAGTTTATTATATCAATTGTAGGCTTTGTCATTGAGCCGTTTTATGCTATTAACTCGGATGTTGTGAGTTTGTTCGTAGATTCATCCTTTTTAGTTTTTAGCGAATTTGAATATTAATGATTTTGATTGATGTACTTTGTCGATTTGAATGAATAAATAAAATGACAATATTTATAACATATAAGAGCCGAAATATGGTTGACACAGTTAAGAACCAGAATTAGGTTGTTTACCCAAAAACAAATCTTAATAAGCTTTTTCATTAAGCGGAAAGTAGCAATTACTCTCTTTAGGTCCGGAATAACCATTTTGGGGAAAGCATAATAGAGAAATGCTAACATGGGTACAAAGCCCAAATGAATTATTCTTAGGCACACTCACATAAGTGAATTTTTTTTAAAAAAGATATGATTAAAATTAGGGTCATGTTAACATATGCACCAAGGGCATATGTTAAGATTCTAAATATAGAAAATTGCATTTAATGTTAAAAATAAATTTAATGTTTAAAAAGTTAAATGCACAAATTTCAATATATTATTTCTACTTTTGCTTCCTTAACATGTGTCTTTAGTGCACATGTTAACATTTTTCTTAAAATTATATTAATTGATGTGACCATTTTATTTTTCTTTTAATTTTTTTTGTTAATGTTTGTGTGCCTAAATTTGTGCATAAATCAGCATAACAAACCATTGACAAGTAGCATAAAATTTAGTACCAGTCTAGTCGGTGGTCATTGACAAGTAGCATTAAATGAAATCAATTGATAGTTACCAAAATTACCAACCATTTCTTGTTTCAAATAATTTTATTTTATTTTTTATGAAATTATGTTTTTTTTTTTTTATAATCAAAATTGTATTAATAAGGAGTACAAGGAGTACTCAAATCCTTACAATACAAAGAGAATCCCTTAAATACTAAAGATACATATTAAGGGATTAACACACCAATCAGAATACAAGTAGGTGCAAGATCTACCCGAACGGCCTATGAATCAGAACCAAGAAATGAGTTTAATTTGGTCTACCAACAAAGTCAAATCAGCTATAACACCCCTAAAAATAATGTTGTTTCTTAAATTTCATGTACACCACGTTGTCGCAAGCCAAATCAAATGTTTAACTTTTGGCCCCCTTTTAGATTTCACAATGTCTCCAAAAAAATTGAGATGCTGCCATCTTTCAGCACAATGATGAAAAGCACAACCTATCTAACTGAAAATCTTTCTCCAAACTTGTTGCATAAAAGGACATTTGAAGAAACAATGTGGACAATCCTCTACTTCTTTGAAACAAAAAACACAAGATTACTTATGAAATTATGTAGTATGTGATGAAATAGTTTGTCATATGTTATTGTAAAAAGTAAAAACTCAAATTTTCAAATGGATTTGCATCATCTCATTTACTCTTTATTAACAATTTTTTCTCTTAATTCTCTATCACTCTATTAACGTTGGGGGTAAGCCCTAATCACAAAACACAAAAACAAATAAGGAAATTAATAGCCTCTATAGAAGACAACGAAACTTCAATAAAACAAGTTAGCAACTTTATTAATAAAAATGTTGCTAATTAGGGCCATGTTGCTTTATTGAAGTTTCGTTGAAACATTAAGAAAATAATAAAAATGAAGAGATTTTTTTTTTGGAAAAGAAAAAATGAAGAGATTTAATAAGACTAATATAGAGATATAGAGTATAAGGAGAGATATTCATAAGAGTAAATGAGATCAACCAATTTTTAGAAGGGTTCTGCTAACATGTGCCCTAAGGGCACATTTTAAGGTGTATTTAATTAACTAATATCTCATTTAATATACTTCAAAAATAGCAATAATCAACTTTATTAATTAAAAGATATAGTTCATTATATTTATTACCCATTTAAAAAAAATTGCATAGGCAAAATATGATACTTGCCAAATATGATAATTAACTATATTTTTTTTCTACAAATCTTTTTTTTTGTCAAACATTTTTTTTAAGTTGAAAACCAAATTAAATTATACTAGTAAGTATTATAAAATTCTAAAACATATTAGCAATTCAAAAGCTAAAATAGTACTAACAATCGTTACCATTATAACATAATACTATAATATTCGGTCTTGTTCATCGAGAAAAAACAAAAAACACAAGTTAGCATAAATCAAGTATTACTAGGAGTACATATAAACCTGATTGTTAACAAACAAAAACAAAAATTGGAATCATATAATTATGGTCATATAATCTGGCGCGTCATAATAAATCAAATTTGGCAGCATATAATATTTGAGCCGTGCTATATGGCACGACGGCACCCAGCAACGAACTGCACGACATGGTCTTTTGTATATAAATTCGGTGAAGGTATATTAGTATTTGTTTGTCAACGTGCATGTGCGTACATTATTACAATAATTAATATTTATTAGTCTAACAAAAATATAACAAGGGGACTAGTGCACAAAAATAATTATTTTAAGAAAAAAATAACTTTGTTCATATTCATTGATTTCATATCTAAACAAAAAATAACTTTTTACATTGGCCAAATAACTAATAATTATAGAATAGATTTATTAATTATTCGATAAATTTTAAAAAGTAATTTTTTACTTATAATTAAAACCGAATGGAGCACCAATCATTAGTTGGTCTAGTGATGATTATCGTTGAATACCTTAACTAATCCCGAACCACCGTCAATGAGTAATTTAATTTGATGACTTAATAATTCTATATTTTTTTAAGAAGTTAAATTAGTTTATCCAAATTGACATCAGAGATAATCGAACCTGAGCTGAAACCTTAAGAAGAAACATATTCTCAAGTCCCAAGTCATTATTACCGGACCAACCAAAGTGGGTTCAACACATAATAATTCTATATTAATTAATGCACTCGTGGTTAAAATCATTATGAATTAATTGAAATTTGAATATAAAATCAAATAGCCAAGGTAAATGAAACATATCGTGCAACTTGCACGACAACAGTGCCTCGTGCACTTTAGCATTTCTCATAATATTTTTGTCTTTCCAATTCTTTTAAATAGGTAATAAATATAGTGAACCATATCTTTTAATTAATAAAGTTGATTATTACTATTTTTAAAGTAAATTAAATGTAATATTAGTTAATTAAATGCACCTTAAAATATGTCCTTGGGGCACATGTTAGCATTTGCCTTATTTTAGAATTCAAACGTTAACCTATTGGTTAACATAACATCTCATTTTGTATCAAAATTAATCATATTATTTTTGGATTTTGACTATTACTGTGAATTCTAACATTAGTCTTTAATTTGATCAAAAATATGGAAGCGTATTTAGTCCCTTTTTAAAATTAATTTAAGAATATTTTAGTAATATTTTTCGTCTATTTTTTGTTCATGTTATTTTCAGAGTCTGGGTGATTGCATTTGGTTTCGTAAATTTTAAAGGGTTTGGTTTTATTAGTCTAAAAGGGTTAATGGTTTTCTAACGTGTTGGACTCATCCTCCGATCTGGGTTTGATTACGTCTATATTCTTTGTTCTAATGTGTTGGACTCATCCCTCGATCTGAGTTTGATTTCGTATATTTTTGGTTTTGGTTGTACGTTGGTGCTCCTGTCCTCTTTGTTTCTCTGATTGTTCCAGGTCTGTTGAGATCTGCAGGTCTCAGGGTGTTAGGTTTACCTCCGCTTCGTCTTCTGTTTGTGACTGTGTTCGCACTCGTTTGCTCGAAAGAGCTTTTATGTCAGCTGCTTGTTCTTGGGGTTGTTGGCACGTGAGTCTTGTTCCGTGTTGGCGGTTGATCCATTCGCTAAGTTTGAACCCTTGTCGATCTTTGCCGATGCTTGGTCAATACAATTTTTAGGTGAAGATTAGTCATCAACAAAACACATTGTTACAAAATAAAAAAAAAATAGGTATTTAGTTACCGTGAGTATAGTTCAGCTGATAGGGACATCACATTTTAAGGATGAAATTTTAGTTATTAAACTTCTTAAAAAAATAGATATATATCTGAATTTTCCAATGTTAGATATTTGCTCAGCATTTTGACAAGTGTAAAAAGTTTCCCTCACAATAAATGTTAAACATTGGAACAAAGTTGAATATATATGTACAATATTCTCTATAAATAGCCCTTATAGCTAGACACCATAACACAATCATCACCTCAACACTCATTCATTCACTTGAAGCATATACATTAAATCCTCTTCCAATTTCAAGACAATCATGGCTAGTTCAATGCTTGTCAAGGTTACTTGTTTTGCTATGATATGCTTGGTTTTGGGCATTCCCTTAGCTGATGCTGCCCTACCATGTGGTCAGGTGCAACTAACTGTAACACCATGTCTTGGGTACCTTAGGAGGCCAGGCCCATCTGTCCCTGCACCATGTTGCAATGGGATTAGGAGTTTAAATAATCAAGCCAAAACTACCCCTGATCGTCAAAGTGTCTGCAGGTGTCTCAAGTCTACTGCACTCAGCTTACCTGGACTCAATCTTCCCGCCGCATCTTCCATCGCTGCTAAGTGTGGTGTTAACTTGCCCTACAAGATTAGCCCATCCATTGATTGCAACACGTACATCTCTCTAAATCAACTCTCTATTTATTTTCATTTATAATAATAAACTTGCCCTTTATATATTTTTGAATAAATACCCAAATTAATCTCACACGAAAAATCAAAGATATATATATATATATATATATATATATATATATATATATATATATATATATATATATATATATATATATATATATATGCCTGGTTTTTTTTTTTTTTTGGGTCAAGTAGTCAGTGGCTAGAAATTTCACACTTAATCCCAACATATAAAATGTGATATCTCGAGTTAAGCTCACGAGTTGTGTGTCAAATTAGGGTCTTGGTATATAATCTTTGCAAATATTTTAGTCCCTATTAGAACTAATTTGATATTTTTTAAGGATCAAGTTGGTATTTTAATTTCATAGAGACTTAATATAATTCAAGGTAATTTTTGTCGGGACTAACTTGAGTTCATATTATCTTTTGTTTACTATTGATTTAAAATATGATCTTAGTTCTTGTGATTATGCTTTCTTTTAGTTGTCTCTACTACCAAGTTTTGTGGTTCTATAAAAATAAAACATAATAAATTTTTAATTTAGTCTTTTAAGTACCACTCTCTTATAATTTGTATTTTAGTAAAACAAAGTAGAAGAAAGTGATACTTTGAGAGATTAAATTATTTATTCAAAATATAAAATTTTGCTTTCGGTCCCTTATATGACATTATTTTTTAAGAACTAATTCAACATAATTCAAATATTATTATATAGGCATGACTAAAAAACTACAGAATAAGAAATAAGGAACATTATTTTATTTTCAAAAAGTCTAATAAAAAAGGATTTAACTCACATGTCAATTAATCAAATTAAATTATCTTATTATTAAAAATGTTTCTATTATAAAATTACACATATAATTGGTTGTGATAATTTGTTAAAAGTATAAAACATTTATTACAACGTGAACAATGTATTATATTTGTTTTTAAACATGTGAAGTTTTTTCATGCATAATATATAGATTTGTAAAGAAAATTAATGTCAACTTCACTTTACTCATTGCAGGGTAAAGTACTAAACAGCTTACGGAGCATACGCTTGAGCCCCTACTACAATAAATAACACTTGGTTTGTGATAATATAACCAACACAGAATAAAGAAGATAGTTTAACTTCTTCTTTTGTAATTGAGACCCTACTAGGGATCACGTACTATACTATGTATTTCGATAATGTTTAAATAAAATCTATGAAATTTCTGCTCCAAATATCTATTATACACTGTCATTTTTGATTGATTATAATCTCTTGTGTTCTGTTTTAACACTAGTTATCACATAATCTAATTCTTTATATCAAAATGACATGAAGTCCAAATTACATAACTTAACTCAAAAATACATTAAAATGACTCAAAATATATAATGATCAACATTTCAGCCGGTAATAATCCAGTATCAAATTTAATAACATCACATAAAGTGAATTATTATTTGCCCAGCTTTTCTTTTTAAGGAGAAGAAAATGTAAAATAAGCTACACAGTAGAGCCGGCCCAAACATTGGCTCAGGCTCTTACTTTAGGCCTAAAGAAAAAAATATTTTTTTTACAAAGGTCTTTAGGCGCCAAATATTTTTCCTATATTTAATATAAGGAAATGCGAGATATTACAAATCCAATTTGAAGAAGTGTAAGAATTGCACTATGATTGATTTGTTATTACCATTTTACCCATTATTAATTTATATTACCCTACCCAATACCCATGTATGGTTACATGTTTCCTACTGTCGTCCAATTTTTATTTGTAAAAATATAACGTTTACATTTTTCTTTCTAAAATTTGTTTTCCTGAAAAAAATATCATTTTTAATTTTTTTGTTAGACCTCATTTTAGTATCTGCTTTAGGCCTCAAATTATGTTGGGGCGGCCCTGAGGTTCTCTAAAATCGTGGTGGACACAAATTTCTTGGAAGCCTCGAGTATTATAGTTGTGTGTCTAATCATACTTGAGTATTATACTAACAATCCGGTGAAGAGCTTTGGGGGGGGGGGGGGGGTGTTTACTCCGATTTTTTGTAATGTAAACAACCGCTATCCATAAACACTTTGGGGCCGATAGAAGTCCTTTTACAGTATTCGTTCAAGTCTCGCGATTTATGGTTACCACTTCATGCGTTCTTTAAGAACAAAATCATTGTTCTTATTAGTGTTAGAATTGCATCCAACAACTTCTAATAACAAGTTGTCTCATGACAACATAATTGAAAAAAAATATTCAAGTGAGCATTCAATAGAAAGAAAAATAAAGAAGATGAAAATAAATGTGGAATTGCAAAAGATAAAGGAAAATATATAAAGTAAGAACAAATTAATATTAAATTGCAGGGAATGTAAAGGGTGGTTGGAATCCATCTACGTCCGTCGCTGAACCCATTTACCACCGCGGTATGGATATTACAAGGCTTTCGTATAACATGATTTAATCCTTAATACATAGAAGTTACAACTATATATTTATAGAGAAAAAAAAAATAACTTTCTACCAAGTTAAAATGAATATCATCATTTTTATAATTTTGATGTCAATAGGGGGTCGAGCATATATTTTGGGAAGATAACTAGGTGGCGGACGCGTTTGCATATAATTTGACTAATCTAACACCTTCCACTTGAAGCTAACACCCTCTTTAATCTAACACCTTCCATTTTTTAGGATAGTAACATCATCAATTATCAATTATTGTCAAAATTTTGAACTATGCATGACAATTTCGCACCCTAATTTGCAATATAAGCTTAATTAAGCAAAACGTGAATTTGGTGGTTTGATATTAAGGGACCACCCTACTTCAACCCAAGTGACATAAAAGCCTGATCCGATCCAACATATTACTATATATATGCAGTTGGTCGAATACATATAATAAATCTCTTGTCCCGTGTGACGTTTCATCATGTGGCACTTGTTCTACCATGACACCATTACATCATTTGCATGCCACAAAAATCCAATTCCACAACGCCAGAGTTCTTTTGGAGTTGGTTAATTGCTCTCGGAAAAAATATAAAAAATTTCAAGTGTTTACTATAATCAAATTCAATTTGTTAGTTTAATGGAATCAATTAGCTTGATTAAATTAAAAAGAAAAAAGAAAAAATCAACTTGTTTTCATATATTAAATAGGTGTGGTTCCAATGATAAGTACTATGAGTTTCTCAAATATATATGTATAGTAATGGTCATGTCTAACATGAACAAGTGATTCATGTGGTGTACCATGCACAAATCTCGAATAACATTATAACGAATATGAATCACTTGTCTTTCAATCTAACGTACGATTTTGTAAAATTCGTATTCGTTATAATGTTATTCGAGACTTGTGCATGCTGTACCACATGAATCACTTGTTCATGTTATAAAAAGCTGTATAGTAAATGGTAATTAGGAATTTGATTTCTGATTTTTTACTTATGGAAATTAGTTTAAATCTTTGAAGACTTTTGTAGCTTACACAAGAAGAATATCATGAGAAACAGAAGAATAAAATTAAAAAAACCCATGATATATTTAGATAAAAAATTGATTTTTTTTGGGTGTTGAACTAACACAAGAAGTCTTAAATCTACCTCAGCTTGACAGACTCTACAAAGATGTCACTCAATTAATAGTTACGTATTAACTTGAGCCACAATCAAGTTGAGAAGCTTAACACAAGTACACTCAGTTCACTCAATAGTATACTGATCCAAGTATTTAATTCAGAGATCTGGGAGTGAAAGTGGTTAAAGAAGAGCTTGAATACTTGTATGATAAAGACTAGTATAGAATGAATGTTTTAGTGTAAATTATTGCTCTTCAAAGGCACCCAAGTGTGCTATTTATAGATGTAGTTTGCTCTTCAAAAGCTTCCAAAGTATGTCTAATGTGGAGTCAAAAACTAGCTGTTGTTCCTTAAGAAGGCAGATCAATTAAAGTTGATGAAAGAAAATAACATTGCCAGAACGTTTTCAAATTGTTCTTCAGGATTTATAAATGAGGAGCGTGAGTATGAGTTTGCATGAGCTGTATCAAGTTGTTAATTGTTGCTAAATACTCCCTCCCTCCAGTACTTTTTATAAGGAACACTTATGGTAAAAAATTTGGTTTCTTTTTATAAGAAACTTTGACCAATTTTCAAATGTTTTAAATGTTCAATTTCACTTATGCCCTTATTTATTATGAGAGAGAATTTAAAAATAAATAAGTTAGTTGAATAAAGAGTAATTAAATAAGGGTATACATGGAATAAATTTAAATTTATAAGAGTATTAAATGAAAATAACTATGTTAAATGTGTTTCATTGGTCTGTGTGATTTTTTCAAAGTGTTTCTTATAAAAAGGACCGGAGGGAGTAATAGTTATATGAATAATGCTAGCAATACACTCTTTAACAAACACACTCCAACACACTCTCTTTTATTGGTTGAAATTCACATGGGTCCCATAAAAAAATATGGACCCATATAACTTTTATGGGACCCATATAAATTTTAACCAATAGAAGAGAGTGTGTTAGAGTGTGTTTGTTAAAGAGTGTCTTGCTAGCATTCCTTATAGTCATATTCAAAATATAACTTATGGAGACAGCTGGATATGGATGATCAAAGAATGTCCAAAAAGTTGTCCAAAAACAAGAACGTTAAGTCTTTACAACGTTCTCCAGAATTTTGGTGATACTTGGCCTAGAATAAAGATATTGTTGCTTATTCATCAAGGTAGTTGTGAAGGGCAGAAGAAAACAATTGGAGCTTCTTATCCAGTTACTATTCACGTATACTTGCAAAATTGCAATTAGTTTTTCTTTGTTGGAAAGGACATGGGATAATGTTCATGATAAGTCCTTGAGAAGTACAAACCAACTATTAGTCCATAGATCTAACTCTCATTGGTCCATAAAATGTCTTCAAATAATCTTTGGTGGGAGCATGTGATTTTGAGAATTTATGTGTCAAAGACAAGTTCGTGTTTATTCCTTAAACATGATCAAATGAGAAACTTTCTTTTGTCACCATTTAATCGTTGCTTTAGAGATTATGTGAAATAAAGTTTTTGCAAAATGTGTTTCTTTGTCACTTGTTCAGTTGTCAATAAATTAAGTGTTTATTGTTGAGATATATTCTTGTACGTGTTAAAAGGCATAGACCGGAGAATGTTCTCTGATCATTCTCATAAGGTTTTATCCTTGTCTATATATTAATCACTCGAGCACTTGTTAAATTATAAAAAGATCAGAATTCACTTAAAATATAATTAAGACGTTTGTTATCTTTAAAATATCAAATTAGAATTTTGCCTCGACAACTCGGAAATAATGACCTTAATTGTATGCAATTTCATTTTTATTTGGTCAAACAATTTAATAATCAGAATTTTAACACTTACCAAATGTTAGTTAGTTCAATGGTGATTGGCGCCAGTGGCGGATCCAAGACCTTGGGTCAGGGGGTGCAAATTATTTTTTTAAAAAATATTAATATGTTATGGAGAGGGATTAAATTACACCGGTGTAACATTTGAGTAATGTTACATCGTTCAATAACGCTTTAACGAATACAAATTTTACAAAATTTACCGTTGGATTTAAAGTTTATGTCATCTAGATCATCTATGTTAAATTTTACATAATTTGATCTGTTGTTCTTGATCAGTCTCAACAACACATCAAAGGATTTTAGATTTTTGTAAAATTTAATATATGTGATCTACATGATATAAACTTTAAATCCAACGGTGGATTTTGTAAAATTTGTATTGTTAAAGCGTTATTGAGCGGTGTAACATTACTCAAATGTTACACCGGTGTAATTTGATCTCCTATAATTTGAAAATAAATATACCAACTTTTTTATATGGTAAAGTCATAAAATATAATAAAATAAAAAATATATTTTTGAAATAAATTGTAATAAATGATCGCTTCGATTAAAGTCTCAATGTCAAGTTAGAGCATCTCTCAAAACACTAGTATTATACTACTAGTGTTTTACAAAATTTCACATATAATATTTGTTTAAAAAAATTACATTAAAATACTCCACTTGTTGGGAATATATATATTATTCCTTCTTTTTATATATAATTAACTCTCTGGTTCGTAGGAGAAAGAAACCTTAGTAGTCTAGAGTTCGGCCGCGAGGTAAGTAAAACCTGGCAAAAAAATTGTTCCATCCAGAAATCGAATTCGGGTTCTCCCGAAATCCGCCCTTTTTTGTGAAGCAACTACTTGAGCCCAACGACTTGTTGAATATATATTATTATGCACCAACACATATTACGCTTAATCTCTAACTAATGGGTAAAGATCTAATTTGTTTCTATTTATCGATTTCCAACTATAATGTAGAACCTTTTATTTTGGATTTTCATTTACAAATTAAAAATTTATTCTTCAACAACATTTAGAACTACAATTTAAAATCCTTCCACTTGTGCACTGACATTTGACAATATATGTGTTCAGTGCTCTCAGCTTGAGAATCTCTAAAATTGTGGAGAGGTGCAATCGGTGCAAAGTAAAAAAATTGACGGTGTGCAAAATTATTCGAAATAGGATTATTGGTCTAAATTAGAAAACTTGAGGGTGGTCAAGTGCACACCCTCGTGATAAGGTGGATCCGCCCTTAATTGGCGCTGAATTTGATAGGGAGGACCACGGTTCGATCCCCACAACTGCATTTTGGAGGGGATTGGAACCACTTGATACCAGAACTCGCCCAAAACTCTGAACTACTAGGACTCCTTCCCCTAGGAATCAGAAGGTGAAAACAAAAAAAAATTAACACTTAGTTGCGTGCAATTTTTACCTCATCAAATTGTCTTGTTGTTGCAGCGGCATCTCTATCTCCTAAATATTCCAAAAATTCGCAGACAAATGTGGCAACATTAATGTTTTCACGATCAGTTACAACTTACGATCACAAGCTTGCAGTGCAGTAGTTGCATTGTGCAAGACTGCAACTTAAAATCATGCATCATCATTCATACAAATGTTGCCACAAAAGCGGTTTCCTTTACAAATATCATCTATACTATATATAAAAAATATAAAAAGAATACATAAATTTTGGTGTGAACTTTTCATAATACAAACAATATCCTTGATTTTTTTAGTAGCAACAAAAATCTCTTATTAACAAATTCACCTTAACATATGACACATTTTTTTTAGCAGCAAAAATCTTTTATTGACAAACTCACGTAACATAAGGGATTTTTTTTTTTTACTTAAGTTAGACACAGGCAGGTGCGGATGCGCCTACCTGGCTTGCTAGTAAAAATAAAAATAAAAAAACAGTATCTAGGAAACAAGAGTTTTATAAGTTTATAAGGTTATTAAAAATTAAAACTAAAGCAGGGTTCTGGTTAAAAAAATCTGAGCCCATCTTATCTTGGTATTGCGGCTGCGAAGTATTCTCGCTAAGCATATTAGCGAATATCAACTCACTATTCCTGGGCCTCAAAAAGAAAAAAAAGTTAATTTCTTCAAAATCGAGTCAAATAAAAAATAATTAACACGATTTTATCTCGATTTTATCCAATTTTATAAATTTCACCACAAATTAACTTTTTCAAAATTAATTTTTGAACGAGTTTACCAAAAAAGAATTTATCACCAATTTAACTCAATTTATATCTCTAAAAACATAAATTCAACAAATCAACATATTGATATGCGTAACAACTATACTATCCGTTATTTTTTACCAAAACAACGTCTTAATAAAGTGAGCTGTTGCATGGTGTGAAGAGAGAAAAGAAACTATACAATATATTTTTAATGTTTGTGCTATCCTTTTCTCCATTTTCTTTTGTATCCTTTTCCCCAATCTTGATTCTTATCTGCATCTCTGATGTCAAAAGTAAAACAAAACCAAATTAGATGGCGGCAACATAATTTCCACTATATGCCTATTGCCTAGCTCTACTTCTTACACCTTAGAATTTAAAAACAACAGTAAAATCAAAGAAATTACCAATTAGTGAATCTTTTTTGGTTACACCAATTAATGGATTTGGTACCAAACTTTATTATTAATATTTTAAAACAAATTATTTAAACTATACTATTAGGTAAGCAAACCATGTGAAAACACTAATCCACTGGACCCTTTATGCTTATTTTAATTAGTCATTTTCCCTTTGCATCTTCATTTTGTTTGTCTTTAGGTACATACCTTACTTAAGTATCTAATATTGATTAATTAAGCTTTTAATTTATCCCTTTAAGGCCAACAACTAAACAACCCCAATTGCTATAAATTGCCATTCAAGACACAGATCTAAATCTCACTTACCCTCCAGTGTCTCATGAATAATAAAATGACAAAAAAAAATATCATTATTAACCTCTCTTGTGACTATGTAGAATAACATTACTAACTTATTTTCAATTATGAAGCTCAGGTAAAAAAATTCATTATTCCTTCCTCTCCAATCATCGTAATTTGAATTATAGCTAATGTTTTGCTTTTGTTTCATTAATTAACCAGTGAGGACCATTTCTGAAGGGGAATCATACATGCAGCAGATGAAGCAATGGTCCCCAATTTGGATCAGAGCTACATTCCAAGACCAAATTTAACACTTTCATTTTCACACCACAAAATGGAAAAGCAAAATTAATTAGAAAAAAAAGTATTATGATATGTTTCTCTTCTCTTTAGTTACTCCTACTTGTGTCGTAACTATTTCACGCCCATATCTCAATCGTTGATTTGATATTAAACGGTTCAATTTTACTTTTTTTGTTAACAATCAGTTCAATTTTTAAACCCAATTTTAATTAATATAATTTGTCTTAATCGTTGATTTGAGATCATACCTCCTACAATATAACAGCAGGAAATCCAGTTCAAACCACAATGACTCCTAATTAAGGAAATAGTTTCTAGCATTCATGTGGTTATAGATATGGATTGTCTGATCTGATCCAACGGTCAATATTTTAAAATATAATTAAAGCATATTTTATAAATCGTTCAATCTCAATCTAACGGTCGAGATTGTTTGAATGTGAGCTTCTATAACTTCACACAACCCCATAACAAACTACTAGTAGTCAAGAAAGTTGAAAACCAGAACCCCAAAATATCCTTACAAAGAAGGAAAAAAAACCAACAAATTTTTTAGCACAAAACTTCAAACGTTACACAAAAACACTAAAATTTCCACAAACAGAACCATGAAACGCCGTTTTCTCGAAACAGAGATGAGTATGCCACCATCATACAACAACAACAACACAAACGATTCATTCATCAACGTCGAAAACTTCGACACAAACATGGTGATTATATTAGCAGCACTCTTATGCGCATTGATATGCGCTCTAGGATTAAACACCATAGCCCGCTGCGCGATGCGATGCAACAGAGGATTCTCCGAAGAGACACCGGAACAAGCAACAGCAAGGTTGAACAAAACAGGGCTGAAAAAGGCAGAACTGAGTGAAATTCCGGTAACAGTTTACCATACCAGAGAGAATATTCCGGCAACAGAGTGTCCCATTTGTTTAGGGGAGTTTGAGAATGGAGACAGAATTCGAATGTTGCCAAAATGTAATCACGAGTTTCATGTTATGTGTATTGACACGTGGTTGGTGTCACATTCTTCATGTCCCAATTGTCGAAATTCACTTCTTGTTGAGAGAGAATCCAATGTTGTTTGTTCTGATGATGGTGTTGTCGTAGATGGGTTGCCGGAAAATGTTGCGGCGGTGATTGTTGAAGTGGAAGCAAGTTGAACATGTGAAAAGGATGATGATGATGATGAGGTTTTGGTGTATGGTGGTTGTGAAATTTAATGGTAGTAGTTAGTAGTAGTAATCAGGTAGTTCATGAATATTATTATGTGACCAACCTTATTTTTTTTTTAATGAAAAAGAAAATATTGTGTTTGTGTTGCACATTATATGCTGATAAAATTATTGTCCTTTTTATTTAACTTTTTTGTTTATGATGACATGTTATTCTAAGGAAGTATGTCTTCAGTTTTCTTGAATTTCCTTTATGAAGTTATTTTTTATTTAAAGAAAAATAAGTAGGAGTCTATATTAATGTGCAAAAGACTAGAGAATCAAGTATAAATCATTAAATCCATTTGTGGTGCAAAATCATAAGGATGTGTGATAATATACTATCACAAGAATATTATTATGTTGAGAAGCTGGGAAGTTTGAATATTTTAAAATAAAAGTATTTTTATACTATGTAGAGCAGATGAGCCATTGTATGATAATACAATGATGACATTAATTGGATATGAGCTAGTGAAATAAATTTATAAGTACGTAGAGACTGTGGTGGCCGCTTACTTGGATATGAGAGTCAAGTGGGGCCGTTTACTTGAGATTATGACGGGTCTTTAGAACACTCATGAAAACCAGACATGAGCACGGTCTAAATGCGCAACACCGCATAACACGAGAATTGTGGGGATGTGATCTGAATGGTATACCGCTAACATACACCAAGTGTCTTTGGTTTATATAGCTTGTTACACCAATTTTGTTGTGTGTTAAGTATATTATTCTAGTACTGGTTCATATAGCTTGCTACACTAATTTGATGTATCACACTCAAAAGTAATTCAGGCAATGTTTTTAAATCAATTCTAATTTGTTATTCTTTTTGTTCTGGATCAGCTAAAGCCCAACATACGAGCATGGACTAAAGGTGGAAAGCCTTAACCGTTCTCAAGTGCTCGTACGAAAGGACAATACAGGTGTTATTTGTGGCTGATCCACTCCACATGGGGGACCCACAATACTATAAACCCTAAAAATCCTCCTATATAAGCATTTCATACATTAATCCCTATGTATGATATTATGCGCCTCCATTTACATTTTTAAACCTCTTTCAAATACTGACTTGAGCGTCGAAGTGCTAACATGACTGCAGGTACCCTTTCCCCCAATACAAAGGCTGGAATCGTCAAGCTTTCACCACCATCATCAACACGCTACCACTAGCTGAGACGTTGTCGTTCAGAATCGACCGACTATGTGAAACTCATCTCTAAACAACCAGTTTACTTTTAAAAAAAACTAACATAACATTGTAATATACTAACAATTTGCTTATAAAAAAATAAGGAATAATTTGAAAAAATCACACACACCAAGGAAATACTCCCTCCGGCCACAAATATAATCAAAAGTGTATTTTTTAGATTCATTGAATGACAGATGTATCTGGTCTGTATTATAGTCCAAATACATCTGTTATTGAATGAATTTAATAAGTGTACTTTTGCTTATATTTGTGGTCGGAGGGAGTACGATGTAATACTTTTAAGATTCTCTTTCATAATAAATAAGGGCACAAATCCAATTAAACATCTAATGCACTTAAATATTGGTCAAAATTTCTTATAAAAATAAAAAAAAAAATTCAACTTTTATTTCTTATAAAAAGGACAGAATGGAGTATATATACTTAGTTGGCTTTGTAACTTATGAAGATCAAGCATGAACAGATTTTTTACATTGAAAGAGTAGAATACTCACTTCTCTCGTTATTTTCATTTCACCCGAACTTCAAAACAAATAAGTTTTAATAAGTATATCGAGTTACCTATTTTGTTGATATTCTCGTATTGATAGCCTCGACAAGTTTATCGTCGAGAAAAACCGGTTGTATTTTGGGGCAGTTGCACAATATTTGCAAATAATTCTTTAGTTTAGTGATTACACGCCTCCGGTTAACTAGTTTTCATCCATCTGCGACAACAAGTATTTCATATTGGAAAATCCAAATTCTTTCTTAAGCCTACACAGTTGATGATATATTTTGCAAGTGTACAAAATCGTCAAGGAATAAAGTAGATAAGATCTCTCCATAGGATTGCATATGCAACAATTACATTATCACTAAATTAGGATCAAAGCAATAGAATTTGGGGGTTTTCAAGTTTGTTAAAATTAAAAGCATAAAGGAAACAATTAAAGAGAGAGTTTCTTTGAAATCAAGATGACAACCGGTTTGATTATTTTGAATCTCTTCTTTTTTCCTACTTGGTAACCTGTTTTATATATAACAATTCATTTTTTATTATCATGACGAATTAATTCTGATATAGTAGAATCAGTCCACTGTCTTACTACCCTATTCATTAAAAACACCCTCTAATCCCTTAGGTGAGTTGGAAAATTATGTAAACATCAAATATGCGCGTTAATTCAAAAGTCACAATCTTCAAGTATATCCCTATCTAATTAACTATGTTAGTTGAGCAATTATCATCAATTCGAATACCAAAAAGAAGAGTCGGTAGTCATTTAGTGCTCTTATTTTATATTTCATACATTGTATGTCATTTTTGCTCTTATTACTTTAACATATATAAATTATGAACGGGGCAAACATATTGTGGTCTTTCCTATTTTATCTATGCTACTTTTTTTTCTTCAAGTAGTCTAGTGGCTAGAAATTCCACCTCAAAGATAGATAATTGGAGTGTTCGGAGTTCGAACCCCGACTCCCGCGTTTATAACAAGATGTCCCTACCAACTGAGTTAAGCTCACGGGGATATCTATACTACTTTGTTAGACAAATTATAAATAATTATAAAAAACAATTAACACAAATTATACATAAAACAAATGTTTACCACTTACAAATTTTTGGCTTAATTACTGTTATATATAGTCCTCTTATTTTAGGCTTTATATTATAGCGACAATCTGAGTCCATTAAAATTAAACAATAAGTATATCCTACCCATTTTCTCAAAAATCAATACAAAATACTTTTCAAATATCAAACACTCAACACAACATTTAACATGAAGGAAAATATCAAGATTATTTTTCATTAACTTAAATCATGAAACAGACACAATTAGAACAAGGAAAGACACTAACAGACAACTAGTTAAACGATAAGCCCTAATTCTGATATATTAAATCTACAAGTCTCATATTAAGTCTATCATACGACAAACGAAGTTCTTGATAATCTAGTTAGACGGCCGTTTTTTGGACATGTTGCTACTTTTTTGAGTTTATGATTCCTTAAATATTGAGTACTATTTAATTAAAAAAAAAATGGGACAAAAGAATCATTCTTGTTTTAAATTTTATGCATTATAAATATATTAAACATATTTTTTTAAGCAAAAATTATGTTGGCACCCCAAATTTGCATATTATCATTTGTTGCACCCTAATAAATTTATTTGTAAATAAAATAAAGAAATACAAAAGATATTTAAGAGGCTGATGAAAGAAATTTATATGATGTTTTTAGATAGTTTTTAGTTATTTTAGTAGGTTTTCAAGACCAAAAACATGGAAAAGACCTAAGGAATTAAGTTACTTGAAGTAGAAACAAGAGTAAAAGAAATTCCACAAAAAGGAGCATAAATTGAAGAAAAACAGCTCAACTGCATCGTGCCACGATGAGATACAATTGGCCACGATAGAAGAATTAATTTCGGGCCACGATAGAAGAATTAATTTGAAGAAAAAGTGACAGCATGCATCATACCACGATGGCACGTATCGTCCCACGATGGGATATATTGTGGCATGATGGCATCATGTTCAAGCCCACGAGAAGCATATAAATAGAGCCCTTCACTCCCATATTTCAAATCATCTCTCAACAATCAATTGGAGAAGCAACCAAGCATCAAGAGGGAGCTCTCTAGGAAGACAATCTCCCACCATTGGGGTAGTTTTCTTAGCGTTTTAACGAGGTTACATTGTATATGTATAATTTTCTAACTCTTTTGTTATGTTAATTATGCTTATGGGTAACTAATTACCTTAGGTTAGGTCAAGTAGATGAAATCCCTTAGGAATATTTGATTTATGTAATTGGTTTGAAAAAGTTTATATTACTTGCAATTATATTTATTAGTTTTAATTATCTGTTGTTCAATGTCATGCTATATAGATATATTTATTGATTATTATTAAGAATTAAATGTTGTCGTAAGTCGTAACAAAGCTCTAAATATCTGGGATGATTAGTCTAGCCAACACTAGGAAAAGTAAAATACAACCAGAGGCTAGAGGCAATAGGATTAACGCTCAGAAAATTAATGTTTGCATGATTTCCAACTAGTTTAAGTGGCTGGTGTCTTCATTTGCATATGGTGATTTTAGTAATAGTTATCTTCGACGATTCTTGTGGAGACGAACTTATTATAAATATTATTACGCAACGACAAAACTGGTACACTTGTTAGGTAAGAGGCCAGAAAAATACAATTTGATAAAACTTGGTGAAGAAAAAAAAAGTGTAGTTTTATAACATAACTAGGAACAAAACGAAACACAAAATCAAAGCAAGAAACTATCATCTAAATCTATAATTATAAATACCCAGTGTATTTCTTGAGAAGTCTTATTTGATCAACCATGGAATTTCAACCAAATGAAGTCAAAAATTTGGAAACCATAATTACTTATTTTTTACATTAAAGATCTAAATAACATACATCATACGTATAGTGTTACGTTCTCGGTCGATAGAGTCTACAAATATAAAACCTGCATTTAAAATATAAAGGGGGTTTTGCCTCTGGACAATCATAATCTGTATTGCAAGGAAATTCTGCATTGTGAAATAAGAAAAAAGGAATGTTACTTAAAAGTGATGTAATATTTAGATGATAAATTTAAAATTTTGAAAATGGTCTAAAAAAATGACATACCACCACCATCACTGTTGGTTACAATAAAAAGTAAAGAAAGAAAGATGATGAAAGCATAAACAAACATAAGAATTTGAGTCATATTTTTGTCATTTGCATGTAAAATATGAAATTTGGTTTTTTCATTTTATAAGTAAAACTTTCATCCTTCTGTCAAAAAAAAAAGAAAAAACTAAAAGTTTCATCATTTGTTAACTTCAAAATTAAATAGTTTTAGCACTTAAAAGTTGCAAGAAGCCATTTATAAAATTGGAATTGATGTTAAATATCTTTAATAAATATGTTGTGTTTACCCCTTTAAGTCCCTCAATGTGTTTAAAATATATTAAATTGCAAAAGCAGCACATGGTAATGTTTAACATCCCTACTACCGACACGTCATAAACATGACCTATCATTTGCAGCATCCTAATATATCAGTACCTCTTTGAGTTCCTTTATGATCTTCTCTTCTAACAATGATCTTCTCTTGTTGTTCTAACAGTAGACAATATTTTTCCCACTTGGTAAGTGTTTGTGTGCTTCAGCCAAATCCTCATATAAGGAGTCTTCTTCACTAGCATTACTACTAGTTTCATATTTTCTAGTAAAAGCTTTGCTGGCTGCTTCTTCCTCGTTCTCATTCTCAGAATCAAACAAGGTAATTTTCATTCCCTTCTTCTGTTTCTTTAGATAGTTGGGACATTCAGGTTTGATATGGCCAAAATTTTCACATTCAAAACATCTTACCCCTTTGTCTTGGTCAGAGTTGTCTTCATCTTTGACTTTTCTATGTGACCTGATGTTGGACGTCTTGTCTGGGACATTTGTCCTCCACTTTGCTCGTAGTTTGTTAAAAGATTTGTTGACCTTTCGGTCAATGAGAGTTATGACTTCTGATAGATTGTCTTCACTGAGTTTCTCTACAGATACAAAAGTTATGCTTTTGTTCTTCTTCTCTAGTCTATCATTGATGGCTATCTCAAAGGTTTGTATTGATCACTAATAAGTTCATCAACTTTAATGGTGCCTAAGTCTTGTGCTTCCCTCAATGGTTGTGACCTTTATATTAAATCTGTTAGGTAATGATCTAAGGATTTTTCTGGCCAGCTTCTCCTCGGACTTTTTTTCTCCTAGTGTTGAATACGGATATAGTCTCGTCTTCTTCCATTCTTAGATTTAAACTTTGTTATGAGGAGTTGTAGCTTTGACATACGAACTTTAGAAGTCCCTTCATGGGCAGTTTTTAGAATTTCTCATGCTTCCTTGGCTTCAGTACATGTTGATTGACCCTCCATCTTTATTATTTTGTCTATGTTAAACAAAATTATTTTCCCTGGAGCTCACCCAGCATGTTAGGATGTCGGCTCTGATGTCATTTGAAATTCTATTCTTTCAGAGGACAAATGTTGTACACGATGTCTAGGACAACTGTGTATTTTGCAAGATGTCTAGCACAACTTGTAAGACATCGCGATGCAGCAATAAAGTATTGAAGACGAATAAAGGAAAGAAATAAAGAAATGTTGTAAAGGACACAAGTAATTGTTTACCAAGTTCGGTGAAATCACACCTACTTTGGGGATACCAATCCAGGAAAGTAAAGTCACTACTCCGAATTAATACTTAGTCTTTACAACGAACACCAAAACTTATTGATGTTTATGCCTTTTCATAATCCTAGTATTTTTCTCCTAAGAGCCTACTCCCCCTAGATATGAGAACCTACTCACTTTCTCCAAATCACTAGTCCTAAGTGATTACAACCTTCAGTAGCTATCAATAGTGTTGAACGACCATTCAACAACAATCCTAACTTCTAAACCTTAGCACCTAAGCTTTAGAGGCTAGTATTATCTTGCAGCGTGGGCACAAGATCTTTGACTCGCAATCTTCAGTTATTGCTCGTGTTTTGGTACTCTTTCTTGAGTGTCTTTATATAGAGATGCAGATCATGTTGATTTTCTTGAGTTTGAGTTGCATCATGATAGGAATTAGTTTTAAAAACAAACTTTATTATAAAACTAACACTTATAAGATAAAGATTTAAATAAATCATTTATCAAAGTTAGTTATGATTCCCAATCATATCTAACACATAGCCTTGATAACAAACTTTGTTATCTAACCTTTTTGCTTTGGATCGGCTAAAAGCCCAACATACGAGAAGACTCATCAAAATGGGATAAGAATGAACATGTGGCAACACGACCACGACAAACATACGAATGAGCACAGACTAAAGGTGAATAGCCTAAACCGTCCTCAAGTGCTCGTACAAAAGGACAATACAAGTATTATCTATGGTTGATTCACTCCACATGGGGGACCCCATGGGTACTGTAATTCTGTAAACCCTAATATCCTCTCATATATAAACACTCATACATCAATCCCTAGGTATGACATTTTGCGCCTCCATTTACACTCTTTAAACTTCTTTCATATACTGACTTGAGCGTCAGAGTGCTAACATGACTGCAGGTACCCTTCCCCCCAACACAAAGGCCGGAATGGTCAAGCTTTAATTATCATCATCAACACTCTACCACTAGCTGAGACGTCGCTGTTCAGAATCGGCCCATTCAGCTTACTCATTTTTGAACACCTAGTTCACTTTTGATAGCTGGCAATCGTATATTAGCACATTGTAACAAACTTGGAGAGACTCTCGGGCTTAGGATAAGATACGATTTAACGCAATGTGTGGGACATCTTGTTTCAACATGTTATCTGAACATGTTCTTTACCCAGTGTCAAGAGGTTCTACTCAATGTTGGAACATCTTGTTCAATATGTTGCACCTGCACATCTTGTTTTTCACATGTTGTTTTAGCTTGATAATGTAGTCAATCTCAAAGGAACGACAAACTTGAATTCAACCACTCTGGAAGAATGAGCCTCAAAAGAAAGAGAAGTAATTGGCTCTCACATACAAACAAAAATCAGAGAAAGTTATTGTAAATTTAAGAATACAACCTAAGAAGGGGTGAATTAGGTTTTAAGACTTTTGGTTATTTTAGAGATGTTTTGGATTCCTTTTATTTTTCTTGAAAGTTATGATGAAGGTAATAACAATATGCTGAAAAATAAAAGAGAGAAGGAAAGAGAAAATGGACACAAAAGATTTATACTGGTTCCCCTCCTAACCTAAGGGTACGTCCAGTACCTTCACACCTCTTAAGGATTTCACTATGTTAGAATCTTTGTTAGAAGCAATCTTACCCCCAAGACCCCCTAACAATCTTTCTAACATACAACACAAGATATCACCCCACTATCTTTAACAACAAGAATCTTCCCCAAACCCTATGGTGAAATTCTCATACAACACAAGATAGCACCCAACTATCTTAAACAACGTACACTTGTTTCCACAACATTTGGAAAACAAGCAACAATACATAGTTTTCTTCATTAATGAAGAAAACTATGTATGGCTGTTATCAAATCAATATCACTTTAATAATGTATATATCTTAGTGCTCAGAAACTTTTATGGATATGAAAATATAGGCAAAGTTTCACAAGATATATATGTTTGAAAGTTTATGAGAAAAAGTGATATTAATAACTTAGAAATATTGTGAATATGAAAGTTGTTATCAATTGTAATTGATCACAAATATATTTATAGAGGCTTTAGAAAATGTTCATGAAGCAAGACAACTCTTCAAAAAAACTTATAATAAAAAGTTATATTTAAAAAACGCAATGATTCATATAATATGAATTCTGTCCAGGGCATATTAAACTGACAGGCGATTTAAAAAGTTCTGTTTTCAAAATTCACTGATTTGGAATTACAAACAGAGCAGATCTTTTTAACTCGGTCGAGCAGGAGAGGCGCTTTAAAAAGAGCAGACAGCTTTTCTTAAATTTCAACTTTTTTATATTTTAAAAGCTTGCTTCGTATGGACTTTTATATTTAACTTAGAAACTTATTTGTAATTGATTTTAAAATAATTTCTGAGCATTCTAAGTTATATATATTTATTGAAAATGATAAATCAAAGATAAGAACCATACTTACAATTAATTTAATTAAAAAACCTAAGCTGGGTTGTGATGTGAGTTTGTTATCATCAAAACCCAGCCAAGTTCAAGAAGGAAATCTTCTTCACAATCTCCCCCTTTTTTATGATGACAAATCATATCTTTTTGACATTGTTGCTCAATGAAAGTTATAGCACTTCAAGCAGAAGAGGATGAACTAGAGGAGTCGAAAGGTTCATCCTAGAAAGGTTCGACTGCTCTGGAAGCATAGGCAAAGACAATCCAAAGACAACAAGTGATCTGGAAGTTATTCTTAAAAGGATTCAATTGATTGTATTGTTTGAGTAATTGTACAGTTGTTTTTTATATACATACAAGCAGACAATCACCATTTAGTGTGATTGCAAGAGAATAGTAAAAACATTCCTAATATGTTACAATTGTGATCAATCTGATGAATAGCAAATATTCTAATATAAATACAAATCCTTCTAATTAAGTAACAAGGTGTCATGAGTTGTTGTGTTGTTGCTGATATATAGTGATAAGAATGACAGCTGTAGCATAGAGGTGCTTATCAACTTATGAGCATAATGATGCTTATCCATTCATTTGTTATTACGCCCCCTCAAGATGGGATCACAGTCGGTGAGACCAATCTTGTCTCTCAAGTAGGTGAACCTGGGTCGAGACAAAGGCTTTGTGAGTATGTCTGCAGGTTGATCTTTGGTGGAAATGTGAGACACACGGAGTTTACCCAATTGAACAAGTTGACGTACATAATGGTAGTCAAGTGCAATGTGCTTCATTCGAGAGTGAAAAACTGGATTAGAACACACGTATGTGGCTCCAATGTTATCACAAAATAGATCAGGAGCAGGTGTTTTGACATGTAATTCACCGAGAAGATTTGCCAACCACATGACTTCTGCTGCGGCGTTTGCTACGGAGCGGTATTCAGCCTCTGTTGATGATCGCGCCACAGTTCTTTGCCTCTTTGATAACCAAGACACTGGATTACCTCCAAAATAAATTATGAACGCTGAGGTAGAAGTGTGATCATCTAAGTTGCCTCCCCAGTCTGCATCACTAAAGGCATGTAATTTTAAATGAGCTGGTTTCTTGAGTTTCAAGCCATAGTTGATGGTAAGTTTGAGATATCTCATGACGCGTTTGAGTTGTTGAAAATGGATCTGCGTGGGCTGGTGCATGAATTGTGACAGTTTATTGATGGAAAATGAAAGGTCTGGCCGAGTCAAGGTGATATATTGCAAAGCTCCAATGATGCTACGAAACATCCTAATATGTTACAATTGTGATCAATCTGATGAATAGCAAATATTCTAATATAAATACAAATCCTTCTAATTAAGTAACAAGGTGTCATGAGTTGTTGTGTTGTTGCTGATATATAGTGATAAGAATGACAGCTGTAGCATAGAGGTGCTTATCAACTTATGAGCATAATGATGCTTATCCATTCATTTGTTATTAATTCTCACTCTGGCTCTGGACATTACAAAAATGAGTGTCCTCAGCTGAGCAGAGACAAGCCCAAGGAATTCTTCAAAGAGAAGAAGAAGCCTCTGATAACATCGGACGACTTTGACTCTTCTAATGATGACTCTGCCGAAGAGCAAGCCAACATGGCTCTGATGGCTCAAGCAGATTCAGATTGAGAATCAGATTCTGAAGAGATATTTTCTCATCTTACTCGTTCAGAACTTGAACAATCTCTAGCTAAAATCTTAGAAAAGAATAATCAAATACTGAAAAGAAGAAAGAAAAAAAAAAAAAAAACTCTAAAAGGAATTCATGGTGCAACCTCTAAAACTAATAATTAAATCATGAAAGAAAACATAGAGTTAAAAGACAAAATTAATACGATATATTTAATGTAGTATAAGAGAAAATCATTTAGAAACATAGTTTGTTTCAAATCAATATGATATAGAATTTCAAAACTTTCGAGCAAACGACATAGATAGACATAAGATGGCCTCCATGATCTAATATTAGCCTTGCTAGTCTTTTATTGTATATCTCCATCATTTGTGTAGCGGTCTCTTGGTGTTCCTCGTTGATGTTTGCAATTCCTCCAGAGATGAGAGATAGTGAATGTAGTGATGTGTTGATTGATTTCCTCCATTGGAACTGTTATAAGATCAGTTTATGGTGGATTCAAAAGACTATAATATATTATAAGTCGACAGAATATTACAAGGAAATTACAAGGAAATCATGTGAATATTGCGTAGTGACTGCAGTCTAGCAAGTGGATCAGTCTACCGTCGAGTAATAATTCACACTCTCGGTGTCTAGAATGAGTTCGTATCCACAGGGATCGTGCCAAGTCGATCGATCTTTCTTAGGAATTTAGATAGCTTGCATTCGTTTTGGTTTTAACAAGGTTTTGAGACAGATTCAGATAATAAAATATAAAAGAGTTAGGTTTTAGAAAATAGGTTAGGTACTTTCGATTCACTCTTCTACTCCTGCTTGGTAACTTGGTGTTATAATTCTTATTACCCCTTTTGTTAGCCGGCGCATTAATTTCTATTTGATAATATGTGCTCACGCATTCTAGTATTATCCCATTGCAAGTGAAGACGCTATTATTAATCTTAGTAAGAAAACCCTTTCTAATGTCACGTTTTACCCGTTTTAACAAGTTTTCAACTTTATCTTACTCTAACTAAATAATTGTAAACATGCAGAATTTAACATAGATGTAACTATTAATCCTAATAACCCCCTAGCCTTGAGTACTTGTATAATTGTTCCTAGTTCCGACTAGTTATATTACCTTTGCATGTGTCGGGATTAGTCATGTTGTCACGTTATCAGCTAATCCGCTAAGTTCATTCAACAATATGGCCGGTATTATGAATAAAGTGTGTAAAACAAAATAATAATGATTAACAAACTGAATAGTAATTAAAATAAACTTTGAGTGAACCAAATTACATAATATTAAGCATTCTTAGAGGAGTTCATACTCAACCTAACCTAAAGGTACTTAGTTACTAAAAGGCATATTAAACAATAAAGAAAATATGCATAAAGAATAACCTCATAGCCTTGCAGAGAAAGTTTCAACTCCCTCGGATGAGGAAGACTCGCCTTCCCTTGAGAGTTTCTAAACCCTCTCTGCTTCTCCTCCTTGTTGCTCCTTAGAGTATTTTACTTCTCTGAAGTTCTGAATGAATGAATAATTGTGAAGGAGGAGAGCTATATTTATAGTTTTTAGTGGATTTGGGGTTTTTCATCGCGTGGCATCGCAAGGTATCGCGCCACGATGGCTTCAGTAAATTGCCATCGTGGTATGATGTGATCATCGTGGCGCGATACAATTGTTTTCTTGCTTAACACTTACGCAGATTTGCTCCAAATAAATCTTATTCCATCGTGTTGTGATTGTCTTCATCGTGGCGCGATGGTTCTGCTTGATTTCTTCATTTTTTTGCTCCTTTTTATGCAATTTCTTCTTTTTTTGCTTCTTGGCCAAGTAACTTCGTAACTTTAGTTAAAAACTACTAAAAAGCTAATTAGCTACTAAAAACTATCCTAAATAATAGCTAAAAACATCATATAATTGACTGTAATCACGTACCTTGAATGTTTGGTGCATTGGTGTATTTATTGCCCAAACCTTGCATGAGTATGCTTGGAGAGTGGCAATTCCACTACGTTAGTGGAGCCTAAAATAGTACTAATTTCATACTATATTGGATTCCTATTGGTTGAGGCCAAATTCTACTCAGGACGTATCTGTCCTTGAGTAAGAGGAGTTATACCATGTTTATTGGGCCTTTGGTATATTGGACTTTAGTCCAGTCCAGAACAACTAACATTTAATAAAATTATTCTAATTTCATACATGAGACCCCTACGATATGCGGGTCGAGCTCGACTAATTCCAATACATAAAATAATTTTGGTTTTCCTCTCTCTATTATGAAAGACTAGATAAGAAGTAAAAAAATAGTAATGAAAGGTTGGTAACTAAAACCAAAATGAACTCTATAATTACAAGCAAAGTTATTCTATATGAGCTAAAAGGACAAATATTATTCATCATTGTACTTTGAAGAAATTCAATGATTTTTCTAATTTTAAATTGAAGGACTTACTGCAACAACATAATTATTAGAGTAAATTACACTCTCCTCCCTTAAAAAAATTGAATTATACTATTATCTCCTCTTATGTTAAAATATATCCTTTAGTCCGTTTTATCATAAATAAATACTATTGTGATACTAATTAACTTTAAGTCACTATTTTATGTCAAAAATCTTTAAGTCATCATTTAAAAACTTAATTATCCTTTTTTTTAAGTTCTATTATGAATTTTATTATTATTATTATTATTATTATTATTATTATTATAGATTATATATAAAGTTTAATATAAAATGTTTCTTTAATCAACTTTAGTAATTTATCTGAAATTTGTATTTTATTTTGTATATTTTTATAATTTATAACAATATTTAACATTATAATTTTTTTTTGAAAGGTTAACATTATATGTTGATGATGTGAAGAAATAATAATAATGAAAATATATGAATTAGAAGTTTGATTATATTAAAAATGGAGTTTTATTAATTGAGGAAAATGTAGGTTTTAAAATAAGAGGGGAGGAGGAATGAAATTCAAGTTTCTTTCAAGGGTGTGGGGAGTGAAATTTTCTCTAATATATTTTGTATAAGAGTAGAGTGTATGTATTTTAACATAAGAGAAGAGAGTAGTGTAATTTAAGTATTTATCAATGGAGGGGGGAGTACTCTAATTTACTCTAATTGTTAAAAACTATTGAATTGATGTAAACATAGCAACAAGATTTTACTAAAGTGATCAAACCTTTTATATTTGTACATGCAAACGTGAAAAATAAACGGTTGAAACTCTCAATTTTGTTTATATTGTGATACTTTTTATTAGCCTAGTTGTGTATTTATTGGACAAACATTGCATGAGTATGCATGGAGAGCGGCAATTCCACTACGTTAGTGGAACCAAAAATAGTACTAATTTCCTACTATATGGGATTTCTATTGGTTGAGGCCATGTTCCACTCTGCACGTGTCTATCCTTGTGTAGGAGGAGTTATACGATGCTTGCTAACATGCATTAGAGCTTTACACCCCATTACTTTATTGGACCTTTGGTATATTGGAATTTCGCCCGGTTCAGAATAAGTGACATTTAATAAAATTGTTCTAATTTCAAACACGAGACCTCTAAGATATACGGGTCGACCTCGACTGATTCCAAACCATAAAATAATTTTGGTTTTTCTCTCACAATTGTGAGAGACTAAATAAGAAATAAAAAATAATAAAGAAAGGTTGGTAAAACAAAAATGAACTCTATAATTATAAGCAAAGTTATTCTATGAGATCTATCCTATGAGCTAAAGGGACAAATACCATTCATCATTATACTTTGAAGAAATTTAATAATTATTCTAATTTTATAGGAGTTACTGAAACAACTCAATTATTAAAACTACTAAATTGATGTAAACATAGCAACAAGTTTTTACTATATAAAGTGATCAAACCATATGCAAAAGTGAAAAATAAATGGTTGAAACTCTCAATTTTATTTATAGTGTGATACTTTTTGCTTCCCTTT